>NC_034590.1:50255559-50275992 GCF_900095145.1 Mus pahari | reverse complement strand
TCCCTCCCTCCCTCCCTCCCTCTCTCTCTTTCTGGAACATCACATCATATGCCTTTGATCATTCACATCACATTCAGTTCCTTGGACATTCACAGCACACACAAGCGTGCACATCAAAAGCTATCAATATTCTAGCCACGCATCCACATACCCTTGAATGTTCACATCACACCCCAAAACTACGATGCTTCTCCTACCACACACGATACAAACCTCTGAGATCGATCTGATACATCGGTACCTCTGATACAAGTGTACCTGCCACATTCGCATGCATACATCGCTTTCTGCATGCCTTGAAACTGATTTGATAATACACGTGCACCTTCTTGAACATTCACATCACACATACACTCATGAATATTCACCTCACACATCATCTCAGGTCCTTTGCCTCTTGCTCTCAGATCCTGTGTGTGTGTGTGTGTGTGTGTGTGTGTGTTTGGGGGAATGTGTGTGATAACCCCTTTAAATACATTTCTCATGCTTTCTTGCTGACTGGATTCTAACTGGATTTGGCCAGTGAGAGGTACTGGCAGGAGGTTAAAGGGAAGAGAAGCTAAGACTAAGTATTCCTTCCCACTGCGTGCTTATGTCGCCTGCTCAGCATCTCTGTGGTCCGCAGCCGGCAACACTCTTTGATCCATGTTCCCGCAGCATGGCTTGCTCCTGGTAGCATCATTTTCTTCCCTTGTCCCCAGCCCTCAGGGTGATGGCTCGACTCTTGCTGCTTCTCCACACTGCCTCTCCACACCCTGTTTGGTTTCCAGCTCTCTCAACGCCGTGGGAACTCATTCTCCATATTGAAAAACTCACTTTTGAACTACACGGCGTGGGCTCCATTTTCCTCACTGCATCCTGACTGATGTTGAGCCCATGCCACGGCAATAATGGATTTCACTGTGACACTTAAACACGCATGTAATGTATTTGGATTATGTAACTACCTCCTCATCCTGCTCCTCTTCCATAGTCATTTCCCTTCAATTTTGGGGGCATCTTTAATTATTTTTTTTTCTCTATAGTCTACATATGAGAGAGCACATGTGATAGTATTTTTCTGAATCCAGCTTATTTCACTTAACATCCGTTTCCCCATAAACGACACGGGTTTGCTCTTTGTGGCTAAGTAGCACTCCATTGTGTGTACTTACTACACTCTCTGTGTTCATCTGTGGACGGGCACCTAGACCGAGACCACATTTTGGCTTTTGTGAATCAATCGTTGGTGATCAACACCAGCACGCAGCAGTCTCTGCCCCGTGTCAGTTTTGATTCCTTTTCAGATAAGCCTCAGGAGCAACACTCACAGAAGAGCAGTCTCCTCCCTTGCCCATAGCTTTCCCTCCTGCTGTGGCTGAATCTCTGTTGAACGGAATCCTAGTTCATGCCATTCAGTTTTCTGCCGAGTGAATGAGCTCAGTGACACCTTCTCCTCTGCTGCTCCAGAGTCTTACAGGGCTACAGCTTCAGGAAGTGTCTCTGCCTTCTCTAGGTGGGTACAGAGAACCGTGCCCAGCCTCACGACAGACTCCGTCTTCTTGGATAGAGTCCATTTGATGGAGAGTGTCCTTGCAGAAACTTAAAGGGGTCATTTTATAGGACCAGATTTTTGCATCATTTGGCTAGATAAGATTTCAGAAGGCATATGGATCATCACTACCTGGCTCCTCAGGAAAGGATGGGGGCCATCTCTGTCTCCCTAAAGATTTATGGTGTGAGAACTGGCCACTGAATCTAAATTCAGTTCTTGGACATCATTGGGCAAACTACACTTTGATTTTGGCTTTCTTGTTCTCGAAATTATGAGAGATTGTTGCCAGTCATTTATTAGTGTTTTCAAAATGCCAAGGGAACTGTCTAATCTTGAACAAGTTTTATGCCAGCATGTGGGCCTCGTTTTCTGCATTGGCAGCCTAAGAAAGTTGGATTCACCTCCTGGTTGGGGCAGCTGCTGGTTCATGTGCGTCAGGGATTGGGTAAATCTGTGCAGTACACATCGTATCCACAGGGAGGCGCCACACACAAACGTATATACCTCCTAGGTACTCTTGGCCAAAAGCTGGGCTGTGGGTCAGAAAGCCCACTGGCTTTTAAGCTTTCTAGCGTGCCTGTTATTACCGCCAGGTGGCCATCTGTCCACGACAATGAGTCAAGGCACGGATGGCCACTGCAAACACGCAACTGTATTGCAAGGAAGAAGCCACCAACCAAATCGTTAATGCATTAGCTGAATGCATCAGAAGGAGCTGACAGGATTAAGCTGAGATCACTAAAAGGGTGAGGCAACTCAGGGGAAAGAACTGGGGGAAAGGGCAAGGACGCCAGCGTGCAAGCAGGTTGCCGTGTACCGAACTCGATGCCACATCTTCACAGGTTGGTAGGTTCACCCTGGGTTCTGAGTTTCTCTGATGCTCATAAGATACCAGAGGAAAGTAGGGTTGAAGGAGCATCTCTAACTGACAGATGAGGGAAGAGCTGGAGAGAGGTGGCTTGCTAGCTAGTCATTGGCAGAGCTCCATCTTAAGCCCAGTCCTCATGTGCTGGGATGCCAGGTTCAAACAGGACACCCAGGATCCTGGAAGCAGCTAGTTTTTACCCGAGCATGGATTGGTTTCGGGGGAATCTATTCGTCAGGGCTCCTGGCATATGACAGGGAAACAGTGCTGGCCTTGGCTTCACATACAGCAGAGAGTGAAGCAAAGTGGACTCTTTGAGTCACCTGCTTCTACCCCTTGTTATATTTTGGGACAATAAGGCCCAGAGTTAGTCATTTTGACAAGGATGGAGCCAAAAGCAAGAGAGCAGGAAATCCTCATCCCCACCCTGAGCTTTTGCTCAGATGTCCTGTGGGCTCTGCATGGTTCTAGTGTGGGATTCCCAGCATCGTTTGGGAGCCTACGGGCCTGCCCAATTGCCCTCAAATGCCAGCCTCCTAGGTGCCAGCCTTGCCCTGCCGCCAGCATCTCCTCCCCTGCTGGCCAAGCTCCTTGGCCTTTGTTAAGACCTGTTGGGCAAAGCAGGGGATTACCCAGCATGCCAGGCTTGTAGAGGCCAGAGAACCAGGCTCTTGGCTCTGCACAGCTTTCCCTGGGATTACAAGATAATGCATTTGAAGAAACATTAACTCATCCAAGTTTATGGATTATATGAAAACGAAATCGTACTAATCTCCTCAGCCATCTGGTCCTTGATGCCACTTAGCCAGGACCTCCCAGAAGCCCCCTAGGTCCCCACACATGGCCGGGGACAGGGATGGCCATGTTCCTTATTCCCCAGGCCAGACCAGCCTTTTCCAAGGGTCTTGGAAAGGACAGTACAGTTTGTGCCTTCAGTATCAGAGAGGTGGGCAGGGCAGCTAAGGCAGGGCAGAGATGCGGAAAACCATTCATTACCAGTAATGCTGCATATGGGCCGTCAACCTGTGTTTGTAGTGAAAACCCGACTTGGCAGTTTAGAAAGCATCATTAGGCACATTTCTAGGGTTGGAGTGCTGGGAGGGGAATTTTTCTCCAGATGAGATGCTTGCATCTTCCGTCTTTCTAAAGAATTCTGAGCAATGGAATCCCAGCCCTTCTCTGCCTCCAAACCAGGGCTGCAGCCGGAACTTTGGATTATGCGTTTGTGGCAGAGTGCGATCTCCTGAAGCTGTTTAAGGGGGAGGAAGCAGAACAGGGTGAGGTGCAGGGGCAAAGACCACGGGTTCTGGCTCTAGCCTGCCTAGTACGAATTCACTGTCACTGTGGGACCCTTAGCAAGCCATCCTTACCTTCTGGGGTTGTTACGTGGAATCGGTGTGCTTATTTAAATGAAAGATTATATTTATTTATCTATGTGTACATATGCAGCAGTGCACATGTAGAAATAAGAGGACAACTTATACTACGTGGGTTCCTGGGACTGAACAGAGGTTGTCAAGCTTGGAAGCAAGCACTTTTACTTGCTCAGCCATCTTGCTGGCCCAGATGTGCTTTTTAAAAAAAAAATCATTCATTCATTCATTCATTCATTCATTCATTTTGTAGTGTTGGGGGTTGAAGTCATAGACTCATAATGCTATGCAAACACTTTAGCACTGAGCCACACCTGTAGCTCTTAAGTGTCTGCATTTAAAGAAGAATCTTCTACCCATTGCCAGGGCCCTATTCATTCTGTATACGAGTGAGGTTGTAGCGGATACCTCACACTGCGGTGTGCTGGTAGGTAACCATTTGGAGGTGGTGGATGGGTGGTAGGTGTCCTTGGTATGGTGCCTCATGCTGATTTCCTTGGTGTAAATACTCCCGTCAGGGTTTGGCTTCGAGGTGCCACTCACTGCAGAGCTGAGAAGAGGTGCATGCTATTAGCTGCACCTAAAGAGTTGGTTCCAGTGATGCTCAAGCCTGTGGGAGGAGGCTCCGTAACAAGTATTACATGGCGCAGATGTAGCTCAGAGGTGGAGAGTGCTCGCCTCACACGCGCAAGGCCCTGGGTTTGGTGCCAGCACTGGAAATAAAACGACAGGTGTTCATACTGGTTGGTAAATGGTCACTATCTCAAGAGCCCCTCCCTCACCCCATTAGCCTTGGCCCGCCTCCAGTGAGCATCTTAACTTCTCAGTAATCCATCTACCACAACAATGGGCCCGGGTCAGTGATCTAGCCAGTGCTACTCCTGGTTGGTCATGGCTGAACTGGACCAGTAGATAAATGACTTGGGTATCACAGGCCTGTGTCCCCCAAGATGTCACGTCCGTTTATCTAGTGGCCCTGACTTATGGACGTGCTTGATTACTGTTAGCTACTTTGTGAGACCTCCTCCCCTTGCAGTCTCAAAGAACGGCTATAAGACAAGGGACAGAGGTTGTATCTGGACTCTGAACTGGTGTAATAGGGGGTGTCTATCCCCATTATAATAGAGTCTGTACATGGTTTGCTTAAATGATTAAAAATGCAATCAATATGACCAGCTTCACTGGCTTGGAGTATCATATTTCTTTTATTTCTCCAATTAGCTGCTTGAGCAGTCTTGATTATTCAGAAGTTTATTTAGGATCGCTCTTTTGAGGCTTCTTGCCCCATTGAGTTGTTGGCTCCCTGTGAAGGAAGTAGTCCCAGTTTCAAATGCCAGGCAGAAAAACAATTCGAGTCAGATCGGTCGGCTGGCTGGCAGGCTGGGCTGGTGGCTGCTATGAGCTTTGCTCAGGACTCCCAGCCTGAGTGATGTGCTAAAGTAGTTGGATGCAGGCAATCGGGGAGCAAGGCAGGCATAGAAATGGGTGGGATGGGATGGAGGTGTCAACAGAGTGTGGTTAGGTCTTTGGTGAGGTGACACGTGTGTCTCACGAGCCAGCTGTGGCCACATAGGAGCATGGGCCCAAGGTTAATGGTCCGTCTTGTATTTTCAAATGAAACCACATTTGTGTGGGGATTTGTTTTTGAGGCATAGTTGGCATCCAATAGAACACAAAGTTAATGAGTTTTCACATCTGTATCCATCCTGTGTATGTAAGCCTCATCCGTGTAAAGATCTGGTCAGTTCCCACCCCCAGAAATGCCCTGCCTGATTGCCTCTGGTCACTGGGCTAACTGTTGCCTTGGATAGACAGAGATGAACTTCCTTTGCCCTTGGGGCTCCTGTGGTAACTTCACGGGCTATATCCTCTCATAGCTACCCTTTCTTAAGATTTATGTACGTTTCATTTTTGTTTTTATTTTGTTTTAAGACAGGGTCTTACTATATAGCCCAGGCTGCCTTTGAACTCTCAATTTTCCTGATGCAGTCTCTTAAAACATTGACTTTCCGTGCCCAGCTCCACTATCAGGATTTATTCGTGTTGCATGCACCACTGGATCATTCCTTTCTGTGGCTGAGGATGATGAAATTTTCAAATTTGTCTGTGCACGCTCCCACTGAAGAACACATGTTTGGCTTGTTCCACCCCCTTCCCATGGACTATTGTGAGCAAAGCTACCGTGAACTTTCCAGAGCCTCTTTTTGTGCACACATGCATTCATTTTATCTTAGAGGCATATATACACATGAGTGGGCAGTGAGATTGGTGTATGTAACTGATGCTTTTTCTTAAAGATCACATCCATTTATACTGCCACAGTGTCAGGGAGCTCTGATGGCTTCCCTCTTCCTTAGCACTCTTGGCCAATCCAGTGGCTATGCAATGGAACCTCAGTGCAAATTTAATTTGTGTTTCCTCAATGAATGATGATTTGGTCATTTTGACATATACTTATTGGCCAGTTAGTACCTTCTTTTGTAAAGTTTGTTTTCTGGAGCCGAGGAGCTCCTTAGTAGTAGATTTCTTGCCTTGTAGGTGAGAGATGGATTGATAACATTGCAAGAAAGAAAAAACAAAGAAAACCCACCAAACAAACTCCTATTTCAACTTCTTGTCTTCCTTTTTCCCCCCACCAAACTTGAGGTCATTTATCATTGTCATTATGGCTATTGTTGTTTTATATTTATTTATTTTGTGTGTGTGTGCACGTGTGGAAGGTAGCCCTTGGGAGTTGATCCTCGCCATCTACTATGTAGATCTGGGGGATCTGACTCATGTCTTCAGGCTTGGTGTAAGTGTCTTTACCTGATGAGCCATCCTGCTGGCCCTTATTGGTTTGCATCCCATGTGTATTACTTATATGTATTCTTTAGGCTTTATTTGGTTAGTTAGTAATTTTATTTTATTTTAATCCATTGTGGTCAGAGAACTTGCTGTATGATTTTGGTATTTTGAGCTCTATCAATTTTTGTTTTATGTCCCAACTATATGGGCTACTTTGGTGACTCTTCCTTGTAATTTTGCATGGGTTTATTTTTGGGACTGGAGGTTGAACTCAGGTTTTGTTTTTTGTTTTTTTGTTTTGTTTTGTTTTTCGTTTTTTGAGACAGGGTTTCTCTGTGTAGTCCTGGCTGTCCTGGAACTCACTCTGTAGACCAGGCTGGCCTCGGACTCAGAAATCCGCCTGCCTCTGCCTCCCAAGTTCTGGGATTAAAGGCGTGTGCCACCACTGCTCAGCTGAACTTGGGTTTTGAAACATGCTAGATTAAAAGCTCCCCTGAGCTACACTCCCAGCCCATTTTTATTTATATTTCACAAAGAATTTAATCCAGAGATGTTGAATATTGCTTTCCCTGGATGAATCTCAATTAGAACAAGTAGATGTATCTGCAGTTGATGGCATTGACAGTGTTTCGTTGTCCATATACTTCATGAATTTTTGGTTAGTTGTTCAGTCCACTACTGAGAAAATATATCAATATAGCCATGTTTGTAGATTTGTTTGTCTCTCCGTTTAGCTTATATTATATTACTTGTATCCTTTGAAGATCTGTCTTAGACGCACAGGTACTCATGATGGTGAAGGCTTTCTGATGAATTGATTCTTTCTTCATTACATCGAGCCCCATTTGTTTCTAGTAAAAGGACAATTTGCCTGACATAGACAGGGCTACTGATTTTATGGACCATCTTTTCTCGGCTGTTTACTTTTAAGCTGTGTCCTTACATTTAAAGTATGTTTCCTGAAAATAGCAAGGTTTGAGCTTGTTTCTTTTCCTAAATAATTAATGACACATTCTCCTTTTCTTCCTTCTTCCCCTCTCTTCCTTTACACCCTGACCTTCCTCTTATTTTTGTGCCTTCATGTCTGCTGTTTGTCTTACTAACATGGCTTTGAGTTAACCAATCCTTTCTTCTGGGCTGTTCAGTCTATTACGAAATTGCTTATTCATTTAGAGATACAGTTCCCCCTATGTCTAAACTCCTATTGGACTATTCTGTAATGTTTCTGACTCTCAAATGCAACTCACCGTTTATCTTCTGCCTTTACGATTTTCTTTAATTTCTTAAACTACTTGCCATTGTTATTTCAAAGTCCTTATCTGAGAATTCTCTTATCCAGGCCACCTGGAGTTCTGCTTCTATTGACTGTTGCTCTCTTGACGTCAGTTGTCATCATTCTTCTTTACATTTATTTGAGTTTTGAATCACAGCTATATAAAATGAAATATAAAGTGGAAGTAGGAGAAATCAAAACAGGCAATGTTTTCCCCTTCAAAGGTAACGTTCTTCATTTCTTTCAGCAGAAAACAAAAATATGGGCGCCATTGGTTTCAGACGTCTTGAGTGGGGTTCACCTTCTTCATTGGAAGCTAGAAGGTTATATGATCTTTGTCTGGTTTTCTTTCCTGGTTCCACATTTTTATTATGTGAAAGAACTCTTGCTCTGCTTTCCATCTCAAGTCTGTATAGCACGATGTATACCCAGGGAAAATCCAGTGGGGTAGAAAGGTCAGTCATGACTGTCACCTCTTCATTAAAAGCCAATATGTCATGCCAGGTTATCTTGGTTCTCCTTAACGTAGTACTCCCCCCACCCCCCCACACATTAGGCCTCCCTCTTTGCATCCCTCAGGAAGAGTGAAATCAGTTTCTAGTCCCTACTGACTTATGAAAGACTGACACCATCTTTAGAACTTAACTCATTTAGATTTAAGATTTAGATTTTAATCCTCAATTCTCTTTGGTTTGATTTTTTTTCCTTTTTTAACTCATTGCTATGATGGGAAAAAATGGCTGTCTTTCATCTTTCATGGATTTGTCCAATTTACCCATAGGTTCAGATCTTGTTTCTTTAGCGTGAAATCATTCCATTTTTAAGGTAGCAAGAGTTTTCAACTATTAAAAAATTACAGAACCAAGGAAATGATTTATGGGCTGAGATAACCTATGAACCTTTATTTTGTAGCCTCTGGTCTAGTTTCTCAAAGAAACAGTGTAAAGGTTTTGGTTAAGATCTGCTGGTACTTGGGAAATGGTAACCTTGGGTTCTTCATGGCCTTTCTAAGTGTTGCAGTAGGCAAAATTGCTAAGAACGTACTTGATAAGGCCCTATGTACTCACAGACAGCATACCTCCAGCCACTGAAGTCTCTGGATTGCATCAAAGCCTACCTTAAGTCCACATATGATGGTGTTTTCTAGAGGAATACATGTAGGGTGACAGAGACATGTAGTGTGTGCTCGCACACGCATGTGCACGCATGCACACATGTGCACACGTTTAGGAAAGCTAAATAGCTAAGACTCTCACACATTGTTTAACTCTCACACCCTGGACACTGCTACCAAGCTGCCTTTTCTCCCAACCCAGTTTGTGCCCATAGTGTAGATCAGGATGTCTCACAGAGAACCCAAAGGGTAGGGGCTGATGGGAAGTGAGCCACTCCCAGTGAAGCCCACTTCATTCCAACAGATCTTATCTTCTGTGATTGCAATCATTTCCCTATCCGTTTCATTGGGAACAGTTAATCTTAGACTTCTCTAATGACACTTTTAATGAGTCCAATGATAAAACTCTTCACAGAATATATCATTCTCTAGGAGTTAGTTGAAGTTCTGTCAAAAGCTTCTCCCTGGGGTTTGTAACTGATCAGTGGGAAGGAAAAAAAAAAACCCAACCCAGAAATCTGTTCTTTTGAGGATCGGGGGCAACATGGTGGTAGGGAGGTATGAGTGAGTTCATGGGATTGCCGGACTTCTTGTGTGCTTCCTCCCTTGGGTCTGCCATGGATGAGAGGTTGCTGATGATGGATGTCTAGAGTAGCCCTTCATCTTCATCCAGAAGCACTTTCTCTCCCCCCACCCCGTCCTCAATCTTTTCTTCTCCACTTCAAGCCTCTGCTTCTCTTCAGCATGGCAGTTTCTGTTCAGCGTTACAGCTCATGTGATTGTGCCTCTGAAGGTGGCTAACCACTGGTCCTCAGTGGTTTCTCAGAGTTCTTACATTTGATTAACCATTTTTACCTTTCTCGAAAATTTAAAATCCTCAATTAATTAAATGCACTCAAACACACACAATTTCGGTTAAGTGGATAAATGCTAAAAACAATATAATTCTCATGGATGTCTTTATGCAGTGTGTTAAGAGAAGAAGTGACATGCTTAATGAGGCACTTTGCAGAAATCCAAAGGTTAATTCAGAAGATTAAATAAATACTCGGAAGTGCACACAATTCTTATAAACAGTTTTATATATGGTTCAAAATAGGTGACACGTATTTAATAGCAATGCTGTAAAATTCTAAATCTAATTTGGAATTATTAAATAAACAAATGCTCCAAAGCATATCAATTCTCTGGGAGGCAGTAACCAAATGGACAGGAATGTTTTTCAGTGGCTAATGCTACTTTAAAAGCACAGGCTCAGGGGAATCTTGGGGTGGTGGTGGTGGTGGAACAGAACCTTGGGTTTTATATTGTGAATATAAATAATGAGGTACAGAACTCAGCTCAGACCTGGCCTGAAACTCAGTAGAGGCTTGGAGGGGTCCAAGAGGTGGGAGTTCTGGCAGATACATCCTGTCATTCGGCATCACAGGACCTACATTAACACTGATTCCTCCTTCCAGGGTTCTGTGATATGACCAGGGCTGTGCCTCTCTCTGTAGGAATGGAGTCACCGATGGCTAGCTTAGGGAGTGGAAAATGGCTTACTGTGGCTGAGTCAAGTCGGGCTGGGGACCCGCCCACACTACAGTGTTTATACCTTCTTTTTCATTCAGAGGAAAAAGCCTACACGCTCACCAATAGGTTGTGTCAATTAGCTACAGCATTCTTCAACCTTCCTTCACACAGAGTGAGGCTTATGGTGGCTTGTCACCCCCCTCCCCCAGGGCTTTTGAAACCTATACTGGAAACGAGTGCTCGGTAAACGACGCAGAGTGCTGCCTACAGTGTTAATTTGGATGTGCTCCACCGAGAATGTTGAACAAGTTCCCAAAAAGCAGGCATACGTTCTTACCATGTACCTGGCAGGCCCTGTCCTAGGCACTTGGTGGGTGGGTGGGTAGGACAGTGGCTAAGCTTTACCCCTTGATAGAAAGATGCAGTGCTAGCCCATAGCTCTGATGGAAGTTGTTCCCATGCTTTATGTCTATGTGGAAAATGTACTTTTACCAATGTCCCAACCTCATGTAACCTGGCACTGTGAACACATCACCTTCGTTTTCCAAGCAGCCGCTCTCCGGTTTCTGGCAGTAACATTTGTCCACCCAGGATAGAGTGAAATGTGGCAGATCACTTCCATCTAGACCCAAGTGAGTTCCTGATCTGCCTCAGGCTGTTTTCCTGTGGGTTCATTATTTCCCTTTGGGAACAAGGCCTTACTGTCATTTCCTGTTAAGGTGTTTCTTGGAGGCTAAGTGAAGTTTAGAGAGCTAGGGTCTGGCTGCAGTGGCTTTGTGAATGAAGTTGCATATGTGGGACCTGCTCCCGCTCCTGCCCCACACACAACTTGATCCATTGGATAGGACTTGGTGTCCCTGGAACAGACCCTGTTTCTGTCGATCAGACCAGGAGTGGCTCTCTGACCTAATCCTCTCAGTTCCCCCATCAAATCAATTCGCCCATGAATTTGAAATAAGGACTCTGAGAAGATGAGCCGGTGAGTTGTAAGGTCGAAGAGGGAAGCACCCGAGAGTCTGAGCCAGACAGCCTGGCCCCAGGACAACCGTGGAAGGCCTAAGTGATGGATGAGCTAGACCCACAAAGTCTAGATGGAGTCATGGGAACAAAGGTACCACTGAGAGATGGGAGAGAGGGAGGGAGACCCTGGAGCATCCTTCCAACTGTGATGGTACTTTCCCTTCCCATTCAGTGCTTCCCAGAGGGTCCCATAGTCCTTCAGTTAGACACCCTACCAAGTAAGCTAGTTCAGGAGGGAGTTTCTTTTCTTTGTGGTTCAGTGATTTCCCAATCAAGACAGTGTCTCACAAGCTGTATCTCCCACTCTGTGGGGTTGCTGGATGCACGGATGAGTGCCCAGGGCTATGAAAGTACAAGGGAGGGGTGAGCCACTCACTGGTGAATGGATCATAGTGGCAGTAGAAACAAGTGTGTCTGAGAACATTGGGAAGAGGCTGGCCAGCTCCCGGACACATCTGGGATATCTGCAATGGGGGTGTTAGCTTCTGGGACAGAAGATGACTAGCCTGAGTGACTTCTGTAAAACCCTGTGACACATGAGTGTTGCTTGTCTCCAGAGTTCTCACTGGCTCCATTCCTTTTACAGTTCTGGTGCTCCATTGGCCTGGCCCAAGGCTCTCAAGGTGGTCCCTCATTCCCTAATGTGCCCTCCATCAGCCCTGCATGGATTCATTGATTCTCAATCTCATCCTCCACCCTCTTTCTTACCTTCCTCTTCCTTTTGATGTTAGCATCTGTATCCTAGTAGCTAAAGAGCTTGTAGTATAGGTGACAAAGGAGGCCTGATCTGTACCAGGTTTTCTGGGCCTTGCCAAGCTCCTGGCCTCCAACAGTTGGAACTAACCAATTCTTAGTCCTGGGACTTTGCCTCATATCCTGCTCTGTACTAACCTATGGTAGATGGTAAAAGACATTTGCAGAAATGAATTTAGGGGCTTGTGCTTGAGGTAATAGTATGCTCTTCTAGGGCCCTTTGTAATCTAAAGGGATTTGTAGAGCCCCAAGGCTCTGGAAGAATAGAGAAAAGGAACGAGGCGAGCCTTGGCAGCAGTTAGGGATGTAGCTGGAGGGATGTAACCAAAGATATGTTTTGGCAACTAAATTACTCAGGATAGTTCGAGTGCCAGAGCAGCGACACCAAGGCTGGAGTGTCTTAACATGATAGAAGTTTATTTTTTGCTCAGATATAAGTGTGATATGGGCGTTTGACAGGTGGCCTGCCATGTGGTAATTCAAACACTTAGGATCCTTCCACGTTGTAGCTCTATTATCCTCTAGGACCTCAAAATATTCTGTTAGAAACTCTGCATTAAGGAGAGATAAAGAGAGGAAAGGAGAGTTAGAATGGAAAGGGAGGATGGGACGGTATGGGGCAGAAGAATGGAGGGGGAGGGAGAGGGAGGGAGAGGGAGGGAGAGAAAACATGCTATCTGTCTATGTGCTCTGCTTTCATGGGCCTGACCTAGAAGTGACATCTTTCAATTCTCCCTATTGGCTAGAATTTTGGCCTTGTGACTTCTAACAATGTAGACCAGGTATGAAGAGGTCAGTATATCATCAGGTGACTGCCATCCATGACGACTGACAGTTAGGAGGTGGGGGACATGCTATGCAGCACGAGGTCACTGGGGGGGGGGGAACTGGAGTCCATCTGAAGGAGGTGGGAAGAGGGAAGCTTCGGGAAACAATTACTGTTGACCCAGGAAGGAGTGGATGAGCAAGGGAAGCAGGCTTCTGATTGGCTAACGTGAACAATGTCAGCAGCGCGGTTTTATGGATTTAGGAGACATCACTGTGACAAGTCTGGTCCTTGGTAACTGGGATGGGAGACTGGTGTCCTATGGTATGGCATCAGAGCCCAGTAAAGCAAGTGCTTGAAGAGGTGGCTTCGGATTGATTAGTTTGCCGTGAAAGCCGCTCTTGGGAAGGTTGTTTCTCAGCTCCAGGGTCTGCTAACTTTAGGGGGGGGGGGCAGTTTTCTCCAGGGCATTAAGGTCCTAGATGTCAAACCCACAGATTAAAAAGGGACACTTCATTCAGTGACTGTAGGAAGGTTCAGGGGGATGTGAGCTTGCTGTGGGCTCAGGAAATGGAGACCATTCTCGCCACAAGCTCTTTCAGGGAAGCACCTTGGCTGGGAGGGGAGAGCTTGATGTTCAGGGTTGGAAGCGATCTGAACACCTGGCCTCAGGACAGATGACTGGCAATGTGAACACGATAGATACCGTCTCTCAGGCTGTCAGCTTCTTTACCTTTAAGTGGGGCTAGTTATCAGAGCCACGTTTCGCAGGTTGCGAGAATCAAACAAGATGTTGTATAAGACGCATTTGGCAAACTCTAGTGCTGTTCAAATGTTAATCGTTTTGTAATTCTTCCAAGCCTGTGGGCCCAGTGAGCCTCGACTCTGCTGCCAACCTACAAGGGACCTGCCCTCCGGCCTTCTTGGAGAGGTACCCTAGTGACAGCAGGGACAGCTTGGTTCCCCAAAGCCACACAAGGAGGGAGGCTCGGAGGGTCTGTGCAGGGATGGTTCAGGATTGGCAGCGGTGGCCTGGAGATTTCGTGCTGCATCCAGCTGGGAACACATGGGGCTCCAATGAGAGACGCTGATTACCGGCTCTGCCAATGCTTTTAAAAACCATTCTTTTGCCCCACTTTAAATCAGTACATGCTCATTAAAGAAGTTGTTAAATATAGAAAAATACAGGAGGGAAACAAGTGTGCACCCTCAGCGCACCACACAGTCAGGGTAACATTTCTTTTTCTGAGCCCCCCATCTCCCAGTTTGGTATTTCCCCCCTTGAAATGGCTTTTAATTCATTTATTCCTAATCAGAAATTCATCCTGATGCACAGTACGTACAGAATTCCAACCTTACAGAGGATTATGCAGGGAGGAAGCGGTCTCCCTCCCCTCCACCCTTCCTGGAAGGGAGCCTTGGTTACCAGGCCTGGCGTTTCATTCCAAAGTTAATCAATGCACACATAAGTATATGCATGCATATTCTTTTATTTTTACACACACTCTAGCATGGTATATACCCCTTTCAATAACTTGCTTTTCCACATAACAATATATCCTAGAAAAATACACCATGCCAGTTTGTGGAAATGTCTCCTACATTTTAAGGGCTGTACAATACTCAGTCATATGGATTATATTGCAGTTTATTTAACGAGCCTGATAGCAAAGGATATTTAGCTTGTTCCCACCCTTCTCAATTTTTAACGATGCCACCATGAATATTCTCAGGCATATGTCATTTCTTGCATGTGCAGGCAAAGCCATGCCATAGGATAATTTTCTGGAATTGCAATTACTGGATTAAAGACTCTGCACATTTTAAATATTATGGTTTATTGCCTCCATAAAGGTCACATGCACGGAGAGTGAATATGAATGAGCGCCTCAGCTTCTTCAGAATCTTGCCAACAATCTGTTATTAAGCTTTGTCAACTTGGCTAACATAATAGGTAAAAATGGCATCCCATTTGAATTTGTAAATCTTTTTCATGTACTTAAAAATCCAT
Organism: Mus pahari; assembly: GCF_900095145.1. Classification (NCBI taxonomy): domain Eukaryota; kingdom Metazoa; phylum Chordata; class Mammalia; order Rodentia; family Muridae; genus Mus; species Mus pahari. The sequence goes on along the minus strand of NC_034590.1, from coordinate 50,260,981 downwards.
CTCATTTTAGTTACTGTTAACTGTTTTATCTTTCCCACATTCTCCCATTGGACTATTGATCTTATTGATTTGTAGAAGCTCTTTGTATATTATGCAAATTAGCTTGTCTGTGACACGTTGCAAGCACTTTCCTCAGTTTGTTAATCTTCTTAAGGCTCTCCCATCATTTTCCATGAAGATATTCTGTGTGTGCGTGTGGGTGTGTACATGTGAATGGAAGCCGGAGGTTAACATCAGGTGTTGCTCTTTGGGAACTCTCCACCTCGGTTTTTGAGAAGAGTTTTCTCATTGTTACCCATAGCTCTTCTTTTTGGCTGGGTTGGCTACTCAGCCTGCAGGGATTTTCTGGTCTGTACCGCCTTAGGGCTGAGATTGCCAAGTGGGCCATCCCAACTGGCTGTTTTCATTGGTGCTGGGAATTGAACTCAGGCATCCCACCCATGTGTGTGGCAGATACTCTACAGACGTCACCATCTTTCTAGCCCCCAAGCCTTCTGTTTTTAAGGTCCGTGTAGCCAGTCTCTTCGTCACAGGCTTTGAGTTTGTATCAGTTTCATGTGTGCTCTCGAGTTGAGATCAAACCCGAGGCCTTAGCACGCTGAGCTCTCCCGTGGAGCCATGCTCCTGCCTCGGCATCCAACTTTGAATGAATCCATTGAGGAGGGGAAGGTCACAAGGGGGAATCAGGAGTCACAGGGGAGTTGGGAAAACCTACTAAAGCACACTTCATTAAAAGATACCACAATGATGTCTAATAACTATTTTAAAAGGAACCGAAGAGCTTTGGTACTTCAGGGATGTACAGTTTCCTCTGGTGCCTTTGTGGTTTTATCTTACATTTTCAAAGGTTTCTTCTTTCAGGAATTTATATTGGTGTAAATAATAAAGCTAAGAGCAAACTTTTTTTTAAAGGCCAGCATTTTGTTATATTTCTCAGGTTGGTCTGGAGCTCATAGGGGAGCCTAGACTAGTGTTACTCAAAATCCCCCTGACTCAGCTCCCTTAGTGCTGAGATTATAGGTATATACGATCACATCTGGGTTAGAATTAGTTTAGTTTTGCTTCTGAGACCCAATTCTCTTCCTTTCAAGTTAGGGCCAAAGTTCTCCTGGTGTCATTTGTTGAAACCCCCCCCCCTCCATTTCTAGTTTTATTGATTCAAAATGTTGTGTTGACCATCTATTTCATCTTTTCTCGTACTTGGACTCATTTCTGGCATCTCAAATCTGTCTCATTGGTGAGCTCTCTAGAGGAAACGTGGGAGGAGTTGATGTTTCCACCGAGACCTGCAAGCTGAGCAGGAGTCACTGGCTCAGTACAGGAGACTGGACTCGCCTTTTGGGAGGGGGCAACAGCTACTCACATGAGAAGGCTTTGAGGTAGGGATTGCCTCTTCAGGAGACTGCAAGGGAAGCCGTGACCAGCCTCCAGGCAGGCTGGCTCAAGCTTCAGCCAGACAGCTCAGATGAAGGCCCCAGCAGGGCTGGGTTCTGGTGCACTTTCCTCTCTCTTCAGCTTCCAGATCTGTCGCATGGACTCCTCATATGATCTTTTCGCTCTATCTTTTAAAAAAAGATTTATTTATTTTATGTATNTGAGTACACTGAAGCTGTCTTCAGACACACCAGAAGCAGGCATCAGATTTACAGATGGTCGTAAGTCACCATGTGGTTGCTGGGATTTGAACTCAGGACCTCTGGAAGAGCAGTCAGTGTTCTTAGCCTCTGAGTCATCTCTCCAGCCTGAGGCCCTGTCTTTAAAGATCACATTTCCATGTCCTACCACATCGAGGATTAGGACACCAACCTGTGATTTCCAGGGGGTGGGTTACACAGTTCAGTACATGATAGATGGTTCTACTCTCAATCCCCTTCGCCAGAGTTTAAGTTTTATACCGTTCTATGCACATCGTTATTTAAAATACCACCACATGTTGAACATTTACCGACAACTAATCACACACTTGTTTTAAAATAATTCTTTGGTATACATATAATTTTACCACTTATCGAAGACAAAAAAGCAAATTTGTATACTAATGAGATGAATATGTTTATTTAGTTTTGTATCATATTATGATCCGGATGCATGTGTTACTGCAGGGCAGAGAACATCTTCATTGTATTTCTAAGTTGATCTGCAGTTGATAATTGCTGACTCAGTACACCCACCACTTTGCACAAAGAAGTAGTCCAAGATGGCTGAAGTGTATCTAGGGCCATTTTGGAAATTGTCTAAGGCTGTTCTAACCCCAAGCCAACAGTCACAGAGTGATTTATTCTGAGATTCAAGTCGGCAATTCAAACATCAATCTTAAAGTCAAGCGTTTGAACACAAGATAGTCCAAGTATATACTGATTTAATATTTACATGGTATGTAGTGATGGTAGGAAAATAATGGTGAACCTTAGTTTTGTGTAATGAAATGAATATGTTTCTATAAGGACAGACAGCTTTGCACTGTTAAAATCCCTGCAGGGGCCAGTAAGATGGCTCAGTGGGAAATGGCACTTGTTGCCAAGCTTGATGACCTGAGTTCAATCCCTGGGATCCACACGGTAGAAGGAGAACCCTTTTCTGTACATTGCCCTCTGACCTTCATTCATACACTGTGGTGCACATGAGCGTGTGTGTATACACACACAAACACACAAGTAAATGTAACAAAATCTTTTAAAAGGCCCACTACAATTCATTGGAACAGTCTGGAATCTGAGCTGAAGTGTTTGGGGGCAACCAGTGTTCAGTGGCATTGACTGGGCAGTATGATGACATATGCAGTCCAGAAAAGCACATGCTGTGTGTTCAGGGCTGAGGTTCCAGTGAAGTGATGTGCTGTCACACGGGCGTGCCACCAGCACACATGGGACCCAAGAGACATTTGATTTTGAAACAGTTTCTGGTCAGTATGTGTTGTCACCTGATTCTTGTCTTTCTATGTTCAGATATATGATGCCACGTGCGATTGTCATGTGTAGCTTAGGAAGCTGGACGTTGGCGGAACCCACAGACAGAAGTTCCGTGTAACTAGCTCCCGAGTCAGGAGCCCAACAGCATAAGATGAAGCAGGAATGGGGGAAAGGTGGTTTGCTCAGGATTTGGCTGAGTTAAAGATTTCGTACTTCATCCTGTTCCAGACCCCATGCATCAGAACTTGTGATGGCTCTTGGGACTTAGGCATTTAGGTACTCACCGTACTAAGTATTTCAAGGCTCTCTTTTAAAATGCTGGTTGTTCTCAGTGGAAGGGTGATAATGGTGCATGCCTTTAATCCCAGCACTCTGGAGGCAGAGGCAGAGGCAGGTGAATCTCTATGTTCAAGGCCAGCCTGGTCTACAGAGTGAGTTCCAGGACAGCCAGGGCTACACAGAAAAACATTGTCTTGAAAAAAAACACAATTCAATCAATGAATCAATCAATCAATCAATCAAATGCTGTATGAATGGATGAAGACAGCAGTATCGACTCTCTTCTACAAGCCCCCCCCAGGGGCCAAACTTTCTACCTGAGGCTCCAGCATAGCCAGCAAGCTCCCTCTCTCCTATGGCCTCCTTGTGCCATGAGCAGAGAGACCTGTGTGTTAGCCAGTAATTAGCTTTTAATTAGAAAAGCACAGCTTTGCTTCCACAAAGGGACAAATACCTTTCAAAATCGAGTTACTGTAATTGAATAAATCTCTTACCAGATATTTCTGAAAGTTCTAGTTCTTTCATTATGAACCCCATTGAGGAAAGCTTTGTGGAAGTGGTCAGTTAATCCAGCAGCTTCAGGAGCACTGTTTGGCACAGTTGGTTTTACAATGAATGAAGGCATGGTTCTGAGTATTTACAGGGTTTCTTGTAATACTCAGGCTCTCCTATGGGTGCTGTCAAAGTGTATCTGGGCTGGGCTGTGGTGGCGCACGCCTTTAATCCCAACACTTGGGAGGCAGAGGCAGGCACATTTCTGAGTTCGAGGCTGGCCTGGTCTTCAAAATGAGTTACAGGACAGTCAGGGCTATACAGAGAAACCCTGTCTCGAAAAACCAAAACCAAAACCAAAACCAAAACCAAAACCAAAACCAAAACCAAAACCAAAACCAAAACCAAAACCAAAACCAAAACCAAAACCAAAACAAAAACAAAAAAAAAAAAAAAAAAAAAAAGTATCTGGGTATCTTCAGGCATCCTGAACCAGAATTTCAGAATTTGGGTCAGGCTAGAGTAGAGCCAGGAACTCGTTGTAAAAGCTCTCCAGGAAATTCTCTTCTGTCAGCCAGCCATGTAGAGGGTTCCTAGACAAGCTATCCTCACTCAGAACCCCTAGGCATGTATCCACGGGGTATGTGGTTCAGAAGCAGTCAGAGGGCACCGGCATTTCACAGGGGTTGCGAATGCATGGGAGTCTGTCGTTCTCGGTTTAGTCAAAGATTTTTTTTCTCACAACTCTTTATTGAATCATTGTGAATTTCACATCATGCATCCAATCCCACTCATTTTCAAGTCCTTCCATATCTGTCACCTCCCCACAAAAAATAATACCAAATAAATTAAAAAAAAATCTCTCTGTGGGAGCTGTGGTGTGTCATGCTGTATCACACAGTGATACTCTTTCGTCCACACAGCTTTACTTGCAAACATCCATTGCAGTGAGTCATTGGCCTGGTTCAAGGCCTCTGGCTTCTGCTACATCAACAGTGTTGGGTCCTTACCAGAATCTTCTCAGATGTCCTGATGTCCCGTGTCATGAAGACCCTGAAGCTCTGGATCTGCAGGACTGGTCCCTTTACGTACTCCAGCAGTTCATAGGTGGGATAGATGTCGGGGTGGGCCAACTCAAAGCCCTGAATCTAGACCTGGGTTGTATCTCAGTTGGTCAGTCTGCTAGTGAGGGGCGGGGCCAGCTCAGCATGGCTCTTGGACATCAACAGGACCCACAGACCCCATCAATATAGACCCCTACTGTGGTAGAGCCATGGCACCAGGCATGGCTCGCTAAGCAGCGCGGGTCCAAATAGCACAATGGCTCAGGTGCCAGTGCAGGCTCTCCTGCCAGGCTGTTCCTCACTGCCACCAAATCTCCAGTTCTGCCTCTCCGTACAGCGCCCACACTGCCCGGCTTCTCTTTCTCTCCCATCTCATCATCACGCTGTGGCACCCGTGACCTCTGGGTATCTTCTGTCTTGTGCAGCAAGCTTGCAGGCAGGGCTTGTGACCTCTCGAAGGTTTATTTTTTTATTTTAAGTTGCACAAATGAATCATCTGAGATGATTGTACAGGGTTCCATGGGAGTCCGGAGGCGTGTCTAAGGTTTGGTAACCCAGCGTCAGCCCAATCATCTTTGGTAGGTTTTTTTCTTTTTATCTTTTCCTTCCTTCCTTCCTTCCTTCCTTCCTTCCTTCCTTCCTTCCTTCCTTGCTTCCTTCCTCCCTCCCTCCCTCCCT
>NC_034590.1:50253818-50255234 GCF_900095145.1 Mus pahari | reverse complement strand
CTCCCTTCCTCCCTCCCTCCTTCCTTCTCTCTCTTTCTTTCTTCTTCCTTTTTTTTTTTTTTTTACAGTTTTTTATTAGACATTTTCTTTGTTTACATTTCAAATGTTATCCTATTTCCTGGTTTCCCCTCCAAAAATCCCCTATCCCCACCCACTCCTACTTCCTGGCCCTGGCATTCCTCTACACGGAGGCATAGAGCCTTCAGCGGTTAAGAGAACTGACTGTGGTTCCAGAGGTCCCTGGTTCGATTCCCTGTTTCCTTTGGTAGGATTTTATGCTTTGTGGGGACCCACAACATTCAAACTGCAGAAAAAGTGGAGCATGTTCTAGAGGCCAACTGAGGCTGAGGGCCATAACCCAGAACATAAGCAGAGCATAAGCTGCTTCATCGTGGGCTACAACCTAACCCATGGCCAGTGGGAGAAGCAGCCAGACTCCACTGTTAAGTCTGGGTTAAGGCCTCCTCCCGCCTGGCTGTGGAGTGAGAGTGAGTGAGGCTCAGACCTACCACTGTCATTTGGCCATCCCCCAGAGAGTAGGTGGGGCCCTAGACAGCCCATGGAGGAGAACATCTGGAAGGCTGAGCCTCTCCATTTGTGGTGGCATCATTTCTATCCGTTGTAGTGAGCATGGTTTGAAGTTTTTCCACTCCTAGAATACCTAGACATTTCAGTTATCAAATTCCTTTTGCAGAAGCCGGTTTTGGGCTGAGTTTCCCATTATGACCAGAAGATTGCTGATTCCAGTTATCAGGGCACAGTGTAGCCTGGTTGAGTATTTCACATGATGCTCAAATTCAGATGCCCCTCCACTGATGATGTGGTTAAGTTCCCATAAGTTCATTGTGAATTGGGAATCTGAATTCCCCAAATGCAATGAATCCACTTAGGCACAAGAATATCCCAGATTAGCTATGTGGCACACGGCAGAGCATTGCTGTCTTTCTTTGGAATTGCGGAGCCAGCTGGGAGCTGTGGTTACCACTGGCCAGCCTGGCAGAGAACATCCTATTGCATTTGCACTAGACCCAGGAATGAAGATAAACCATCATTAGCCAGAGAACTGCCTGTATCAGCATTAGGACTTAGGGTTGAAAATTAAGTATTTAAAATGCATTTAAAAAAAAATCATCAGGCACTGGTAAGAGAGCTCAGTGCGTAAGGGCACTTGATGCCCAGACTGGCAACCTTAAGTCAGTCCCTAGGAGCCACGTGGTAAAAAGGGAGAGCAGACTCCCAATAGTTGGTCCCTGACCTCTGGCTGCTAAGATACCTGTCAGTGTTTGCCTGTGTGCCTATGTTCTATCTCAAGACTTCACCACAGCTTTGGTTCTGAGTGTGCTGTTCTGGGCACACAGATACACACACACACACAAACACACACACACACACACACACACACACGCACACACACAC
>NC_034590.1:50194069-50252724 GCF_900095145.1 Mus pahari | reverse complement strand
CCTCCCCCTCCTCTCCCCCTTTCTGTTAATTTTTGTAGTACTGGGAATTGAACCTAGGGCCTCACACACACTGGGCAAACACTGTTCCACTAACCTACATCCTCAGCTGTTTTTGTATTTTTTTTATTTTAAGGGTCTCACAAAGTCACCCAGCCTGGCTGTGAGTTTACTCTCATCCAGGCAGGCCTCCAATTTAACAATCCCTCTGCCTTCAGCCTCCTTACCAGGAAGACTGCCTTTCCCTCCTGTCAGATACTGAGCATCAGAGAAAGGGAACGATGTCAGGTACTCGGTTAGGTGCTGCTGTAGGCTCCTCAGGTAGGGTCTACCGGTTACTTATGAGGCTGTTTTAGGGGGATCTGCATTGTACTTAGGAATAAACTACAGCTCAGAGATCAAAAGTGACCTTTCCAAGTGACCACTGCTCAGGGACGGAGGGCTCTTCAGGTGATGGTTTGCTAGTAAACGTAAGAAACTTTTAAAATGTGTATGTCCTCACACCTATGTGTATGCGTGGGCACATGTGAATGAGTGTACATGTATATGAGCAAGTCCCTGTGCGTGAATCTGCACTGTGTTTTTCAAGGCACTAGTGGGCAGAAACAAAAGCCTTTTGTCTCAGAGAAGAGAAGAGTCATACATAGGGTGGAAATGGAAATAGGGTGTCGCCATTTCTGTCCCTGTGCTGCAAGAGGATGCTAACACAAGGAACTGGCAGATCTTAGGACCAGACCAAAGAACTGGTCCCAGCTGCTGTGTCAGGAGGGAGAGTGCAAGGCAAGGCGCAGTGGTCAGCCATCCCAGGTTTACAGGAGCGGTCTGTGCCCTAAGGAGGGCTGGTTCAGATGGCATAGAGGAGCTGCTCTCATCCATCACGGGCTGACTGAGGTTATCAGCAAATCACAGCACTCTGGATTTTTCCATGCAGCAAGTGTGTAGGGTGGGTGTTAGTGTGTGGTCCGGGGCTTGCCAGTGAATGTACATTCAGGGGTTGACAGGAGCCATTTGGCCGGGCCTCCCACTCACCGAGGGCTTCAGATGTAGGCTCTTGATATTATTCCCAAATGAGGTTACATGTGCAGTCCGAGAGATAAGCTGACAAGACTCGGAGGAGAAGACATTCATCATCCGGCTCTAAGTACATTGCATTACCAAGGCATGCCGCCTGCAGTGCCCTAAGAATTAATAGTTCATAAGTCCTATGATATTTTATGGATAGCACAATTATATGGCATTTAAAACATATAATGACAATTTGTTAAATGTAAACATCGCAAGCAGCCTCAAATTTGGGAGCTTGGTGGTAGAAATTTCTCATCCACGGAATATTTTGTAAACTCCCAGATTGTACATGGTGTGGGGCTCTGGTCACCACTCAGGAGCCCATGGTGTACAATTCATGTCAGCCATGGAGGATGGTTATTGATATGGGTGATTTTGAGCTCATGGGGTGTGTATGTGTGCATGCTTGCTTCTGGATGTATAAATGTATGTGTTTATATGTTGCTGGGAGACCAGGGTACAACCATCTTCAGCTTGGGAGAACTGAGTGGGAAGCAGGGAGGAGGGGGTACCTCTCAGACTGCTGCAAATCTAAGACGTCAGGGGCATAACTTGATTTGGCGATTTGGCCCGAGTAACCCTCTCAAAATAGACAAATCAAGGACCCAGCACGGAGGCAGCCTGTCTGGGCTCAGACTGGTAATGAAGACTAACAAGAGTTGATGGAGCCTGGGAGCGATGGGCTGAGATGGCCCCGAGCTGCCTGGCACCCTGAGCCCAGCAGTCATCAAGTACTGCCCAGCCTGGCCTAATGCTATCACCCACAGAGATTCTCACTGATATGTACCCAGAGAAAGGGACAGAACATCCTGTGGAAGGGCCGTGGGTTCTGCAGAACCTGATAGGATGCTGGCCCTTGTGGGCCAGTAAATTTGGTATCCTCTACCCCTATTCTACAGGTTACTCAGCCAAAGGCTCATAGAACAGAGGGTTAAACCTGTCCTTTGAAAAATGTATTTCTTAAAATATTTATATAATCTTACTATGTTCATTTTAGGAAACTAGACAATATGGATTGCCAGAAAGGAAAAGGAAACAGCCCCAGCCAGAATCATCACTGTACACAGACACTTCTCAGGCCAGGAGTGGGGTAGGATATGAAGTCATTCCATAGAGAGAACCATTAGCTGGGCAACGCTTCAGAGATGTGCCACACTGGGGGGAGACGAGCCGTTTTCCTCTGTGTTGGGCACGATCACTCACTGTCTTGATGGTTGAGTTCTAGAAGGATGTAGTTGACGTGCATTTAGGGGGACAGGTTATATGAAAAAAATACACGTCCTGAAATATGAACATCAAACTGAGCATGGGTGAACTCTCACATTTTAGAAGGAAAACTGGAAATGAGAAGGGCTGAAATTCAGCAGCCTCAGTGAGTAGAGGGTCAGCAGATCTCTTTCCCCAACACAGTCTCATTCTGTCTCTCTATCTCTCTTCCTCTGTCTCTTTCTCTGGGTTGCCCCAGTCCCCACCTCCTGGAGTTGAATTGTGTGAAGTTGAATGCGTGTATTATGTAATTGCATCTTTTCCAACTTTCCCTGTGTATATGAATAAATCTCTATGATTGACAGAAACAGGATCCCATTGTACATAATCTTCTCATTTATTATATCCTGGATAATAAATATAATATTGGTATTATTTTACTCATGGCATGCCACTGGAGAAATAATATCATAATCGGCGTAATTGTGTAATCAATCCCTTGTTTCAGGGCACTTGTTTCCAAACCTTTGTTAATTGCATCAATATATTTCCTTCTGCAGGAATCTGCTTTCCCGAGCAATTACTTTCTTAGAACAGATTTTCTCAGGGAGGAATTCTATGTCAAATACATTTGCAGTTTCAGCCAGTGGTCACGGCTAGCTTGTAGCTTTTATTCTTGTCCGGAGAAGAGAAATAACTCAGAACATGTGGATCAGTTCTGGGAAGAAAAAAAGAGATATATAGGTCACAAATGTGTGGGGAAGGACATGGACCATAGTGACCGTGGATCCTGTTTGAGAATCATTTGTTTTGTGGTCACTCATCTTCAATCTCTCCATCATTTACCACCAATGTGGGGTTATTTCTTGTTTGTCAATAGGATGAGCTAGGCTCAGGTCTTCTCTGGTGTCCTTGATGCAATGAAGATGATCGACTACATTCATGGAGTGCTTCACAGATATCAGTGGTTTCATCTTGTCAGTATCTCACACAGCAGACCTTAGTAGTTCTTCCTTGAGAAAGAAAGAGAAGGGAGGTTCGGGGAAGTATAGGGAGCATCTCAAGCTTTCGGACATAGGGAACAAGACCTGGGGTTTAGCTCAGCAAGCAGAAAGTGCCAGTGGAATCATAAGCCAATAGGAATTGGGGATTCAGCTGTAGGGCATGTTGCCCATTTCCCCATACTGCTTCTACCTATCTTGCATCCATTACTGGTTTTCATTTGCTAGAATCCTGATATGGGTTTGAGAACTATTATTTGTCTGTAATTTAAAAAAAATGAGACAGGTACCCCTATAACCCGGGCTAATATTTAACTCATTGTGTAGTCAAGTATGACCTTGAACCCTTGATACCTCTGCCTCCACCTCCCAAGTGCTGGGATTACAGGCATGTGCCACCATGGCTAGCTGGCTTGAGAATGATTCTTGAGTAGAGTGGTCACTAAGGAATATTTATTTTTTCTGATATGTGTTAAAATAGTTTTTTTATTGACAAAAGGTACAAGAATGTACCCAAATTATAATTTCTAAACACACAAAATAAAAATAGGTATGATGGACAAATTCACAAGAAGACTCTGCATTCTAAAATGAAAATGGTAGGTCAAAAAAGGCAGAGAGACAATTGGAATAGCATATTAAACTTGCACTAAACCACAGTTTACTGATGTAAAGCACTTTGTACACCTGAAATAAAGACAGGATATTTAAAACTTCTTCAGATACTCATGCATTTCTGTAGTACATTTCAACAGAAATCTGAAGCAATTCCTTTTACCTATGAGTTCAAACATTGCAAGACTTGTTCACTTCTCATTCCATAAAATTAAAAATTATGAAAGCAAAAAAATATTTTCATGTTAACTAAGTACATTTTGGGTAAGGAGAAAACAGATGTAACAGCAAACTTCAGAACAAAACTTCCATTATATGGCCAGAATAACAGGCAGAAATAGTTCTAAGTATTTGTTTTCCATATTATTGAAAGCATTAAAAATAAATTTAATCAGGACAGTGGTGGCGCACGCCTTTGATCTCAGCACTTGGAAGGCAGAGGTGGGAGGATCTCTGAGTTCATGCCCAGTCTGGTCTACAGAGGGAGTTTTAGGACAGCCAGGACTATACAGAGAAACCCTGTCTTGGAGGTCCAGTGACCAACCCAAATCAGGACCCATCTCAAGGGGAGGCTCCAAGGCCTGGCACTCTTCCTAATACTGTGATGTACTTACAGACAGGAGCCTAAACATGGCTGCCCTCTGAGAGGCCCAACAAGCAGCTGACTGAGACAGACTCCCAACTGATGCACAAAAGCCAGGAGACCACTTTGGCTGAATTGGGGAAAGGCTGGAAGAAGCTATGGAGGAGAGAGACCAGCAGTCTCAACTCACCCAGACCTCTGAGTTCTCTCAGACACTGAGCCACCAGCCAGGCAGCACACACCAGCTGGTCTGAGGCCCACTGACATATACAGCCGAGGACTGCCTGGTCTGTCCTTAATGAGAAAAGATGGACCTAACCCTTTAGAGATTTGAGGCCCCCGGGAATGGGAAGGCCTGGCAGGGTGTGGGGGTGTGTGGGGACATCCTCTTGGTGACCGGGGAGGAGGAATGGGAGGAAGAACTGCTGAAGGGCAGAACGGGAGGGGGATATGCCTGGACTGTAAACAAACAAACAAACAAACAAACAACATTAAAGATAATAAAAACAAAGATAAACTCCCAGCCAAACAAATAAATAAATAAAAATAAATGTTTTCATAAATACATTTTATGCTTAAAAGGTAATAATAAAGTACAAGCTCAAAAACGTCGCATTTTTCTTACTTTCTTTCCATTTCACTCCTTTTATCTCCGCTGGAAATGTTTTAAAAATCAGTATTTTAGTGTGATCCCTTTTTGCCCAACCAAGAAAACAAAGACATTAGTTTTCCATTATTATTATTATTATTATTATACAAAAATCTTGCCTTTGTCAGGTGATTTCTCATTAACTAAGATGCTGGCATTTATGCTACAGAATCCATCTGTTTTCATTAAAATGTTTTTTATTCTTATTATCAGGAAAAAATATTGTTATCAGGAAAATGTGTTGAATTTGGTAATTTTTTATTAGATATTTTCTTCATTTACATTTCAAATGCTATCCCCAAAGTCCCCTATACCCTCCCCCCTCTCTGCTCTTCAACCCACCCACCCCCACTTCCTGCCCCTGGCATTCCCCTGTACTGGGGCATATGATCTTCGCAATACCAAGGGCTTCTCCTCCCATTGATGGCCGACTAGACCATCCTTTGCTACATATGCAACCAGAAACATAGCTCTGGGGTGGGTACTGGTTAGTTCATATCGTTATTCCTCCTATAGGGTTGCAGACCCCTTTAGCTCCTTGGGTACTTTCTCTAGCTCCTTCATTAGGGGCCCTGTGTTCCATCCTATAGATGACTGGGCATCCACTTCTGTATTTGCCAGGCATTGGCATAGACTCACAAAAGATAGCTCTATCAGGGTCCTGTCAGCAAAGTCTTTCTGGTGTATGCAATAGTGTCTGGGTTTGGTGGTTGTATATGGGATGGATCCCTGGGTGGGGCAGTCTCTGGATGGTCTTTCCTTCCATCTAAGCTCCGAACTTTGTCTCTGTAACTAACTCAGGAATATTTTACAGTTTTTAGAGTGATACCTTGCTCAATTCATGAGGTGTCTGTGATGGTGCATAACTTTAATATCTGCCCCCTCATTTTATAAGGATTCTGAATAATGAAACGTGGAAGGAATCCATTCTTTCCTTCAAAGCACATTGTTCTCACTGTTTAGGGCATGCATGTTACTTAGGTCTGAATATTCTCTATAATCCTGATGGGCAGCTCAACTTTAGGGCCACCAGGCCTCTCAGGTTTGTTTCTCTGTCTGCCAATGAGGCAGAAACTGTTTCTCCAAAGAACCTTTGCCCTGCCCCCAGAGGGACATGATTTTGCTTCAAGGTCCCAGACATGTCAACTGTAGTTCTCACATTGGGGCTGACCTCAGAATTTACTGCTTTCTGTAGCCACAGATCTACCAATAATGAAGGCTCAGTGTTAGACCTTTACACTGTACCTCAGACGTCACCCCAAACTTCTGTTGCTATGTATCCCACTAAAAGTTGGCAACCTGTTGGGCTTCTGGTGACTGGGTATGGCATTATGCTCAAAGTATTATGAAAAACGTTCTGTTGCTTTCAGAGTTAAAGAGGTCCATCAACCAACATGGCCTTTATTTGGAAGTGTTCAAATATATACTTCATTTGGGGCTCGAAATTTTGGATCCCAGAAACTTCATGGGGTGATACATTCCTGAATTTTCATGGAATTTGTTTTCCCACAACTTGGCATGCACTCACTTGAAAGCAACCAGTGTACTTGGTACTTTATGCTTACCAGCTACTATGCTTTCAGACCTTCGTTATTACATAGTAATATTAATTATTAATAATATACAATATTACAAGTAGTGCACAGGCCCTGGGGCTGATACATTTCAGACACGTGAATGTGAAGGCGTATTGCTTGCTTGGACTCCTTGTCCCTGATTGAAACAGAAAGCAAACAGGACTTTTGGATTCCTCTGTCTCTGGAGATAGAGAAAAACATACTTGAGATCATGGCTGAAGTACTGTTTTTCAGGGATCAAGCTTAGTCACTCTGTGGAGAATATAAAACATCTGGAATGGTAGTTGCAAATGGAATAATTAAATATAATAACACTTTATTATTGTCCAAGATTTGTCTTTTTTTAATTTACAAAGGCCAAGAGGGAGAATTAAATGGCACGTCCACCTTTGAAATCTTTGATAGTGGCATGAATCCCAGAATTGCCCCCAGGAATGCCATAATGAATGTTTTGTCATTTTTGTTATGAAAGAGTGCCAAGGGCTCTTGCTTGACCCTTATTACAAAATAGTCTTTACTTAATAGCTCATAGGATTAACACACGAATTCTGACTGTGGCTGAGTATATTCCCTTTTCACCTCTATAATCATAAAGTGGCAAAATAACCATGTTAGAACTCACGGCCAACTCTACTTAACCCTTGCTTCCACAACTTCTACCTCAGCAACAGACTGTAGTGATTTACCAGTCACAAGTGTCAGCTGAAAGCCAGGGTTAACTATGCATCCTGTCCCTCATGCCCCTGCCAGAGAACAACTACCCTGAAAAACATTTGTATGTCCCTTTGGTGAAAGATTTATAGTACACACCGCGGTGTTGTTACACAATTGTTCTTCAAGGGTACCCAGTCTCCTTTTCAATCAGAAAGCTCTGGCTCTGTGAACTGATTTTGGTCTGGGAATTGGGTGAGAGGTAGGGAGTCTCTCTGATGGTGGCTTGAATCAATCTCTTGCTTATCAAGTCTAGCTTTTTTTTTTTTTTTTTTTGACGGGCACGGAGAGTAGAACCTTAGGGGGCAACACATTCACTTCAGTCACCCAGGGTTCATTATTTACAAGCTCCCTATAGGGCAGGTCATTCTGTTCAATGCTGGCCCAGCTGCCTGTTTTGGGAACCAGGACTACCTTTTCCCTGGCAGCTGAGGACACCTAAAACTTTGCCATTCCATTTTCCAGGTATTATTTCTTAAAGCTAGGGGCTCATTTCAATGGCTGTGTCTCCTGCTTTTATAGCCGATTGTGAACACATATCCCTGGAGGGGATTCTGAGGGACCCATGCTCCTCTAGTCTATGTACATCTCAAGATCATAGCACCTCCCACATCCTCCTGGCTCTGGGACAGGGCTGTGAATATCATAGTTTCTCACCTCTGCTTATAGCTTCAACTCTTTGGATTTTCCCCCCTTGATTCAAGGTTCATTTTCACCTATAGGCTCTGGTTTTCAATTTAGCAGCTAACCAAACAAGTAGAACAGACTCAACCAGTGGTTCAACATGCTTTGAATCTAGAATCTCTGGTAGATGTCAGGGGTATGATCAAAACTTACATTTTTCTCTTCACGCTCTAGATCCATGAGGTCCCATTCCCACACATGTTTATATGTATCATAGGCTGCCTTCACGTAGCCCAGGCTGGATTCAAACCCACTGTGTAGCTGAGGCTTACTTTAAGATGCTGAGCATCCTACCCTGTGCTAGGAATATAGGCATGCTCTCCCTCATCCAGCCCCTACGGTGCTTTTTTTATTTTTAAAGATGAACATGTAGCAAAATTGACCTTGGGGAATATAATTCCGTGTTTTAACACATATAGATTTGTGAAAGCACCACCAGAATCAATATACTGAATAATTCTACTACCTCCAAACCTCCCATGTATGATGTCTTTCTAGTTACATTTGCATCTCACTCCTAATCACAATCCAATCAAAATCATTGATTTCTCCATCGATGTTTAGCCCTCTTGAGAATGTCATGTGAGTGGAATCATGTTCACATAGCCTTTAACTGGGATCTCTCATTCAGTGCAATACATTCAAGATCCACCTATTTCTGTGGCATACACCAGCAGTCATTTCTTGTCAACAGATGAATACTTTATTGTATGAAAGGACCCAGTGCCTGTGAATACATTCATCATTTGAAGATCACATAGTGGTTTCTAGACTGTCGAACTTACGAACAGAGCTCCTACAAATCTCCACGGACAGGTCTTGATGTGAACATTAAGCTTTTCTTTCTTTGGGTAAGTGCATAAAGAGTGGGTCTGCCAGGTCATAGTTGGTAATTGTGTGGTCAACTGAGGACTGCTACCCTGCTTGCTAGAATGAGAACATGCCCTGACCACATTTGAGGGTGTCAGTTGCTACCTTTCTTGTTAACACTTGGGGTGACCAGTTTCTGTTTTATGTAGATATTCTAGTAGCTGTGTATCACAGCCTGGTGTTAGTTTGTGCCTCCTTAATGGATTATTATATATTTTTCACGTGCTAGTTTTGATCTGCATGTCCTCTCTGTCCAAGCATTTTCTATATTTTACGACTGGGTTGTCTGCTTTTTGGTTTTTGTTTTTGATGGCACACAACTTTAATCCCAGTGCCAGGGAGGCCTTCGTGTTGTCTGTCAGAATGGCAGAGGCATTTTGCCTGGAAGGTTCATTGTATACCAGAGAAACAGCTCTATGTACAACAGAGGGCAGAGTTACAGAATAGGGTTTCTGGATTTGACTGCCATAGTCACCTCCCCAGTCCCTACCATTCAAGAACTGCTCCTCTGGTCTCAGGATGGCACACAGTCAGTCTGGGCGGCCCAGGAGCCAGCTCTTGCTCTCCAGTGCCTACACCCGTGGCTAAGACATAACTCATTACATTGAAGGATGAAGGCACCCAGGCAGAGTGTCATCGAGTCCTTGCGTTGTCTGGTTTTTGTTTTTTTATGGATTTTTTTGAGAGTTAGAAAAGTCGAGGTATAGAATATTTATTAGATGTATGGTTTGAATATACTTTCTTCTGGCTTATAAACTACCTTTTTATTGTGTTAACAATGCCCATCACAGAACAAGTTCACAGTTCAGGTGAAGCCAACTTTTCCTTAAGGATCCCACTTTTGGTGTCACATTTTTCCCTTGTGTTTTCTTCTAGAAGTTTATATTTAGACTTCTAATAATTCTGGGGTTTTAAAAAAATAAGTTGCGAATTAGTGAAAATAGGGGCCATGAATTTGAAGGAGAGTGGGGGAGGGGCATATGGGAAGGTTGGGAGGGAGAAAAGGGAAGGGAGAGATGTAACTAAATTATAGTTTCAAATCCAACCAACCAACCAACCAACCAAAAATTCCTAAAACAAAAGACAATAAAAGAAAACAAACATCATTTTTTAAAAAGGTTGTAAGGTTTAGGATAAGGTTTCCTTTTCTTTGCACAAAAATGTCAGATTGTTTCAGCACAATTTGTCGAAGGAGAGACTTTAGTGATTTGGTTTTTTTGTGCCTGTGATAATAATACATTCTCTCTCTCTCTCTCTGTGTGTGTTGGTTTCTGGTCCTGCCATTCTGTTGTACTGACCTATATGTCCTAGCTGTTTCCCAGGATCCTCTGGTGTTGGTTATTGTAGCACAGTCAGAGAAACCTGAGGCAACTTTTTTTTTTTTTTTTTGGTTTTTTCAAGACAGGGTTTCTCTTTGTAGCCCTGGCTGTCCTGGAACTCACTCTGTAGCTCAGGCTGGCCTCGAACTCAGAAATCTGCCTGCCTCTGCCTTCCAAGTGCTGAGAAACTCTCAATAGGTGATGTGTATCTTACAACTGCATTTTTCATTCCAGACTGCTTTGACTATTACACATTTGCACTCCACACACGTCACGATTAGCCTGCTTTATCTATAGAAATTCCTGTCAAGATTTTGGGTAGAATTATATTAAAATGTAGAGCCATTTGAGGGGAAACAATAGTTTTATCCATTGAATCTTTGAATTCTGAAGCGGAGCCATTCCATGAGCTTTTACATTGGTGCACATGTCTCTCAGTTTTAAGACTATCTTTGTGTTAATGTCTTCTATTTCTTTTGGCCTAAGATGTCTGTCTTTTGATTTGAAGGGTCCTTACTTCTGAAGCAGCTTCGGAAGAACTACTTTAAAGCAGTTGCCATTTCTAATATCGGTGGTGTCTCTTCATTGTTTGCCCATGTGAGTTGAGGTTTTTTTTTTCCCTAATGTTGAATAATTTTGGATTGCATCCTGAATATTTAAAATATCACATCAGAGGATTTTTTTTTCTTTTTGTCTCTTGTAACTTCCATGAAGACTGTTAGTGTTTTGGTTTTAACAAGCATATGACCTGATTGGGCACAGGCAGTGAGGCCTCTTATGGATTGTTTCAATGCTTGTTGGATTGTCAGTCTTTGCTGCTGGAGCCTGGGGCCTTGTGCATGCTAGGCAATCACTCTACCACAAAGCCACACTCCAAGGCTGTGCTAGTCAGATGTATAGCTGGGCCATTAGTGGTCTGTCTTAGCGTTTCAGCCTTAGTCTTTGGTCTGTTGTTGAGGGTCTGATCTGCACACATGAAGCTCAGGACTGAGTCTGGCATTTAAAGACAATGTTGTAGGATCAGTTTTCTGGACCCTTCTCTTTCTCTGTGACCTTTTGGGTCCTTGCTACTTGTAATATTGATCCTCAGAAAGCTGGGACCATAGTTACAGCTACTTTGACTGAAGCTAAGTGATAAAAGGAAAGAGATAGAAATAAAAACCTTAGGGTCCCCTCATCCCCTTGATGCTACCTCTGACGGAAAGTGTAAGTTTCCTACAAATATCCACTGTCACTTCCTCATGTCACAACATCATGCCAACACCTGAGAACTGGAGCATCAGGGATTAAATGATTAAACGGCTAACAGGAGCTGGAGGTTGACAGGGAAGCAGAAATTTCTCATGTTCCCTGAGCAAACTCCTTTTTTCCTTTCTTTCCTTCTTGATGTGGTGTGTGTGTGTGTGTGTGTGTGTGTGCTGTGTGTGTGTGTGTGTGTGTGTGCTGCGTGCACATGTGTGTGTGTGTGCTGCGTGTACCTGGGTGTGCTGCTGTGTGCACCTGTGAGTGTGCAGAGGCTGGAACAGGATGCTGAATGCTCTGTGCTCAGTGCCATCATTCTCTGCCTTGTTGCCTGGAGGCAGGGTCTCACTAAATCCGAAGCTTGCCCCTTTTACTAGGAGGGCTGGCCAGTTCTGGGGAATCTGCCTTTCTCTTCTCTTCAGGTCTGTGCTAACGCACATATGCAGTCATGCCCAGAGTTTAATGTGAATGTTAGAGATTCAAACTCAGGTTGTCACGCTTGAAGATAAAATGCTCTTACCCTCTGAACTCATCCTTGAAGCTCTCTATTTTCATCTTTCACAAAGAGTTTGGTGTCTCCTCCTTTGGTTCTTCCTGTCCGTGCATTTGGTTTCTGGGATTCTGCAATTCAAACTGGGGAGATCATCGGAAACCTAGAACATGCTGTGAGCTCTGACCTAAGCCCCAATTTCTACTACTTACTTTCCAGGGACCCCAGAAAGTCTCGCGCACACTGTCTGGGTTTCATATGTATGCTAGCTAGGAAGCACAGGATGCAGAGAGTTTATTTCACTTTTCCAAGAAACAGAACCTTTCCTTGTATTCATGACGTTGGAAACAGAAACATCCTGCGTTTTTACTACATTGATCATTTTCTTTCAGGTCTGACGTTGTAACAAACTATAGAAAGGATCCTGAAAAGAATAGTGCTTGCCAAGTGTGACTTTGTAATCAGCCTCCTCGGATTTGGCCCCCATTGTGGGTCTGGAGTTAAATGTGAGGGGGATGAGGTCATAAGGAGAACCCTTACAATGTGGCTATCTCACATAAGGTCATTTCAGGGACATTGCATACGGTGTGACCTATTTCATGACTCAGCGGAGGAGAAGCTCAGTGGATCTTAGGGATTAGGGTGCTTGGACACTACAGAATAGCACTACCCCAGTCCTGGGGGCCTTACTCTATTCTAACAACTGCCCTTCCAAAAGACATGCTAAGGCCTTGAGCCCAAGCTCCAGTGCAACTCGGCAAACCATAACCCCAGACTTAGACTCATTCTGGCTTTAAGTAACACAAGCCTTGCTAGAGATAAGCAACTCAAAAGAATTTCTTTTTTTTCCCCGAGTAGCCATAGAAACTCACTGCTCTGACTACTTTGGGTTGAAAATGGAAAAGCCCTGCCTTTCGTTTCTACTCTCTAAGCTCACCAGTGCAGTTATAAATCATCAGTCTATTCTACAGTCTTTGCACTTCTCAAGCCCCGATGAGATTCTGTCAGTGCTGCTATCATCGCCCCCAAAGCCTCCATTCTGCACTCTGCATTCCAGGTAGCCCTAGACCACATTTAAGGAGCAGTTTTGTCACAACACATATTAGACTGGCGATGTTGCATCCGTTATTCATAGCTGGATCCCTATGCCTTCAGACTAGACTGCTTATTAGTCTTGCATCCACCTTTTCTCAGAGATCTGCTTCCTGTACTGTTTGCGGCTGGGTAGCAGGTTCTGCTGAGGACAACATAATCCATGTTGCCAAGGGTTAGTGAGAAAGGAAGAAGAATAGTCTGTGTGGTAGGCTGTCGTCTAGGATGATCCCCAGGGTCCTTCACCACTGCCCTGCTTGCCCCATCTGATCACTTTCCTTAAGTGTGGGCAGAGACTTTGAACATGACAAGATAACATGGAATTATGCTACATCATAGGAAAAAAGAAACTGGCTGTGCCATAACCGTGCTTGTTAATAGTTGACTATGCTTAATAAAAGTGAGGCTATTCTAGGTGATTGTGACCTAATTAGGCTGTACCTTAAAACATGCGAGAACTAGTTGTGGCTGTCCTCTTTCTGGCTTTAAAGAAACAACCAGACTTATTGCAGAGAAGGTCATGTGTTAAGGACTCCAAAGCATTCTCTAGAAGTGGGAAGTAGAAATGGCTTGGTAGTTAAAATACAGAGACTAGCACTACACAAGAAACTGAGTTCAACCCCCTAGTACCACAAAATCCACAACAATGTAGCAACTTCAGCCATAAGGTCATAAGAAAAACTGATTCAGCTAACTAGCTGGCGGGCCTTGCTAGTGGGCCATTCCCAATCAAGCCTCTTAATGAGGAAACAACTGATGTCACCTATAATTCAGTGAAACCCCGATCCAGGGACTGGCAAAGATGGACTAGAGTTTTGACCCATGGAAAATTTGAGATGATAAATGTATGATGTTTAAAACACAAAACCCATGAGATATTTTATATAATAGAAAATAAATGTAACGTATTGGTCACCTCCTAGAATTTCTAGAAGAAGCAAGCTTGTAAATCATAACACCGGAGTTGATGTCGGCAAAAGACTGGTCCAGCCATGAGGTCATTTGTTACAGACAGCACTCTGCTGCTGCTTGCGCTCGGTGCCAAGCATCTACGAAGCCAAGGACCCAACACCATGACTGAAGGCTGCAGTCTACTACTGTAGCCCTCAGATAACGTTTCAGTGCCGTTTCCTTATTTGTGATAGAAGAGTAACATTAGTATTTGCCTCAGAAGGTAATTATAATGATTAAGTGGAATTAGTCTTTTAAAGTGTTTTAAATAAACAACGCACAGCTCTGTTACATGTATCTTAGCCATTATTATTTTTTTAAAATTAACTAGTTAATTTATTATTTTACACTCCATATTTTATCCCCCTCCCCCTGTCCACCCTCTGACTGTTCCACATCCTATACCTCCTCCCTACTCCCCTGTTTCCATGTGGATGTCTCCACCCCCCATCCCACCTGACCTCTAAACTCCCTGGAGCCTCCAGTCTCTTTGAGGGTTAGGTGCATCATCTCTGAATGAACACAGACCTGGCAGTCCTCCACTGTATGTGTATTGGGGGCCTCATATCAGCTGGTGTATGCTGCCTGTTTGGTGGTCCAGTGTTTGAGTGATCTCAGGGGTCCAGATTAATTGAGACTGCTGGTCCACCCTTCTCCTCAGTGTCTTTCAGCCGTCACTAATTCAACAACAGGAGTCAGCTGCTTCTGTCCATTGGTTGGGTGCAAATATCTGCATCTGACTCTTACAGCTGCTTGTTGGGTGTTCCGGAGTGTGGTCATGCTAGGTCCCTTTTCGTGAGTGCTTCATAGCCTCAGTAATAGTGTCAGGCCTTGGGACCCCCCCTTCAGCCAGATCCCACCTTATTAGCCATTAGTTTTAATACATGACTAGCCCAAGGCCATGCAAACAGCAAGTGATTTAATGCAGACTGGATTTGACTCTGTCTACCTCCCAAACCTATTGTCCTTATTTTCATATCTCCTCAGTTTTTAGCAGGAAGAGTAATCCAGGAACGCAGTTATAATGAAACTCTGCCTGGAAACCCATCTGGAAGGGACAGAAGACATCTTACACAACGGAGCACGAAAACCGTATGATCTGATGTTTACCGAGTAAATAAGAGGGTTGTTAACACCTTTACCAGCAAATGCAGAACTCGGGAATTCAGAAGACAATTGGGTGATACACTAACTCATAAAGCTCAGAAAGATGTCTGGAAATGCCCCAGATCAGCCTTCTGGCTTTCCCAACATCCTCACTGTGAGTTCTGCGTCTTCTGTCATACACCTTGTTTGAAATATACATCTATTTTTCTCCTCGACTAATTGAGATTCTCTGCCTGTCACTGTGAGGAAAGGGTGTGAACGTTTGGAACTGCCGCCTTCACTGTCTAGGGAAGGCGTGCGTGTCTGTGTGTGGGCATGTGCATGTGTATGCTATGTACGGAGGTGGGGAGTAAAGCAGATGGTTTGGTGACGACACTTTAGACCTTCACTACTGATGCAAAGAAGAAAGAATTCTGACCAATAAGGAGGCAGAGTGAAGGTGTTAGTGAAGTCCTGTCCAAAACCTGTAGGTAAAATGACTTACTGGTACCCAGAAGGAATGTCCTTAGCTGTGCAGGGAAATATGATCATTATAAAACTGGGATAATTTAAGCCACGATGCTAATTAAAAATTGAAAAAGTTAAAGGTGGAAGTTCCTGAGTTTGGTGCTTTCACGGAGAGCCATGTGGCTGTTTGCTATGGTGGTGTCATTAAAGCCACGCAAGACTTGAGGAACACCCAGGTCAGCATACAACCTAGACACTGGTCAGACCCCTTAATTAAGAGAACTTGCCCTAGCTAGTTTAGACAAAATTGACCTTATTGGAAGGATGTTGGTACACTTACCAACTGCCCTAGTTAGAGCTTCTATTGCTCTAAGAAAAACCCTGGCTAAAAGCAACCTGGGGAGGAAAGGGTTTAATTTATTCTGTTTAGGCTTCCACAGTGTGTCACCGTTTATGTTTATCAGAGGAAGTTGGGGAAGGAACTCAAACAGGGCAGGAATCTGGAGGCAAGAGTGGAGGACGAAGAGGCCATGGCAGAGTGCTCCTTACTGGTTTGTTCCTCATGTTTTTCTCAACCCGCTTTCTTATAGAACCCAGGATAACTAGCCTAGGTGTGAGCCTATCCATAGTGGGCTAGGCCCTCCTACATCAATCACTCCATGTGGGTACCAAACAACTGGAGCAGGGGCTATCCCAAGAGCTGTTACCTGTCTGTGGGATATGTTCTTCTAGCTGGCATGACTTGTCTGGCCTCTGTGGGAGAGGAAATGCCTACCCTCGCAGAGACTTGAAGAGCCAGGGTTGTGGTGGGGATGCCTAGGAGGGTCCCCACCTGTTCAGAAGCGAGGGAGAGGGGGAGATGAGGGAAGGATTGTGGGAAGGGGTGACTGGGAGGGGGACAGTGAGTGGGATGTAAAGTGAATAAGTAAAAAATAAAATAAAAGAAAGAAAGAAAGAAAAAAAAAAAGAAAAGAAAAGAGAAGAGAAGAAAAAAAATGCCCAATAGGCTTGCCTACAGTCTGGTCTTATGGAGGCAGTGGAGGCAGTTTCTCAATTGGGGTTCTCTTCTCTCAGATGACTCTATTTGTGTCAACTTGACATAAAAACTAGCCAGAAAATGATAAAAATCTGAAGAGGGAGGTTTCAAATGGCGAGATATGTGGACTGCTGACTAGAATGTGGTTCAAGTTGTGTGCTCAAACATTTCAAGGGGGGTTTAGGCTCAAGAGCATGAGCACTAGCTGTACCTGCATGGGGATGAGTTCAAATCTCATGCACAAAACTGGGCGTGGCCCACACCTGTAACCTCAGCTATGTAAGGGGTAGACAGGAGGATACTGGAGCTTTCTGGCTGTCAGTCTAGTTTTAGGTCTAGTGAGAGACCTTATCTCAAGGAAAGAAGGTGGAGATGTTCAGATGTCCTCTGCTCCCCTCACTGCCCCCCCCCCCATTCAACACAATTTCAATTGAGTTCTGGTCTCAGGTTATAGGAAGGCTATCTCTCTCTCCCACAAACAGTACTTTTAAAATCTTGGGGGGAAGTGCTGGACATATTTGAAAGCACAGTAGAATGACCCAAAATGAGACATGGAATGAGGGTGACGCTGTGGTGGGGGGGCAGGACAGGGATTCACATTTATTTCTCCTCTTGCTGAAGACATCCTCAGTTTTGTTAGTGTAGGTGATAGAGTTTCCTGGGTTGTGAATTTCCCGTTGGACAGAGGTTGGGGTGCAGATCTGCTAAGTTGAGGGAAGTGAGTATATAGGAAAAGAGTCATTCTAGAGGGAACACCAAGTCTGTATACAAACTCTCTTCAAATTCTAAAAAAGTTCATAATTGTGAAGACACAAGCAAGACTCCCCAGAAGAGAGTTCTGAGGACCCCATTAAATGTACATCACATAGGTCCCCAGTGCCACGGAGACACGATTTAGAGTTCAGAGTCTGGTGAGATAAAGAGGCTTGATAAAGCTTTCTGATAATATTCAGGAAGAGCCAATGTCTGGAGCGTAAGGACCATTTATAGGAGCTAACAATTATTCCATAAGCTGAGGGAAAAGCAGAAAGGATTACTCAACAAAGCTGAAAGGCTCCACACGATGGAGATCATCCTCCTGTTTAACCGCTTGTAAGAACAAAACTCAATATCCTTCAAAGAAAGATAACAGCATCAGTCTCTACAGGGTATCATGAACAACGTCAAGACATAATTAAATATTATTATTATGATAAGAAGAAAGGAAGATGAGAAAAATCAACCAATAGAAAAAGCCCATAATAGTCCAGATCCTAATTTTAGTAAACAAGTACCTTAAAATAAGTGTAATGGAAAAGATGAATCTCATGAAGAAGAGAATAAGTCAGTTTAATAGAAATGATGTGAACAGATTCACACACACACACACACAGAATATTTTAAAAATAGAGCTTAAAAAAACCACTAAAAGGAATATGAACAAGTTCAGAATATGAATAAATGGAGTTACAGAAAATAAGGAATAAGGTATCAGTCAGGTAGGGGAAATATTTAAATAAACATTAGCCAAGATTTTTCAAATTTTATCAAAACTAGCAAATCAGTAGTGGAAAAAGTCAAATAAACTTCCAAGAATATAAATACAAAGAAAATACTATATTGTAATCTAACAAAAGGAAAGTTTCTAAATTATCCAAATTAAAAAAAAATGGAAAAAGGAAGCTTGTGAAGGAATAATGAATAATAAGGTTGATGACTGACTTATTAATAAATGATTAATAATGATTAATTAGTGATTAATTAGGTTGATGACTGACTTGTTAATAAAGTTCTAGTGGAGACTGGGCTGGCCTTTAAAATTAAGATATCAGACAGATTAAAGCTTCGAGGTTTCACCTATGCAATGTGCTTAATGAAGTTCTTGAAGTTCAAGGACAACAATGCCAGGTGGAAACTCAGGTCTACAGGGAAGAATGAATTATCCTGGAAATGGTAATATAGGAAATATAAAGTTATGATACTAAAATCTTCAAAAGACAATTCTTGAAAGTTAATATACTATCAATATGCATTTAGAAGAAAATACACAGATAGTGTCTTAGTCATGGTTTCTATTCCTGCACAAAACACCATGACCCAAAAGCAAATTGAGGAGGAAAGAGTTTATTCAACCTACACTTCTACAATGCTGTTCATCACCAAAGGAAGTCAGGACTGGAACTCAAGCAGGTCAGGAAGTAGGAGCTGATGCAGAGGCCACGGAGGGATGTTATTTACTGGATTACTTCCCCTGGCTTGCTCAGCTTGCTTTCTCATAGAACCCAAGACTACCAGTCCAGGGATGGCACCACCCACAATGGCCCCCCTCCCTTGATCACTAATTGAGAAAATGCCCCACAGCTGGATCTCATGGAGGCATTCCCTTACCTGAAGCTCCTTTCTCTGTGATAACTCCAGTTTGTGTCAAGTTGACACACAAAACTAGCCAGTACAGACCGGAATGAATAGATAGAAAAAAACTATATGTTCAAAGTAGATGGTGACAATTTAATGGTGTGTGTCATAATCAGGAAGCCACTAAAGTTAATGCAAAGGGGGATAGCTTAGGGGGATAGCAGTGTGGAATAGCTTATGGGATAGCTTAGGGGAATAGCAATGAGATGACCAAATAAAGTTGTTGTTGGTTTTTTTTTTTCTTTTTTCTTTTTTTTTTAACATTGCCTAGTTCCTAAGAAACTGTTTTTTTCTTGGCTTTGTAAGACAGAGTTTTTTTTGTGCAGCCCTGGTTATCCTGAAACTTGCTCTGTAGTCCAGGTTGTCCTTGAATCGAGGGATCTTCCTGTCTCTGTCTCCTTAGAGCTGGGATTAAAGCAAAGGATTGAGGGACCCAGAGGGGATAGGAACTCCACAGGAAGGTCAGTAGAGTCAACTAACCTGGACCCTTGGGGGCTCCCAGAGACTGAAGAACATACCCAACCAAAGAGCATACAGGAGCTGGACCTAGTGCCCCCTCCCCCCCAAGCAAATGTAGCAGATGTGGAGCTTGATCTTCATGTGGGTCTCTCAACAACTGGAAGCAGGAGGAGCTGTCCCTGACTCTGTTGCTGTGGATCCTGCTCCCCTAACTGGGCTGCCTTGTCTGGCCTCGGTGGAAGAAGATGTGCCCAGTCCTGTAGTGACTTGATGTACCAGGGTGGGTTGGTACCCAGAGAGGGCCTTCTGCTTCTCAGAGGAGAAGTGGAGGGAGTGTAAGGAGAGTGGCCATGCGAGTAGAGGGCTGGGAGGAGAGAGGAGCTGTGATTAGGATGTAAAGTGAAGGCTGGTGCGATGGCTCAGTGGTTAAGAGCACTGACTGCTCTTCCAGAGGCCCTGAGTTCAATTCCCAGCAACCACATGATGGCTTATAACAATCTGCAATGGGCTCTGATGCCCTCTTCTGGTGTGTTTGAAGAAAGCAATGGTGAACGGAAAAAAAAAAGGATGTAAAATGTAAAGTGAGTAAATAAATTGGTGGAAAGAAAACCCCACCCCATGTGGGAGACTATCAGTATATTTTTAAAATGTCTTTGGAATAAACACTCCAATGGAAAGACAGAGGTGTTCAGGGGTAAATACAAAGACAGCCCAACTATATGCTCTCTGCAATAAATCCACTTTAAGTCTGAAAACATTCATGGGTTGAAGGTAAAGGATTGAAAACTAAAACAATTATAAAGACTTAGCACTGGAAGATTGATAAGGGTATTAGTATCAGAAAAGTTAAGGACTACTTCAGAGACAAAAGGGTCATTTTTATAATAACAGAAAAGGCCAATTCATCAGGAATATAAAATATAATAAGCCCAAGGGCAGGTGCACCTAATAACAAGCTGACATACACAAAACAAACACTGACAGAATTCAAGGAAGTAACAGAGAAGGGTATAGCTTTCAACTGCAGACAGTAACATCAGCTCCCAGCAATTCGTAGAACCAGTAAGGAAAACGTCAGGATGAGAAAATCTGTCCTGTGTCCTAGAATGTAGACTTGGCCCCCAAACTCGTCTTGATAAACTTAAAAAGACTGGAATTATAGAGATTGTTCTCAGAGCTCAGGGAAATTAAATTAGAAGCCAATAACAGCAAGATACTTGGAAAATCCCCAAATATTTAGAATCGAAGCCATGTACCTCTAAATTACTCATAGGTCATGGAAGACATCATAAGGGAAATTAAAAAGTACTTTGATCTAAACCGAAGTGACAACATAGCATGTACAATTTGTGGTTGAAGGTGAACCCTTATGATTTAAAATGCTCAGTCCAAAAAAAAAAAAAAAAAAGCTGAAAACCAGTTCCTTATGCATATATAAGGAATCCCCTCCCCCAAGATAAACTTACCCTAAAGTTAGTGATGCAGAGGAAATAGTACCAGCCATAGAAATCAATTGAATAGGAAATACAGAATGAAGAAAGTTTTAGAGAACCTGAGGGAGACAAAGAAATGATTTAATGTAAAAGAGAGTGAATATCAGAACATTTATGACAATATCCAACAGCCCCCAAACCTGTAGAGCTGAAGTCCTAGGAGAAAGTAGAAGAAAAAAAGTGTGTCAAATATGATGAAAATTCTCATTTTGTGAGAATAGAAATACACACAGTCTAGAAGATTTGTAAACAGACCTGAGGAGAAACAAACACACACACACACACACACACACACACACACACACACACACACCCCACACTGTAGGCTCATCATAGTTGAACACTTGGAAAAACAAAGGTAAAGAGAACATCCTGACAGCAGCCATAGGAAAATGCTAAATTCCAATCATGGTGACAGTGATTCAAACTCCCAGTGACTCCTCCTCAGTTACCCTGGAGGCCAGAAGACAGTGGGAAAACATCTGCGATGTGCTGACTGAGAGACTTAATCCAGAATTTGACACCCAGTAAACACACCAAGCATGAAGGCAAGGGGAATTTTGCATACAAGAGCAGAGGATACATTACCAGTAAACTGGCACTGTATGGAAGCTCCGGGGACTTCTGTAGGCTGAAGGGGATTGCGTGTCTGCTGGAAAATTTTGAACTGTTTGATAGGGTGAAGAGCACCACAGACAATAAGTATCTGGGTAGATACAGAAACTGTCACAAGCCACGTTCAGGTAGCTTCATCAATAATCTCTAACAAGTAGTTAAGAAACAACACGAATAAAGACATGAAAAGAACCCATCCATCTCCCTCAAGAACAGGATAAAATAATTAAAAGTATCAAATCCTAATGAAAATGGTAGGAAATACAATTCATTGATATATAAGAATAATAACATATCAAAGCCAAATGAGGATTATTTCAAGAGTTTAGGATTACCTTGAAAACCTTTCAATAAGATTCATGACATGAACAGAAAAATGGAGAGAGAGAGAGAAAAAAAAAACCCTATGAACAACTCGGTAGCTGCAGAAAAAAGGCTGTCAATCTGAGCAGTAGATGTCACTCAGAGGAGTCAAAAACTGGACGTTCATTCATCTACTGTCCAGGTTCTTCCTGTCAGCTCAGAGTCCCAGAAACCTTTGATAGAAGTAACTCAGCAGGGGTTCTGTTAACTAGAAACCACAACTATAACCTGGAATCTTTGCAGTCCTGATGCAAGCCAATTGGAAGAGAAAGTAATTACTGAGTAGAACTTGACTGATTCTGATTATTACAAAGAACCAGGTTTTATCATCGTAATGGGAACAAAGAATAGTTGTGTTAGAAATTAAAAGAATACCCTCGAGCTGCGTTTCTGTGTTCATACTACCAAGAGTTCACTAAGTCCAGGTAACCAAGGGCTTAGACTTCATCCTGTCAGAGAAGAAACACACAGCAGTCATAATGGATGTTGTGTGAAAGGTGATGGTGCACGATGCGCTGGCTAGTATTGAATAGTTAGAACCTTTCCAAAAATCTTTGCAGGAGATTTAAACTTAGCACCCATTAATAGTTAGTTAGATCTTTGTCTCCATCCTAGGGGAGGAATTGCAGGCGTTTTGTTCTGATATGAGCTATGATTTAGTTAGGGTTTTACTGCTGTGAACAGACACCATGACCAAGGCAACTCTTATAAGGAGGACAACATTTAATTGGGGCTGGCTTACAGGTTCAGAAGTTCAGTCCATTATCATCAAGGTAGGAGCATGGCAGCATCCAGGCAGGCATGTTGCAGAAGGAGCTAGGAGTTCTGCATAATCATTATCTGAAGGCTGCTAGCAGAATACTGACTTCCAGGTAGCTAAGACAATGGTCTTAAAGCCTATGCCCACAGTAATACACTTCCTCCAACAAGGCCACACCTACTCCAACAAAGCCACACCTTCTAATAGTGCCACTCCCTAGGCCGAGCATATACAAACCAACACAAGATACATATGTTATTATAGATAAACATTTGTAGCTATGGCTTAGGCCGGACCCAGATTTTGTGCCACCCCAGTCTATGTGTCCATATCTTCCTATCCCTGGGCCTTGCCACGTGCCCTGTTCTCCAGTTGAGCATCCTTAGCAAGAACTCACACTGTTGTTCCCACCGCAAGAAATCCAGATTGCTGTTGCTGCTGTCGGCACCACTACAGATGGAAGATTATAGCAGGTAGTCTGTATAACCCGGGGAAACTGGGTACCATGCCAATCTATGCCTTGGACACCTAGATTCTATAGTGTTTTTAGAGGTTGTGCGGTGAGGCCAGGTTACACATTTCAGAAGAGTAATAGAGTCCATGATTTACGGGGTTGACTTCAACAGTGGGACTTGGAGGTCAAGAAAGAGCCAGCATGAAGTCTTTCCCATTCCTCTCAATACTTGAACTACTAAGATAGGCAGATAGGATAGAAAATCTAAACATGGTCAGTGAGACTGAACCATTGGTCGCATTTGTTATGAAGCGTCCGCTTTATGGGTAAGCACCTCCATCTTTTTTGTTCTTCTTCCTTCTTTGCCTCAGTCTCCCTTCCCCTGATATTTCTCCTCAGAGAACTGTTAGCAGATGGCTTCTCCCTCAGACAAGCTGTCTTCTTCGGGGAGGTTTGGCAAAGACACGCTGCTGATACGGAGGATGTCGGTGTGGTTGTGCTGAGGCTGGTGTATGTGGTGGTGGTGGAGGCTTCTGGTACTGTGAATGACGGTGGCATGGATGGTGTAGGTGATGAAATATAAATGAACAGTCATGAGAGGCAATGTGGCATTTTAGTCGACAATGGGCCACATACAATGGTGGTTACAGAACACGGTTACGTAAGAGAAGTAGGATGGAGCTGAAGGATCCCTATCACATCTTAGCGCCATGGGATAGGAATGGCTTATTGTGTCTCCAGTCTTATAAAAACATAACATGGACCCATGCCAAGTGCATAAAAATTGATAATGATGCACAGCTCTCCTATTGGTTCATGTGCTTATTGCAGTATGTTTTACCATCAGGATGTCCTCCACCTACTTAAAAATAGTTTACTCTAAAACAATTAACACCAGCAGCAGCCTCGTTCATTCTGTGTTTACTGTGAATCTTGATCACGTAAAAAGGATGACTAAAAAGGATTCCTCTTAAGTATATGCTTTGTTCCAACAACAACGAAACTGCCAAGTGCCCACTTCCTGTCAATAAGTGATGGCTGACTGTGATAGGAGCCAGGTTCCAGGGCATCACGTACCACTCACTTTCTGTGTCCTTCTCCTTGGTTTTCTTCCTTAGGGGAGGATGTGGTATCCCATCCTTTGGAACCTAGGCATGGCTGCAGGAAACCCAAGGCAGGCATGGGTTAAAACATGGATGAGTGTTTTTGTTTTTTGTTTTTGTTTGTTTGTTTGTTTGTTTGTTTTGTCTCTGTCATTGAAAGTCAGTGAGATTCTAGTGTAGCCTGACTTCTGTGAGGAAAAGTCACTCCTGAGAATTACGCCTTTGGAACACCAGAGACAAACAGGGAAGACCTACTGCACTACAAAGTTAGATTCTGTACTTCAGGGACTTGGGGGAGGATTGTGAGTTGAAGGACAGCCAGGATACTTAACGGGACCCTTTGTGAGAGAAAGATGAGAGTAGGAGGGATGGAGGGGGGCGAGGGGACAGAGATAGAGTGAAATATAGATACATAGGTGATAGATAAATAGATAGGTGATAGATAGATGATAGGTAGGTAGGTAGGTAGATAGATGATAGATAGATAGATAGATAGATAGATAGATAGATAGATAGACAGATAGATGATAGAATATTGTAGTTCATTGGATTTTCCCTTGAAAGAAACTTCCAAAGCTCTTCACACACTTAGCAAATTCTCAGAGTTCTTAATGGAGTGTGCTCCAGCTGCCACGAAGCTCAGGGAGGAAGGATGGGACTCTCAGTCTGAGGAGGGTGTCTGGTAGCCTTCCCAGGTATTTGAAGCCTCCTTCACTCATGAGGTCAGTTCTGTCAGTGACATCCTGTCCTCTCTGCCATCCTTTCTTCTTCCACAAGCCCATGGGAGTGCCACAGAGCTAAAGAAGCTTGAGTTAATTTCTCTTAGTGTACTTTATTTACAGGCAGGCCTGCTATGGATGATGGGAAATGTGATTTTCCCTTATGTCTGTCTGCTGGTCAGAGAACACAGAACTCTATCCCATGAATGGGGACTCTCTTAGGATATTTAGTATAGAGAGAGGAAATTGGGATTGGGTGTGTATTTGGGGAGGGTGTAAAGAAGGGTGGAGGGATAGAAGCTGGCTCCTTGCAACAGTCTTGGGATGGGGACTCAGGAGTGATCTAATTGAGTTTACAGCCTCTTCCTTCTTGCCACCTCACCCAGAATATGTAGTTCTGATTAAAATCAGGAAGTGTGAGAGACAGCACTCTCTGTGGAGGACCGCCACACTCCCTTGCTAGCAGAAATAAGCACAGTTAAGCCTGCTTTCAGAAATTGGGGCTGCCTCGAGGCATACACTCAAACTCCTTGACCTACATTTTCTTCATAAATGAGTGTGTGTGTGTGTGTGTGTGTGTGTGTGTGTGTGTGTACTTAGACACTGCAAGGTTAAGGATATGCCTTCAAACAATATCCATTCACCAAGCACCTGCTACGCTCTGCCCTACTAGGAACGGAAAAGCTCAGAAAGAGGCTATTGAATTTATTCCATTGCAGTGTGGTGAGAAATACAGAGTTAGAACAATTAGGTATGCAAATGGGAGCTCCAGATGGGACCCAGCCTTGTCTAGACGGTCAAGGAAGAAATGATGAAGGGGCTATGGCATGGGGAGTGGGGAACTGTACTGCTTACATTCATTAATGGAGTAGTTTCATGATGGCACTAGAACCCAGGGCCTGGTGTGTGCTATGCATGGTCTTTATAACTCATGATATCTCTCAACACCCCACAGAATGCTTCTATATCAGATATGTATCTGTATATGGGTGCAGGATATACATATGTGGAGGTACACACACAGTAGGAGCCTAGAAAACTGAGCAAATGGGTTAGTTCATGGTGAAAAAAATTTCATATTGCCAAGTTTATAACCCATTAAACCCCCTGATGATCTTTACTGCTGATGAATTAGATGTCAATTTTTAGAATATTAATTTTTACGTTTCCCTGCCCTTGGAAGCAGCCTAAGTATAGCCTCCTTCACATGATAGGGTCTTCACTGTGAATCTCAGGGTCACACGGGGCTTGGAGAGAGTTCTTCCTTAGGTTGGATCTGGAGAATATAGTAACTGTACCCCGCAGAGACGGCTTCGGTCCGTTTTGCTTTCTGAGTTCTTAAGTCTGCTTTTTATAGTTTGCTGTCTCTTTCTTTGCTCTCAGGCTGTCAACTGTCACTTCCTGCAGCTGTCAGCCTGGCTTTCTCTTTCTTGAGACTCACCACTATCGGCATCTGCCCCGCCCCCAGTGTGCACGCGCATGCACACACACACACACACACACACACACACACACACACACAGGGAGATTCCATTCTGATTCAGGATTACTTGAAGTCAGTGGGCTTGACTCATCTGATCTGTAAAGCAGCCACCCCCTAACCTGAGAGCAGCCCCTGATCTGGTGACATCAGCTTTACCTGGGAACTCCTTAGAGATGCCTGTTCCTCGGGTCCTGTTCGAGATTTGCCTAATCAGAATCTCTGGGGTGGGGTGGGAAGGGTAGGACCAGCAATCTGCATTTACCAAGCTGTCTGGTGATTTAAGTGTCCCTCAGTTGGAGAAATAGCCCATAAGGAAGGGGAAATAAGGTCCGAGGGAAGGCTTACGGCGCTGCACGTGGTTCAGAGAATCAGTCTATGTTCTGTGTCCAATCTAGAGACTTCTGTGTCTTTCTGGGTTCTGGGCTGTGTTCAGTGCCATTGGACAGTTTCAGGAGAGCTGAACTGTAGGAAGGTGTGATGTTGTGCGTGTGTGTCAGCCTAGTACATACAGAGAATGAGTAAAGGATAGAGAGGCGGAGAAGCCAGGCTCTGCAGAAAGGCGTGTCTTAGCTCCTGGAGTCTACTGTGTGTGGCTTAGCCTCAGAATCCTGGTTGCAATCCACCAGCTCAGAGGCCTGCCGGTCTTCAGGTAGAAGGAGGAACTCCTGATTCTCTCCTGTGAATAGTGTGCCTAAGGCTCAGGACAAGTGTCAGGAACACTCCGAGAGTTACCAGCTGGTAGAGACTCTGCCAGAGACTCTCCACGCGGAATTCTTGAGGCGGACAGCTGGGATATGTGTGGGAGCCTCAGAGATGCATGGATTTGGGTTTGTAAACACAGGCCTGTTAAATTTAGGGCGGGCCTCGGGCCTAGGAGAGCTCCATAGCATCATTTGGCAACTGCTGCCCATATTGAGTGGTTTAAAAACCCTGCTTATTCCTTATATAGTAGGAGGCCTGTTTTAGCACAGCTTGTCGTCAGAGGGGAGGGTTTTGGCACAGGAGTTGAACACCCACTGTGTGTCAGTTGCTCTGCATAAACCATGTGCGTACTCAGGGGCTGGGACTTATCAGCTCTGCTCACTGAGAGCAAAGGGCTAGACCTAAGAAGTCTCAGTCATGGTGTGTTGGATGTGCCCCAAAGGATGGATCCTTTGTAGTGGAGAAGGGCAACCGGCAGATGGCATGTGGTGGTGAGGAGCCGCGGTCCATAGTGAGAACCCGATACCATCCGTAGAAGCCAGGCTGAAGAACCAACCGAGCTGCCTAGTTCCCTTGTGTTACTGCTCGTCAGAAAAGGACATCTGGAGTATGATCCCACAGGATGCTCTTCAAACTCAAGGCTCTGCTGGACAAATCACTTTGGGAATTGTCATAAAGCTTTATTTTCCTCTTGGAGATAGTGAGTAAGCAGGGTTAACCAGCCAAGCAGACAGAGATGATGACTATAAAGAGATGCTGGGAACTGGCTTTGTGGTGGTGGGGGTTGTCAGGGAAAGGCTGATGTCCCAAGGACAGGCTGCACCTCTCTGCCTGCATCCAGGGTGCTATTTGTGGGGGAGACTTCAACTCTACTGTTAGGGACTTTGGAACCATCAAGTCCAGCCAAGCCAGGAATCCTTTACTCAAAACTAGCTTATTGTAGAATTAACTATATCTACCAAATTTTCCTGGGAACACCTAGGGAAGCATTTGACATTGGCATCTAAGATTGATCACGACAATTGTGGTTTAGACCTTAAATATACCCCGAAAGCGTGTGTTGAAGGCTTTGTGGCAGTATTAAGAGCTAATAGAGTTTTTAAGAGTTGAGCTTTGTAGAAAGGCATCAGGTTCATAGGGATCCGCCCTTGAAAGTGTGATTGGCATCTCAGGCCCTTTCTCTCCATCTCTGCCATCTTACTGGCTGCCACGAGGCGAGCAGCCTCCTCTGCCTCTGCCCTGATGATTTCTGCTGCCACAGGCCTGAAGCAAGAGGACTGAGCCTCTGTGGACTGAAACCTCGGAATGCATGCATGCATTGAAACTCAGACTTGTACATTGAGTGCCTCAGGTATTTAGACGCGGTGAGCCAGAGATGACTGACTAATAGAATACCAGATGTAGCACAGAAGTCTTCTACAAAAAGACATCTTGATTTTGGTGAATTTCTTCCCTTCTAAAGTTGCCCTGCCCGCTCTCCCATTTTACAAACCCATAACAGAACAGCCATGTGTGCCAGAGGTCTACATAACACTCGGGAGATGGCTGGCCTGAGCTTCCTGGCCCTGCCTCAACCTGAGACCCTGGAAGAGCTCAGACGTTAAACAATTCAGTCTTTGGTGATTCAGGGACACAGTTTGCCAACCTCAATCCCATTGGTATCTTAGTCAGCTAATTCTGTGTCATAGGGCTCACCCTGTGTATTGTGGGATATTTAGCAGGATGCCCAGCCTTGGTCCAGTGGATGACAGTGGTACTCCTTCCTCCCCAGCTGTGACAAACCACAATGTCGAATGTCTTCTGACAAGCGAAATGTCCCCTGCTGAAAAGCACTAGCGCAGAGGAAGACAATGTGGAATAGCATAGAGGTCCAGGGAGCCCAGCAGCCTGAGTTTGAATTGTACCTCTCACGTTTAACTGTGTCCTACCATGTTCTGGATAACTTGGAGCAGTCCAGCTTGGGTTGACTAGCTCTGTGTGGGAAAATGACTTTACTTTCATGAAGCTCCATTTTTCCACCCCCGAAAAATGATGATCATGATAGGATTTATCAAGTTATTGAGGGATTCATTGCAGTAGAGTATTTGGGCTACCTGGCTCTCAACACTTATTCTGCATGTGTTTGTCCTTTAGCCTTCTGACAAGGAGGCCAAGTCTCTTGTTTGGATTCTTCCAGGCATCCTGGGATAATGGAATTGCAAGACCATCATCTGGTCTATATTTTAAGTAAGAAGACAAATTCATCTTAGGGTTTGAGGCTCCAGGGTTTCAGACTGGTAACAGTCCCCCACTTGGAGTGGTGCAGATGCCCATGACCCCAAGTTTACAGAGGAACTTCAAGAATGTCCAGAACTCAGCAGCTTCAGACTCCCTTCCAGGCTTCTCCACAGGTTTGCTCCATGGCTCCTTCCCACAGGCCACAGATTTATGAATGGTGCACACTGTGTCCTTGCCAGGAATTTATTAATGGGCTTTCATACAGCACTTTAGGGTGGTGAGCTCTCCTTGCTCCTTTGGTTCCTGGCCGGATGTGGGGAGATGCATCACATCAGCAAAATCTTCCTCTTGACTTGCCAGAGGGGGTGATTAAGAGACCATCTATTGGGATGGACTCTCAGCCCACTCTCCTCCTCCTTTGGCCATCTCTTGGCCACTAACAAATTCCACGGAGGCAGCATCTAGCCCGTAGCCATCCTTTGCAGGTAAGACTGCCACCTTACTGCTAGCCACTGGGATGCAGAGCATATCAACTTCAGGTCAGAAGCCTTGGGTTCTGGGCATCCACCTATGAGGCAGATGACCTGAGAGAGTTGCTGGGCCTCTCAGAGTTTCCGTTTCTTTATCTAGAGTCATAGCCAGCCCCTAGCATGGGTGGGAATATTTCCTGAGTGTTTTAGTAGTGCAAAACCTTGGCCAGGATTAGTGCATCCTCTTTATGGAGGGAGCGTGCACTGTAAGGATTGGATTCGACTTACTCAGACACCTCAGAGTGTTGTAGCTTTGGAGGGCTCTGAACCATTCTTCAAAAGATGCCATTTTTTTTCCAATTGGGGGAACACAAAAAGAACCTCCATGCAGTCTCTCATACTCTAGAATCACCTGTGCCTGGTACCTGCAAAGGGTAGGATCCCTCTGAAGAATAAAGGACAAGCCCCGAGGGATGAAGTACCTCTGTCCTCAGGTGTTGTGCAGAAGTTCCCTTCCAACTTTCCATCTTGGAGGGAAACTTCTTAAGACATGATATTTACAGGGAGATGAAATAACAGGATGTTCTGAGGGAAAGTGAAATGCTCTAGGGAACCTCATTAAGATAAGAAGTAAAGAACTCAAAATGGTTTCAGGAAGTTCCCGAAACTGACCAGATTAACCAGGACCCTCTAGTCCCAAGAGCATTCTAAACTGCAGACAGTCACCCTCAGACAGGCCCAGCAGCCTGCAAGAAGCAGAGACCAGCTGAACTGGTGGAAAGAACCCTCCAGAAGGATGCTCTTTGACCTGCAGGCTGAGCAATGTGCCCCAGGTTTCCAGATTTGTGAGTTGTTGCCTATGCTGGGGTGGGCTTTTTTGGTGATGGTAGCACAGGTGCTTTTGAGTCTTTCTGCTACTGTAAGTAACCCCTCAACTGTATTCCTGTAAGGAAGTAACCCCAATAAGACTCATTAGTTCACCACATTGGACTTTGGTGGCATCTATACTTTGATCTGTCCTCATTTCTCTGTATAAGGTAAATAGAGATAGTTGTTTATGTCTTTTTATAATACTAGGATCACAGCGCTCTACTTCCAGCAGTTCTGACAGAGTGTGAGGGAGACTGTACATAGAGGTCTGGATACCCACCTTCTGTGTTTTTGACTTTGGAAGTTGGATTAGAAGAGCCATGAAGTCCTCTCCAGCTTTGGTACCTTGTGCATTTAGGGAGAGTCAGCATCCCCTCTCTGTTCCCAGGTATCTAAAGTGTTCATGGCGAAAATGTATCCATTCTAAGGGGCAGAGCAGAGGTTAGAACAGTCCATTGCTGACATTCAACCCTGTGGTCCTGGATGTGATTGGTAGCTTTGAACTAAGATGAGGCCTAACTCTTACCTTGCCAACCTCCCTTCTATCAGTTCATACAAAGTTGGCTTGTTGGGAATCCCTTTTCTATGCATTTTGGACCTCTTACCTTTCTGCAGTTTCTTTATCTAGTAAATATTGATTAATCACACACTCCAGGCACCTAAAAACCAGTCTCTGAGCAGCTATAGATACACAAACCAATAAAGTCTTTGTGCTACAACATGCACCTAATGGACAGACATGTGTTCAGGGTCCCAGGTGGCATCCTTGGGAAGCAGCTAGAGGAGCAGATAGGGCCAACTCCAGGGTTCTTTGCCAAGGAAATGGATTTAACTCTGAACCCAGTGCCTCTATGCCCTGTATCTAACTGTTCCTCGTCTGGCAGAACCCTATAATCTCACAATTCAGTTTAAGGTTCTAATTTGGGGTGTAAGACTCTCTCTGTTATCAAGGTAGTTTATGCTAGCCCTCTGGGCTACCCCTAGCAAGCAGTTGCTGTACTGTCGGGAAACTTCCTCCTCTCTAGTGAAGTGTTCTCACCTCCTTTCTCCTTAGCCTAACACAATCTTGCTTTTGAGGGGCCCCTTGGGAGAAGAGAGCCAAGGAACTTGGCAGTTTAAAAGCCCTGTAATTGCACTGTTGGTTTCTAGCAGAACCCTGGGCTTCCCAAGTTAAAGAAAGTTTACAAGGCCCCCAAAACAGCTCAAGTGCCAGTGGGCTCTGGAGATGCTGTCCAGAGCAGGAGGGTGGGGGAGGAGAAGGGGAAATAAAGATGCTTTATGTAGCATCTTTAGGAGACTCTAATCACTCTTCTCTAATGCCAGGAGAGGAGGCCTACCCAGACTTAAGGACAAGGTTTTAAGGATAGGACATTTAAAATAAATAGTAAAGTAAATTCTCTAGGATTGTGGGTCTTCTTAGCTCAGTCAAAACTGTTTTCTATGTGTTTGCTGCGTGGTCCTTGCTCTAGGGGATAGGGTTACATCTCTGAGCCAATCAGGTCAAGTCCTTGCCATAGCTAAGCTTTTGCCAACCATTGGGTGATACAAATGAAGCACACAAGTGAATGCATATATGGTGTATGTCAGAAAGTAAGACACTAGAAAAAAGAATAAAGCAAAGTTATTCATATAAATGAAGTGAAGTGAAAACCAGTGAAGATGATGGTCAGGGTATCCCAGGGAGACTTAGTAGGAGGGAACTTGTCCAGGAAGCTACAGAGAGGAAGGAGTGAAGTAAAGAGTTGAGGGAGGGAGGGAAAGAAGGGATTGCAAATGTGCTTTGCCTGTTCAAGGAATAGCTTCAGGCTTGGTGAGACCTGGGTTGAATTTTAAGTGTGAGAGAAAGTGGGCAAAGGAAATGGGTTGGGGGGAGTCTGGACCTGATCCTGAAGGACTTCATGAAACAGGGGTAACAGCGAAGCCATGCCCTCTCTCTTCTCGCAGAACTCTAAAAGGGAGACCAGAGGCTGAGAGCAAGGTGTGTTGGATTGGAAGAACTACTGGGGTGAGCATGAATAAGGGAGAGCAATAGAAGAGGAGGCATTTCATGGTTATTTCAGAGAGACAGAAATTTCTAGAAAAACATGCTAGGGTTTCTGGGCAGCATTGAAGACCCTTTGAAGCTTGAAGTATTGAACTGAAAGGAACACAACAAACACAGTAATGCTTTTCTCTTTTAAGTGGCTAAGATGGGCTGGTCATGGTGTTAGGCAGTTTGTGGGGAGATGTGGAAACGTTACTGCCCTCAGGTAGGCACCTTGTCCTTCGTTAAGACAACCAAGCCAAGTTTACAAGGAACTACAGACCAGACCAGTAGTAGGAGGTCCTTCAAGGAAGAGGTGAGAGCATTTGTGAGTGGTGGGAGGGACATGGAACCCCAGCTATCCCCTCATAGGCCATAGAGTTGAAGACAATTCACCAGAGCTCCCCAAAATACAAGTTTTCTATGTTTAGAAACAAGGATAATCTTTCAAACCCAATGAGACTTCGGTGGTGATCAAATAGGGAGCCAGCAGTGAGTCCTGAATGGAGAAGGAATGTGACAAATGACAGCCACTGCAGCTGTGATTTAGGACAAGGGTTGGCAAATTATGACCCACGGGCCAAACTTGTTTCACTGACTATTTTTTCGTGGCCTAGCAGTTGAAGTTTTTTTGGTTTTTGGTTTTGTTTTTTTTACAACTTTCAATGCTTTGATGAAAATCCAAAAGAGGAATAATATTTCACGAAACATCGAAACTGTATGAAATTCAAATTTTAATACCCATAAGTAAAGTTTTATTGAAACTTAACTATGTTCTTTTGCTGACATGTTGTCTCTGGCTGCTTTTGCTCCACAACTGTGGAGTTTACTATTTAGTTGTTACACAGACTTTATGTCCCAGAAAGCTTGGAGTATTTACTGTATGGTCTTTTATTGAAAAAGTTTGCCAACCTCTAATTTAGTGGAAGGAAGGAGCAAGCCAAAGGAGCACTGAGAACAATTCGCTTAGAGCCCAGTCTCGGTGCTGCTGGAGATGGAATGGCTGACCTCAAGTGAAGTCTTGTGGGAGGAGGAAGGTGAGCCTTAGGACTGAGGGAGTACTGGGGGCCAAGTGAACCCCAGGACCACAGACAGAGCTTCTGTGGAATAGTAGTTTCTGCTGGGGTCCAGGTTCTCCTTCTCTAGCAGAGCAGGAGAGGTGGAGGGAACCTGTATTCTCCAGCAGCCCTTCCCAGACAAGGGCTGTGCCGGAGCTTGGGTCCTTGACCTCGTTGCCTGGGAAACCAGATACATTCATTACCTTTAAAGAAAGACCTTAAGAGATAGGCAAAATATCAGGGCCGGAGAATCTTTAGAGGAAAACAGAAAGTCGTGACATTTTTAACTGGAGTCCCCATTTCCACGGGTGGTGGTCCCTTTCTCTGGAGTTGTCTGCCTTTTCTCTCCTGGTGAGCCGATCCCTGACTTTCCTTAACTCTCCAGATGTATCCATGCTCTCCACTCTGCAGAAGACCCTGACTCTAGCCTCAAGGACACTGAGGTACCTTACCTGATCTTCCTTCAGCCTCTTGGTCTTTGTTCATTTTCCATGGCTTCTTCACACTGCCCTCAAGGAAGAAAGGTCCCTTTCTCAGCCCAGACCAAGCCTTCTGCTGTGCTTTGATCTCTTCCCTTCTCAGCGCCCCCAGGCTCTTGCTATGTTGTTATGTGTCTTTTTTGTGTTCTCAGCCTTGTGTCCACTGGCGTTTTCCCGGTTCCTCTTGTTGCGAAGGTGGCTAATATTTAATGAGTTCCTATTATGTGCCAGCGGTCTGCTAGGTGATCGTATATGCTGTTTCATTTGATTCTGACAACTGCCTTGAGGTAGGGTATTAGTCAGTCCTTTTAGTCACCACTGAAAGAGATCCAACTCACACTAGTTGAAACTGAAGAGGAAACTTATTGGCTTTCCTCACTGCGCAGTTCACCCATGAACTTCAGACATGGCTAGTCCCAGGCCCTTAACTGACGTCCTCAAGATCCTCTCAGGGTTTCACTCCTCTTATTCTGAATTGGCTTCCTTCTCAAATAGGTATGTGGTGTCAGCGACGGCCATCAATAGCCTTAGACTTGATTTTAACTTTTGTACTAATTCTTAAAGAAGGACATTCAACCACTTTCTGATTGAATTCAAGTCCTGTTCCACAAGATGATTCCCACCGTGGCACACCATTATTGGACCAATAACCTTAGACAGGTCATAGCCCCTAAAGGAGAATATACTTCTCTTATTCTGTATTCTGTTAAATGGGCACAGAATTAAACTGACTCCTATTAACTTACTGTTATACCCATAGATTAATTCATCTTTCAGTCCTCATCAGAAAAGCTCATCCTCAAATAGGTCATTTACATCATACCTTTTTCCTCTGAGGCTTAGGGAATCATTGTGGAATAAGGGGCAAAAAGAGTGTAAAGAGCCGGGCGTGGTGGCACACGCCTTTAATCTCAGCACTCGGGAGGCAGAGGCAGGTAGATTTCTGAGTTCGAGGCCAGCCTGGTCGACAAAGTGAGTTCCAGGACAGCCAGGGTTAAACAGAGAAACCCTGTCTCGAAAAACCAAAAAAAAAAAAAAAAAAAAAAAAAAGAATGTAAAGATCAGAAGTAGTGGATGGCTATGGGATACAGTGTCTTCTGGTTATAACAGGGCACCTACACATATGAACTCTCAGCAGTTGTGACAGCACGATCAAATCAGCTCAAATCCCAAGATGAAGAGCAGAGATGTGCACCAAGTCCCACGGCTCATGGAGGAGCTACTAGCAATTGACAGCTGTTAGCAGAGGGAGAATCCGTTTCCTATGAGTATAGACCCTGGAAAGTTGACCACACAGTGGTCAACCACTACCCTGTGGCCACACAGTGGAAGGTCACACATCCAAGAATATGTGAACTTAATGGATTCAAAACAGTAAGTGAGTACATGAGTAAAAGAGAACACAAAGATGGGTGGGTAGAAAAGGAGAGCTGTGGCTCTCCTCCATAAGTTTGCTTCTTGTTCTGTATTTGATCACAGTATCAAGGAAAGTAAGTAATAAACCCCACTTCAACCATTTGCACTAGGAATGAGCATGGTGTGGACTTCCTAAAAGAAAATTATGGGGGCTGGCGAGATGGCTCAGTGGGTAAGAGCACTGACTAATCTTCCTAAGGTCCTGAGTTCAAATCCCAGCAACCACATGGTGGCTCACAACCACCCTTAATGAGATCTGACACCCTCTTCTGATGCATCTGAAGTCAGCTACAGTGTACTTGTATATCATAATAAATAAATCTTTTTTTTTTTAAAAAAGAAAATGATGATGTTGATGCTAGAAGATAAGGGACTTATTCCTGGGTCGGCAAAAATAACAGTTGTCCACTAGAGGTAGGTATTACTATGCTTATATTACAAATGAGGAGATTGTACCCAAAAGAGGTCTGGTGTGCACCAGATTACATAACTACCACTCAGCAGAGATGCAATTTCAACCCACATTGAGATCTTTCTATATTCAACTTTGATTTCTAGCCTTGCCAAGATGCTGCAGAAACTTCAGTTTGGTCACAGGGTCAAGAAAACAGAGTGGGAAAAAATGTAAGAGAGGAAGCATTAACTTCGGAAGTAACCAGCGAGAGAAAAGCCATTGCGTGGGGATCACCCCACGTGGAGCCAGGTGGCTATAACAAGTATATCAAGAAATTGGTATGGGAGATGTCTACAGGGAGCAGACAGACCTGGTCTGTGGATTTGTTTCAAGTAGCTTTATTATTGGCTTGTGCATAGCTTGTTATAGTCAACCTTCGGGCCTGATAAGTGCTGTGGTGTTGTACCCAAGTCAAGTGAGCTCAGAGGCTCATACTGAGAACACACAGAAGCGCTGGGGATCTGCAGAACACTTTTAGAGTAAGGGAGACCCAGAATCCCAGGAAAAAAAAAAAGCCTACATAAACTGGTGTGAGTTGGCAGGTATACGATCCACATCTGCTCAGGCTCTTCAAAACCAAGAACCCTGTGAGCAAGGCTATGACAGGTAAGAGGATTTGCCTAGGGACTAGTTTTCTGTTGATTTGAAAAACACTGGGGAAAAGTTGTTCTCAGGAAAATTGGGGAGTAATTCTATGTGTATACGGGGAGAACGGGCAGAGCAAGAACGCACAGAAAGATGCCCATGTTGGAAGACTTTATCTGGGGTTTCTAGACTATAAAGGACTGAAGGCTCTGTACAAGATTGAGTGGGGCTTCTGGGAATTAGAGAGTCATAGAAGACACCAACTGGGGAGGTTGAGGACCTCATGGTTCTGCTACTGATGTCTTGAGAGACAGCGATGGGAGGCAAGCCACAGGTGACAGTGAGGGCATCTGTATAGATGTTACATAAGAGCTCTGCTTTGCCTTCACATCCCCAGTCATACCCAGCTCTTCTGCACTTCCAATCTGAGATCCCGACATGCTTGAATGTTTGTTAAGTACAGAATGTCTTGGGCTTGGACCCTATGGGAGTAGCAGAGGCCATGCAGTCCTGACCTAGTGAGAACATTTCTATACACCATTTATCTTGTCCTCACTAGACAAAAAAAAAGTCTTTTGACAGAACCCAAACCTGCCTCCTAGTAACCCCCACACAGCCCAGTTGGGACCATATTAGAGAAACCTGTGCCCCTTCCCAGGTTGGGGCTGCTCTGGGAAACGTCTATGATGCAAGCTTCCGTGAACATGTGTGCAGGTTTGATGTGTGTCAGGTGACAGTGTCTATTTGTTGTGGATGCAGGCAACCCGACTAGAGAGTAAAGAACAGCTATATTTATCTCCGCCTCTCAGGCCCAGGAGCTCCCGAGTCGTGCCAGCACTGGGAAAAAACAAACACATGGGGAGACGCCTTCCTCTATTGAGACAAGTGATCAGAGAATGTGAGATGTTCAGAAATTACTTTATCAGACAAATGCTGCTCATCAACCCCATGCAACCGACATTCCTGGGGAGTCATCTCTGGTCTGGGATTTCCATCACTGGGATTTCCAGCTCCCCAAAGCTAAGGTATTCTCTGGGTACCATGTGTATACAGTGCGAGACAGTATGGAGGGAGAGTGTCAAGCTTACAGGGTAAAACTTCTGGACTTGACACTTGAATATGCTCCTTTCTAGTTGCACACTCGGTTGCAAGTCATTGCAGCCCACCAGGCTGCAGTTTCTGATTCTTGTGCTTTATTTTGGGAAGGCT
Organism: Mus pahari; assembly: GCF_900095145.1. Lineage (NCBI taxonomy): Eukaryota > Metazoa > Chordata > Mammalia > Rodentia > Muridae > Mus > Mus pahari. The sequence continues at coordinate 50,214,756 of NC_034590.1, read as the reverse complement.
CTCAAGGAGATGTTAACACCACAAGGGTTGGAGGGGCAAAGGAACATGGGTATTACCTCATCCCAGTCTATGGAAGCTGGGACCATCAAAGAGGTGTTTCCCAGTAGACAACAGAAGTATGGCATAGTGCAGGGACAGCAAATGTTCCCTTATGTCAAGGACCAGAGAAGGAGTGTTGAGATCTCCCAAGTCATGTGATCTCTGTGGCAATGATTTGGCTCTGCCACTCTTGTACAAAGTAGCCTTGGACAATAACTGTGGGAGTGTGTGCAGTCAGCCATGTTTGGATAAAACTGCAGATGCTCTTTGGATTATTTGAGACAGGATCTCATTCTGCAGCCAAGCTGTTTTGGAATTCACTGTGTAGATCATGCTGGCCCTGAATCTATACTGATTCTTCTGCTCCAGCCTCCTGAATTCTGCAGTTATAGGCATGAGACATCATACCAGGGTGTTTTCCCCCTCCTCTTCCAACTCTTTCTCTTCTTCTTATACTATTGTTATTTTCAAACTCTTGAAAATGTCAAAGCCAGGGCTCGATATATAACTTAGTGGGAAAGTGCTTGTCTAGCAAGCTCGAGTCCCTTGAAGCTGAGAATACAAAACAAGGCAAGTCAAAACGAACAAACACTTATTATTACAAACACCAACAAAAACTCCAACCCCAAACAAAATAGTATCAAAATCATCCTTAACTTTTGGGTTGTTGTTGGTCAAACATTTGGGCTGGATTTGGTCAATGATTTATATATACTATACACTCACAAAGCAAAATAAACAAATGTCTACTTGGGCTATAAGGAAAGGCTTTGTCAACAAGAGTGGATCTGGTGGGCAGGGCAAAGGCTGTCTTCTAAGCAGAAGGTCTGGAGTCCATGGCATGGGGACACGAATGTGACTTGTGAATTTTGATAGAAGGAGGTGGGAGTGGGGAGCCCTCATATATCTCAAGGGCTACGTGGCTCTAGTGGTAGTTTCTTAACATTCAGGATGCATCACCTGATTACTGCAGAGGGACCAAGGAGGAGCTGTCCCAAGAGATGTAGGAACAGTTGGTGAGAGGCTAAACAGAGGTATGAGCACTAGAATGAAGTGAGAAGATGAGGACAGAGAAGAGGAGAGGCCACTAGTAAGGCCACAGATGCCTAGTGGAGTGACATTCATGGATCATCATATCTTGTAATGTCATGCCTTGTGATTGGCAGTGATTAGTAATGATGGAGTGAAGTATGACTGGAAAGGGCTGCTTATTGAGGGCCCACTGTGACCCAGGCACTGGGCCAGGAGTTTTATATACATTGCTTTGTTTTATCCCACTGCCACTCCATAGAAGGAGCTTATGGCTCTCACAGAAGTATAATCCAAGGTCAGAAAGGGCAAGCAATTGGCCTCAGGTTGAACAGCTGGTAGGCAGCAGAGAGTATCTTTGATCTCGAGTTACACATTCTCTCTCAACTGTGTAGCCTGCTGAGGTTGTGAGCTTGAAAAACCCAGAATCTGAGAGAGTGTTCTTATGCCACCCCCCCTCCCGGTCACAATGCAGCCTTCAGAGGAAAGCATAAAGAAGAGGGAGGGAAGGATTGAGAAGGAGGCGGGGAAGGGGGAAAGAAGGGCTGAGGTCAGGGAAGGTGATGGTGGCTGTGGTTGAGATGGTCTTTAAGCACAGAGGTGCTCTTTCTTATCTGGTTATCCTTTCTGAGGACTGAGCCACGACCTGGTTGGGAGGAAGCCTCTGAGGGTCAGCTGAATGGCTCTACTTGAACATTAGGCTGCAATTCCAGAAAATCCACCTCCTTGATATGATAGCCAGAGTCCCTTCCCTAGCTTTAGTCCCACTCCTTTGTGCTGCTCAGAAGCACATCACTGCTGTCACTTGCACAGATAGCAGGGGACCCCTAACCACTACTGGACTCCAGTCTTCTTCTTCTTCAAGTCCACATTACACTATCTCTGACAAATGTCATTGGTACCCAACCTTGGTGGAACACAGTGGTCTTTTTGCTGAGAAGCCCAAGTCTACCAGGCCAGGATAACGCATTCCTCAGTCTCCCAGTTGAGGCTCATCTCCTTCCAGGTAGATCCACTCTGATGTCTGGGTAGTGTGGAGACCATGCAAGCTCCTTCGAGCTCTGCCACAAGTTTGGTGTGGAGGGCTGACCAAGTAGAAGGGAGAAGAAGGGAATTCTGATTTCTGATCGATGGTATGAAAAGGGAGAACAAACATTTATTGCTTCCTGCTCCTTGACCTTGGATGCAATGTGACTGCTTACCTCAAGTTCCTGCTGCTGTAACTTCTCCATCATGATGGATGGTTACCTCAAACTATGAGCCAAACAAGCCCTTTTCTCTCTCACGTGGCTTCTGTTGGAGTATTTTATTTTTAAATCACAGCATCAGGAAGAGCAACATAGATAGGTGGTTTCTTCCTGTAAGTCTTGTCAGTAATTGCCAGGCTGTGGCTGAAAGCCACTGGCCACTCATAGATATACCACCCATCACAAGCCATTCATAAATACCTTCCGAAGCACCACCTGACCCCCAGAACAATTCTGCTTTCTTGGTGTTTTCCTTTTGAGGATGCAGATGCTGGGGTTCAAGGTCATGTATGATTGGTCAGGCCCACCCTTCTGGGAGCCTGTCTTAAGGTTATTTCTCCTATCAGGGAGGCAATCCTGTGCTTGGTAAAATGTTCACAAGCATCATGCAACTTCAAGTAGCTTTTCATGTAACTTCTCCCAGGCTGGGGACCGGGCCCTTAGTTCTACACTTTTTCTGACAATGCCTTGTACTGTGCCATATCTTCAGGCATGTCTCATGGTGAATCAGGTACTCCCAGAGGGTAGAGCCTCTGCTTACTGTGTGCCAGAGCCTGGCATGAAGAAGAGCTTATGTGTGCTAGGCACTGACACAAAGTAAAAGCACTCAACATTCGCCTGGTTATGGCTTTCCCCTTCCCCATCTTTAACTTGTTCTGTCCCAAGTCATGATGCTTTGGGGGCGGGGCAGAGATGAAGCGCCGCCAGAGTTCTTTTGGGCTCTCCTTCTCTTTAGGTGTATTCGAGGAGAGTTCCCATAGATGACCTTGAGAACTGAGAGCCAGGTCATTCTATTTGGAGCACCTATGTCTCAACTATATGCATTCCTATGCTGCATTTTTTCTCATGGCCATGGAACACTGATGTTTCTCCTTGGAGAGAAGGAAGGACACTGGCTTCTCAATCCCCGACGGGTAACAGATACTAATTCTCTGGTGCTAATTTCTTATCCTGGTCTTGCCTTACTGTTGCCTGAGAGACTTGCACTTGGGGGCAATGCTCCTCTCTGTCTCAAGGTTCCAGAGATGCTGGTTCTTGGTAAATTATATTCTACCCCCCAAGTTTCCCTCCCCCCTCTCCTTATCTGCTTCTGCTTATCTTTCTTCCAGATAATGCTTGCCACCCTGGCATGAAGGGTGCTGCTGGGATCCGGGGAGGCCTAGGCTTCCAAGTTCTCGCTTCTAGCAGGAGGGCACAGTGCTTGCTAATAGGTGTTAAATGGGAACATCAAATTTTAATCAGCCTCTTAATGGAGTCTGGGGACCTGCACGGGTTCTCAAGTCCTGCATTATGCTGCTTGCTGGAGCCAAGTGGGATGCTGTGACTGGAGAAGATGAAGTAGGTGGCTGCTGGAAGATGCTTGGGTGATGTGGTCAATCAACAACCACCTGCATCCAAGACCAAGGGCAGCACAGTTCAAGTGGCTAGAGTTATCACTGTGACTGTGCATGTGACCTGTCCACTATTAGCTTCTTTTTGATGGAAAAAGAAAAGGTATGTGAATAGAGGATGCCCTGGGATCAGGAGAGCCCTGTTTGTATCCTAGACTTTTCAAGTTAATGAGATGACTGATATGGTATCATGGTGACCATCTGTGAACCACTTCTTCAGGAATCACCACCTCTTTGAACAGGCTGTTGCCATTCTTCCAGTTAAGAGGTAGAGTATATTTTCCTGCTTTTTGATACTGGGATGGCTGGTAGCTTCTTTGACTACCAAACATGGCAGGGGAGTCATGAGGTAAGTCAAGAATATGGAACTTGATAAGTCTTGCAGAATTTCTTTCCATTCTCTGCAATTATCAATGGAGACCATGAAAGAATGCCCATGTGGCTTGAGAAATTCAGAGCCCATGTGGAGAAGAAGCCTGGTGCCACAGATAGCAGGGGTTCACCTGGTTCACCTAAAACCCCATCTGTGTGGGGAGTGATCTTGGTGAGCCGGATGCAGTCTCAAATGATTGTAGACATATAAGTGAATGCAGGAAAGAACTTCAGAAGAATCCCATGCATGACTGTAAACCCACAGACTGTGAGAACTAAAACATCACTATTTCAAGGGACTGGCTTTTGGGGGTGCTTCGCTGCTTATTAATAACAGGTAACTGAAGTGCTCTGTTTCTGGGGGCCTGGGCTTCTTGGGAATGTTGGTGACTTTTCTGTTGAGAGGTGAGCCAATGAAGAGTGGCTGGGTAGTGCCTAGGATTCTCTAAGTCAGCACCGCGAGAGGGCTGGGAAGGAGATGAGGTCATTAGAAAGGGATTCAACTGCCACAGTGAGATGTGAGATCCTGCAGTGGGAGGGGAAGGAGAGGAGAGGGATGATGTGCAAGACTTTTCAGAGACAAAACAACGGGGACTTGATGAATGACTGCCACGAGCAAGAAGGGATGAGTCAGAGAGGACTCGGAGGTTGCCAGCTTGGGTAAGGGAGTAAACAAGGCAGCTGAGAAAGGCGGAGCAAGCCTGAAGGTGAAGATGAACTAACCTGACTATGAGGCTTCTGGGTGTGAGAAGGAGCCATTGGACATAGTGGGATGCATGAGGCCTGGCCAGAGCTCCTGCTGTGAGGCTCACTGGAGCACAGAGGCACTGTCACTTGGTGAACAAGACACAGGATGGTGAACATCAGGGAGCTGTCCTTGCATGGCTTCCTAAAGACCCTTCTACAAAGAGTTAGGCTGTCATGGCTTTATAAAGACCAACTCTACAAAGGGTCAGACTGTTGGACATTCAGGGAGAAAATGTGGATCCTCAAGCGAGCCCTGTATATCAGCAGATTCCATTGAACTGCAGGTTATTTAAGATTACAACCCAGATCTTAATGTCAAAAAGCTCAAATTAGGAGTGTGGAGGTAGCTTAGCTGGTAAAGCACTTTCCTTGCAAGCATAAGGACTGGAGTTTGATAACCAGGATGCACATAACAATCTGGGCTTGTAATATCAGCAATCAAGAGATGACACAGGTAGATCTGTGGGCTGGATGACAGGCCAGTGAGAGACCCTGTCTCAAGATAACAGAAGGTGACCAGTACCAGTACAGTGAAACCTATAGTTGTCATTTCACACACACACACACACACACACACACACACACACACACACACACACACACACACCTTACCCCATATCTGACAACGAATATGAACACACACAAATAATAATAATAAGCACATCTATAGCTCTCAATGCAGGGATATGAATTGTAGGGCCCTCCAGGCTAAGGATTAACACATGCCATCTCCTCTCATTTTCCATTTTTTGGTTTTTGGTGCATTCCAAGTTTTCTATAATGAGCATTCAACATTTTTTTTTTTTATGTTTTCCTTTTGGCGTATAATACTTTGAAAGAATTCAATACCTTTTGTCTTCTGTTTTTTGGCATATAATACCTTGAAAAAGAGACAAACAAAGAAGTGAAACAAACGTAAACAAGAAGATTAAGAGCTTAAGGCCCAGGGAAAGGGATGCTCTTGCTCTCAGACACCGGGTCACCGCAGCAGAGCAAAGTCAAGGGATGAAAGATATGGGACTGAACATGGCCAGTCTCCATCGAGGCTGCAGACCTGCATCCCATGTCTCCGGTCTCCTGGAAGTCTAAGAGCAGCTGAACAAATATGTTGCCTGCTGAGAACAGGGCAAAGGAGACCTGCCTTGGTGGGCTTTGTGGGAAGGTTGTTATCTTAGGAACTGTATTTTTCTTTCTGGGGGTTGAATCCAGGGTCTGAGTTGGCTAGGCAAGGACTCTACAGCTGAACAATATCCCCAGCCCAGGGACCGAGTTTTGAACTGATTACAGTTGGAGTGACCACGTTAAGAACTTTAGCAGTCAGCAGATCACGTCCAGGTCCTAACTTGTAATCTTCAGCCAGAGAGAGTGGCAGGCACCAACCAAGTCACTGAGTTTTGTGACCGGGCTTGTATGGGGAGGGCTTCTGGGGGCAGTGTATGGAAGTGTAAAGCTTTGCTCAGGAAGGGGTGTGTGTGTGTTTGTGTGTCTGAGTGTGTGTGCCAAAGGTCATTCTACCATTTTCTTTCTTTCTTTCTTTCTTTCTTTCTTTCTTTCTTTCTTTCTTTCTCTCTTTCTTTCTTTCTTTCTTTCTTTCTTTCTTTCTTTCTTTCTTTCTTTCTTTCTTTCTTTCTTTCTTTCTTTCTTTCTTTCTTTCTTTCTTTCTTTCTTTTTGGTTTTTCGAGACAGGGTTTCTCTGTATAGCTCTGGCTGTCCTGGAACTCACTTTGTAGACAAGGCTGGCCTCGAACTCAGAAATCTACCTGCCTCTGCCTCCCGAGTGCTGGGATTAAAGGCGTGTGCCACCATGCCCGACATTTACCATTTTCTTTAGACAAAGCATCTCAAGTTGGGATTTGCCAAGTAAGTTAGGCTAGCTGGCACTGAGACCCTGGAATCTGCTTGTTCCTGTCCACTCAGAGCTGAGACTGCAAGTGTGTGCTACCATGCCCATCTTTTCACATGGGTGCTGGGGATCAAACCCAAGTCCTTGTGTTTGTAAGCAAAGCACTGTCATTATTGAGCTGTTTCTCCAGCCCTGTTATAAGTTGAGATGCAAGTTCTGGACAGCAAGGGGGAAAGAGAAAAGGCTAGGTCTAGAAATTAGGGAACTGTAGTGTTCTGTGAGTAGGGCCAGGTCTTAGAGAGGGAGGCCGAATCTTATCAGCGTCCTAAGAGCACCTACCCCAGCTCACCATGCCTCTTGGTACTTACTAGTGTACACTGACTGTTTGTATTCTATTGCTATGTGGAAAGAGCTGCTGCGATGGATACATCCCAGTCCTGCTCTGGATACTCAGGGTAGGTTTGAGCTGTTAGTGCTGGTAACTAATGAGAGCTGGACAGACAGGCAAGTTTAATTAGAAGGAAGGATATGTTACCTAGAATCCCTCTTCAGCCTATAGGGATGTTGCTCCTGTCTCCCCTTGTCAGTGCAAACAGAAAGCAGGAAACCCCCTCACCTCATTGCCTAGAAAGGGCCTTGTTCTTGGGGTGGGGGTGGGGGCTGTCATAAGAGTTTTGGGAAGATAGCATCTCAGGGCATGGGAGCTTGCTATAAAGAAAATGATGATGTGAAGACTGAGTGCCCAGTATACCCCTGGAAAGAAAGCATGTCATTTTCATTTTCCTGCCCATGTCCCCTGTTGGTCTGTTGTAAGTGGTGATCATGACTACAGAGAAGGGCAAGATTCACTGTTGCTCATTTCCTATCCGGTTTCCTGTAAACACGTCATAGGTACCCTCGCTTTCATCCTTATAGTCATTGTCCTGTTCCTATTTTACAGAATAAGAAGGGAGTACCTGGAGAGTCAGCATCACACATAGTGATCCTGAAAGATATGCAGGAGGGCTGGTGAGATGGCTCAGTGGGTAAGAGCACCCGACTGCTCTTCCAAAGGTCTGGAGTTCAAATCCCAGCAACCACATGGTGGCTCATAACCATCTGTAACAAGATCTGACGCCCTCTTCTGGAGTGTCTGAAGACAGCTACAGTGTACTTACATATAATAAATAAATAAATCTTAAAAAAAAAAAAAAGATATGCAGGAGAAGGTCTGGTCCAGAGTCCACACTACACATCAGTGCCATGTTCATCACATCTCTAGCATGCCACACTTAGTAGGCACTCGCAGTTGGATTAAATGAAACCTTATTGAGATTCCTAACAGGTTTCTTGACACTGAAGTGCCAGCTGTGAAGCAGGAGGACCTGATTTGGATCCCTAGCACCCATGTGAACCCTGGGCATTGTGATGAGCGCTGGCAATCACAGGGCTATGAGGTAAAAGACCGGAGAACCCCTGGAGTTCTCTGTCCAACTAATCAAACAGAATGAGTTGAGTCCACGTCTCAGTGAGATGTCCTGACTCCAAAAATTATGAATTTGAAAGAGAGTGGGGAGGGGTGCATGGGAGGGTTTAGAGGGAGAAAAGAGAAGGGAGAAGCATAATTATACTCTAGTCTCTAAATAGACAGACAAACAGACAGACAGACAGATAAAGTAGATGGCTCCTGAGGAATGCTACCCAAAGTTGACTACTGGCCTTTACAGACACGTGTGCACAGGTAACATGTGCATGTATGTGTACCCCCACACGTGGGAACGCGCTGTTCCCACACATAACACAATCCATTTAAAAATGAACTATCTCAAGAACTTGATCTCTTTTTAAAAAACATGTTTGGAATCTCTGTTACTAGGAGGAAAATGGAAGAGGAGAGTGGGTAGGCTTTCAAGAGAGATCCAAAATTTCCATTTCTGTAGCGGGTGCAGCTTGCTGCCCTCTGATCCTAGTTCTGCTCCCACCGCCCTTCTGGCTTGGCCTCCTGGGTACTGAAGAGGACGGCGGGCCCACGGTGGCAGGCAGGGGCAGGGCCAGAGCAGAGATCAGCGCCCTTTTTGCCGCTGGAGCCGGTGAGGCGGAGGCCAGACGAGCTGGAGCTGAATGTAATTTTTGTCAGTGTTCCCTTCCCGTCTATGAATGCAAATCCTGAATTACAAACCATCCGGATGACAAGCTGACATTTTAGCTCCAAACATTCTCCTATAATTAGCAGAATCTAATGCAATACAGGGAATGGCTCCATTTTACACACACATTATCGTAATGCCTTTAAATAAGATAATTGATTATGCCTCTGCATAAGAAAGTGAAATATTCGGTGTAATTAAAACCAGCATTCCAATCTTGGCTCCCTGACAGGTGATCCACGTGTCAATTTATAAACTCTTAAGGCAGTGCTCACACCCACATTCCAATTTTTAAAGTTTGTCTTTAAAAAAAAACTTTAGAGAATTTGGCTTTCTGGCTTTCAGTTTTGGGTTTGGAAATTGGAATGGGGGTGGCTACTGAATCCGGGGTATTTCCGTGTTCTCTCGGAACTCCCTGGCACCATCATAAACTGTCTCCCTATTAGAACATTCTTTCAGAGATGAGGAAGTTGAGGCTCAGGGAGGTGGCCCAATTGTGTGACTGAGTTGTGGACCATAATAATCTGTCTGTCTCACAGCTCTTGGAATTAGATTCTAATTTAAGTTTTTTGTTGCTAAAAGTGGGAGAAAGTGTGGCTTGGTGGACAGAAAGTAGGAGTGGGCTCACTAAATCTGGTTTCCATAATTTAAATTGTCCTGGAGCCTCAGTTTCTCAGTTGCTAGTGTGTTGTGCAAGTAGGCACAAAAATGAGAATACATGAAGTGAGAAATCTTAACAGACATCTTGTAGGTAGACCATGGTGACCTAGGGCAGGGGGGACCAAGGTTAGGGGATTACTTGTATGGAGAGAGAAAAATCAGATATGGACGTGAAATTTTAGTCATCCTGAGACTTGAGGGTCCAGAGATGCTCATCCCTTTGGAGCCCAGGATGGAGGACTTGTGATATGTTGTGAAGCTGTTGGGTCTTGTGGGGTGACTCTCTGACTTGCTAGAGCCGGGGACAGATGATGCTACAGATATCTCAAATGGTGTTGGGTTGGCCCCGTGTAATCCTGCCTATTTCGTATCTCTGCAAGGTGTAGTCTGTGCATGTTTTGTGGGATAGCTGGTAGGTGTGGGTGAGTGATCTGGAATTGGGATGCTCAAGAGCGCCAGTTAGTTCCTTCTGAAGGGGCAAATGGGTGGTTTCACTCTTATTTCCGTGAACCCACTCACAACTCCCAATAATTTTACTCACCCAAATCCTAGCTTCCTACAGATATGCTAACAATATACCCATCTAGGAAAACTTCTTCCTAGTAAAGTTTATGATGGTGCTAGTGTCCCATTGCTGCCATTACAAGTTGCCACAGACTTGGTGGCTTAAAATACATGTATTATGTTAATTATATAAAGATCAGAAGTCTGAACAAATCTTATTGGGCAACCTTAAGGTCTCATCAGAGCCCACTTTCCTCCTGGGATTCTAGAACAGGACAATTTCCATTTTTTCTACCAAGTTTCCATTTCTTTGCTATCTACAAAGCCAGCAAGGGTGGATTGAGTCTTTCTCGTGGTGTATGACCTAACTGTGACTGTTCTGTTCCTTTTTATCTGTCAGGGGCCCTTGACATTATACTGGACCTATTAGGATAATGCAAGAAGCTCTTCTCAAAATCTTTGACACAAGTACATCTTCAATATCCACGGTGTCATTTAAAGTAACATAGTGACAGGGTCCAGGGACTGGCAACACTGGGAGCTCAGTTTTATGCTTATTTTAGTACCCAATACCCAAGACTAATTGTAGTAGTGATCTCTTCTAAAATTACTTCAAAATTTAAACATGAGGCAATATTTCAAAAACTATATGAAATTATCCTATCTTAGGGTCTCTGATGAGGCTGTAGTCAAGGTGAGCTGGAGCTGTTATCACCAGGTTTGAACACTAGGCTTACTGGGAAAAGATTGTCTTCCAAGCTCATGGACTTGGGCTCTGGTAGTCCTTAGACATTGTTGACCATTTGACTATTGTCTTAACTACTTTTCTATTGCTGTGATAAAACACCATGGCTAAGGCAACATAAAAAGGAAAGGGTTTTGTAGAGAAGCCCTGAGTTAGTGAAGTCCAGAGTGAATGTGTATTATTTAGACAGGCATGGCCGTGTAGGGAACTCCACGGCCCCTAATTCTTAGGAAATTGGCATAGCTGTTACCTACATGGCCGGGCCCAAGATGGGGACAAAGGCTCTCCTCTCGGGTCCCAGTAAACTTATGAATGAGTGATCAATGTGTGCAAAGATTAACAACTGTAGTTCCCCACTCCCCCAGGATGTTTACAGACTAAGACCACTGACCTTACAAAGACCTTCTACTGGGACTAGCTGCCCCATCCCATACTGTGCTGTATCTCATAAACACACCGAGGTTCTGGGTTATGGAAGTAGCGGCTTCCACCCGATTCCAGCTTTCCTGGAGTCCATGTGTCTGTCTTTTATCTTCATTCTCTTTCCTTCCCTAGTCAGGGTAGCAGGGCCCAGGCCACCTGGGTTGTGGTAGGGTTTATTGGGAGTGCAGTTTCAGAGGAATGAGTTCGTCACCATCATGGTGGGGAGGCATGACAACAAGCATTAGGTGTGTGAGCAGCTAGCTGAGAGCTCACATCTTGAATCTCAGTCACAAAGCAAGAGAGAGCAACTGGGATTGGCAGATATCTTTAAGCTCTCAAAGCTTGCCCCCAGTGACATAGTTCCTCTAACAAGACTACACATCTTAAAACCTCCCCAAGCAGAGCCACCAGCTGGGGACCAAGTATTCAAATACACAACGAGCCTTGAGGGTACAACTCTCACTCAAACTACCACAGCTGAACATATTCATTTCTTGCCTCATCAGCAGCTCCATCTGTAGCAAAGGTTGTGAGAACACACATGAAGCAAAGCAGGGCCCCACAGTGGAAGCTGAAGTTTTTCCTATGAATCAGTATTAGAAGAGACATATCCTCACATCTTTCATGTCGTTCATTAGAAGTGAGTCACTAAATCTAGCCCATATTCAGGGAGATGGGGTTGCGCAGAGTATGACTACCAGAAATATGAATCAAATCCATGGGCTTTGCTATAGTTTTAATGTGTCTTCTAAGTGTTAATATGTTGCAAACTTAACCTGAAATAGCATATGTTCATAAAATTTGGAGGTGGGTCCTTTGGGAGTTAATTAAGAGAGGTCATAAAGGTGGGAATCCCATGGCTACTAAGAAGGAGAGAGACCCAAGCTAGCTCATTTGTTCTGTCTGATCATAGGCTGCCCATCACAATGTCTGTAAAACTTTCTTCATTCTATGCTAGCAATTTTCAAACTAAAATTAGAATAATCTGCAAGGCATAGTAAAATCCCAATTGTAGCCCCCAAGCCTGTGTGTTCTTACTTAGTTGAGCTGGAGTAGGACTTGCGTGTTTTCACAATTTTCAGTCTCAAACAGTGGTTCCGACTTGCATCAGACCTCAAGAAACTGATTTAAAGAGTTTGTTGATACCTAAAAGAGGCGGGCAGGAGACATCACGGAATAATTTGACCACTGAGTCTTCTAGATAAGGAGCATGAGGATAGTGATGGTGACAATTATGGCATCAACTATAGGAGAGTTGTTGTTTATGTGAGTACTTAATTCTTGGCAGGCACTGTGCTAAGTTACTTATCTCCAGAGCCTCAGCTTCTTCATCTGCAAAAGGGGCGGGGGGACACTCTCACTGGGAGGCTAGATAATGGGTGCCAAATGCAGTTAAATATATAGATAGAATATGTCCTGGTGTTCTGAAGTACCAAAAGAAGGCAAAAGTTCTTGATAACCTGTTATATATTTAATGAAGATATAGATGAGAGACTCCTGAAAACTAATGACTGTGATTTGATCAGTGTGTGCTATATGCATGGGTTGAAATACCACATTGACAGCATTCATAAGTGCAATCAATACATACTAATTAATGATAGATTTGTAAAAAGGAATAAAGTAGGATCCAACAGAGGGGTGATTATGAGGTCCAGAAGACTTAAGGTTGTGTCATTTTCAGAACCAACTGTGGCACTTGCTAAGTCTGTGATTTACATCACCTTTTCTGATCCTGGCCATTCCTGCACTCCATCATGGGACCTGAGACATGAGGAGGCTGGGGCCCCACCCACCCAATTGCACTGGTATCCTGGAACTGCCAGAAAGGCTAAGTGGACCCAGAAATGCGGGTGGAGGACATAGTGTAGTGACCACAACATGATGGACTACATTGTACTACTCTTACATTGCCTGGGCTGGGGTGAGGCTGGCTGTATGGTACCCAAGTCTTCCATTAAGAGGATCAGGGCAGTGTCTTAAGCCAAGAGTGGTGACTCTGAGATATTTTGACCTGTGTTTGACAGAAGTGGGTCTGTTCTCTGTAGAGGGACCGTCGAGGGTACACGAGGCTGTTCCTTTCAGTTTTCATCCATTTCTTTTCAATGACTACTGAGTTTGGTAGACAATTATTCCCAGAATTCCCTCACCATGAAGGCATCTCTAGTCCTGCCCAGCAGCTTTGCCTGCAGCAAAGATGGATTCGTGGGCAGATTTTTGGCCTCCCCTGTTTAAGCCACAACTTCATTCTTCTGGTACAGTGTGTATTGATTGTCTCCTCTAGTAGCCTTAAAGGGGCAATAGCAAGGACTGGTGATTCAACTCAATGCCATCTGCTCTGTTCTGTCCACTATCAGGGAAACTGAGGCAGAACATAGGGCCTTCTCTGCTGGGTGGTGGCAACTCACAATTCTCGGAAACTTCAGCCCAATGAGAATGATCATGAATTGATTTGTATGGGACTTCCTTGCATGTGAAAGCAGCTGTATATTGTGTGTAGTTGTATTCCCATACTCTGAACTTTGGCATTTGGGATTTTAGACTTTATTTTTAATTATCATTCGACATAACTGACTTTCCAAAGAACCCAGAAGTTTACACTTCAAGGTACAGAGGTCTTTGTACTTACTGGGGGAACCACAATGTTAACCACACAGGATTTTCTCTTCAAAGGGAGAGGGGCATAATCTGTATTCTACCCAGAAGACTGGGGGCAGATGTGGTTAACAGTCTGGTGACCTTTGTGCTATTTCTGTGGCCATGACAGATCTTCCCCCAGTTCCTTATCTTGAGCTTATTTCTCAGTTAATGTATAGAACCAATCTTTATGAAAGTTGTCACACGTACTTTACGAAGTAGTAGTCTTGTGTAGTAGTAGTCTTTGATGTAGCCTTGTCTTTAAGCTTTTTTTTCCGCACAGGATCGAGTTAACTAACATCAGGAAACTTTATTCCAAATTATGCTGTGCTAAAATAAACTACTCAGGGTCAGAATCAACACCAGCAGCTGAGTCATGTTGAAACGGACTGCCTTCTTGCCTCCTGCAGACTGTTACTCTGCTGGTCATGATGTTTGAGGAGACTCCTGCGGGGAACCATACTCATGTTCTCTGCGAAAGCAGTGTGTGTGCTTGCCTTCCCTCTAGTAGGCACCACATTTGAGATTGTAAATTTCCCTTGAAAGAAATTCCAATCAAGGGAAGGCCCCATGTCCTTAACCTTCTCTGTGGCTAGAGCTGGCCCTCTGGCAACAGGAGCTCAGTTATTTGGCGCTCACCTGTAAGTGCACACTCCTCTGTCATTCCACGGAGAGTCCAGCCTGAAAGCTAACAACGACATCCTCTCCATCACTCTGTGCTTTGCAGCTGAGAAGGCTCGAGTACCTTGTCTGCTTTGTCCAAGGTCCCTTCAAATGGTAAGTGGCTAGATTCATACACAGGCCTCCTGTTCCAAGCCAATGGCCCCTTTCACTTCGCAACCCCCTTCATGGAGCTGTTTCCATTTCCTTGATGCTGGGAGAGAATCTTGGACATCCAAATTGCAGAAGCAAAAGTGATGCCAGGGAAGTGATCTAGCCCAACTCTCTCATTTTGCAGAGGAAGTAACTCAATTCCCAAGTAAGAGTGGCTTAGTAGCTCATGACATGTCTCTATCCCCCTCCCCCCCAACTTCCTTTCTTTCCTTGAGACAAGGTCTTACTATGTAGCCCTGGCTATCCTGGAATTTACAGTGTAGACAAGGTTAGCCTTGAACTTACAGAGATCTGCCTGCCTCTGCCTCCCCTGTACTAGAACTGAAGGTGTGCCTACCACACCTTGCTTATTTTACTTTAATTATACGCACGAGTGTAGGTGCCCACTCAGGCCAGAAGAGGTTGTTGAACCACTTGGAGCTTATAGGCAGTTTATGAGCCTTACAATGTGTGTGCTAGGAACTGAACAAGGGCTCTGTGTAAGAGCACACAGAGTACATGTGATTATCTGCCGAGCCATTTCTCCAGTTCCACAAAGCTCTTCCAAGTCCCACTTCCTCCCCCCAAGTCATTCAAGCCGTGATGACATTTTCTTTTTTTCTGTCCAGTTGGTTGCTGTCTGTGGACATCTCATCCTTGTTTCACAGCATCACCACCTACAAGCTTCTCCGATCATCTTGTCTCTTGCAGGCTAGGTTTCAGGTTTTCTACTCATGTGATATACTGGTCCTTATGGCCTTTAGGATATTACCATGTACATTGCTAATAGTTGGTTGACTCATACCAGAGCTTCCCACCTATAAGGAGAGAAATAGAGTTTGTTTTAGTTTTTTGTTCCCTAGTACTAGGTATCAGGAAATGTTTGTGGTTAGAAAGAAGAGAAGAGGAGAGCGAAAGAAGAGCTTCCCAGCATGGCTCTCCACCACTGTGGCAGCTCTCATGCAGATGTCACCACTTATGGTGAGTACTGGGGGCTCTGTTCAGTTGGGGTCTTCAGAGCACAGAGAGATCTTCTGGTTGCTTTTCTGGGGCCAGCCCCATGTCTTCTGAGCTCGTCTTATTCTTCCCAGCAGTCCCCGGAAGAGGGAAAGGAGCAGGATTGAGGGGGAGAGAAACAGAGATTGAGGGGGAGAGAAGAGAGGAGGCTGTGCTGCTCCAAAGCAGGGGAAGAGCACTTAAAAAAATGTCACTTAGAATCCCTGAAAGAATAAGCTGTAAAAACAACCACCCATTCTCTGCTGGATGACGCAAGTCAAAGAGAAACGCAATGCAATTAGTCACTGGTTCCAAGTAGGAGGAGGGTGGTGGGGGAGGGAGACAGAACTGGAGAACGGGGAAGGGCTGGGGGACTTGGGGGGGCCTCCCCCACAAGCTCTGCATTATTACCTCTAACACCCCCATCACTCCAGGGAAATGCCATTTCATTTTTTTCACACCCCCCCCCCATTTACTGGTCAGAGTCTCTTGGTATCTCCCATCTTTGCCAGCATAGTAAGGTTCTTAAGTCTAGAGCCAGGGAGAACAGCCTGAAGTACCTGGAAACTCTGAGTAAGGCAAGGAGGAGGCTGGGAGAACAGGGAGAGCATGAGTGTCTAAAGTGGGAAACTCTTGACCCTGGGGTCTCCGTTGCTTCCATTTCCAGCCCCCAACTTCTTGCCCACTTTGGTATAAAAGGGAATTCTTGCTCTGTTTGGGACTTTGAGCTAGTTTCACTGGCAGCTCCATGTAACAAACACTTATTATGGACCTACTAATGTACCAGACTCTGGTTTCATGGTCCTTACAGCTTAGGTGGAAGATGGTAAGTCAAGAAGCAAATTTATTAGACATATAAGTTCATAGGCTCTGCCCAGACCTCCCAGCTTAAAGCCTTATTTTGAGGCCTAAGGGGTCAGGCTTTTGATAAGACTTCCATACTGTTTCATTTTGTGTGGAAGTTTGAGACACAAGTCTGAAGTACTCAGATCCCAGCTGTGTCTGTGAGAAGGTCCCTCCCTTGATTTTTTTTTTTTTTTTGGTAAAATTCTGAGATGTTTCTCATCAGCAGTAGGTTTGACGGGAGGAGAGGAAACAATTCATAATTCCCACGACCTCTCCTGGTCAAAAGAACCTGTGGCCAAAAATTAGCAATTGCTTCTTCAGCTTTGATTTTTCCAGTTGTGATGTTTAAGAGGGTCTCTTTTTGGTTGGCCACATATATCAGAGTCTTGAAAAGTCCACAAGTAGTAACAAATAGGAACAACATTTGCCTGAACACCTCTTTCAGATGAGCCTTCCCCTCTGGGGCAGGTGCTAATCAACGGGCATCCTAACCATTCTTCCTGAGTGCAGAGCCCAGCAGACTGGACAGGGGCAACAACTGGGAATTCCACAGCTCTCTGCTTTCCACCTTGCATCTGTCATAGCAATCACCAGGACAGCCACCTCGGATCATTGTGGTCTGTCACAGCAGCTTTCCTGCTTGCACCTCTCACCTTGAGGTGAATTTCCCAACAGTGAGACAGCGTGGATCCTTTTGTTCTTAAGGAGTTGCTTATGGAGCTGGAAAGAGGGACACTAGAAAGCCACAGGTACCGCAGAACCCAAACTCTCCATCTAGACGCCACCAGGTGGATTGCTGAAGGTGAGATACTTCCCATTTGGGCCAGAGTCTTGGGCCATCATGAGTAAGGACAGAGTCGTGAAACCCTGATTCATAGCTTATGGGATGCTGTGATCTAGGTATTGGAGTGAGGTACAGATGTGGGGACTGGGAAATATCACCAGATGTTTTCTTCACATTACAGAAAGGTTCTATCGTGTTACATATTGTGTGACATACCGTGTCACTCCGTTGCCTTAGACCTTTTACATCCACAGCAGAGCAGGTCACAGTACAAGATGATGGATAAAATATACTTGGTTTTATGGAAATGATCTCTGTGTCCCATGTAAAAGATGTGATGTAGTCCCTTCAGCTCTAAGAGTCAACAGTTTCTACACATGCAAAGTGGATAGTGGTATCAACTTCATGGGTCAGCCGTGGGAGTCAGGTAGATGATGATGATGATGATGATGTTGATGATGATGATTGTGTGTGTGTGTGTGTGTGTGTGTGTGTGTGTGTGTGTGTGTATGCATGTGTGTTTGTGATCACTGAGGCATGGCACACAATATCTCCCATCAAAGGACAGCGTAGTACAGTGGGAAAAAAACTGTGGATCTGAGGGCGAGATAGCCACAGGTACTGTTTTAGTCAGGCTTCTCTAGATGAACAGAATTTACAGAATAAATGTATATATGTATCATCTATCTATAATCTATCTATCTATCTATCTATCTATCTATCTATCTATCTATCTATCTATCTATCTATCTATCTATCTATCATCTGTCATCCATAGAAAGGAGATTTGTTAGAACGGCTTACAGGCTGTGGCCCAGTTAGTCCAACAATGGCTGTCAACCAACGTATGGCTCCAGAATCAGTACCTGTTCAGTCAACCCATGAAGTTGGATGTCTCCGCTCCTCTTTAGTATACATCAGAATTCCAAAGAAGTAGGCTCAAAAACCAGCGAAGGAATGAACTTGCCAGTGATAGCAAGCAGATAAAGAGCAAAAGCTTCTTTCTTCCATGTCCTTTATATAGGCTGCCACATTTAAGATGTATCTTCCTGCTTCAAATATCCAGATTAAAAGTGTATCTTCCCATTTTGAATGATTTAATTAAGAGGAAAAATCCCTCATCTGTGTGCCCAGCCATTTGGGTTTTAGCTCATTTCATGTATACTCAAGTTGACAACCAAGAATAGCCATCACAAGTACACATTCCCATTTCCTACTATCTTTCCCAGCAGTGTGACCTTAGGAATATGTTCAGTACAGAGCCTCATTTTTCTCATCCAAACTAGGCTAAAAGCGTATCCACATACATTCATTTTCCATCACTGCTGTGATGGTTTGCTGTAAATGTAATGACGTAAAACAGCACAGAGTTCTTCCCTGATAGCTCTTCAGATCAGTAGTTTGAATGTTGGGGCTTGGGAGTTGGTTCTGTGGTTAAGAGCACGTTCTCTGAAATCATGAGGACCAGTGTTTGGATCCTATGACCTACATACCAAGCTGGTGGGCAATCTCAGCAGACATCTCTAACCCCAGATCTAAGGGGTATGGAGACAGAAGGATTGCTGAGATGAACCGGCTTTACACCTGGTGGAGCTTCAAGTACAGAAAGATACCCTGTCTCGCAGGAAGAAGTGAGGAATGATGGGAGAGGAAGCCCGAAGCCTCTTCTGGCCTCTGTGTGCACACACGCAGGTGTGTCTGTCTGCACACATGGGTGCACATACACTCACGCAGACACACACAGATGAGTGTGTGCATGTGCATATACACACAAAGTAAACAGATACAAGTCAAACTGGAGAAATCTGAAAGTGTCTGTGTAGACAGGGCTGCGTTTTTTTTTCTGGAGGTTCTAGGGAGAGTCTCTTTTATTGCCTTTCCTAGCTTTTCTTGATGAGCTCAGAGTCCCTTCCTTCTTCAGGTCAACGATGGCTGATTTCATCTTTGTTACACATCGGGATACCTTTCTCCTTGTGTTTTCCTCTTTAAGTGCCCACCCCCAACCATTGGATCATCCCCCCCCAACCCAGGATAATTTTGTTAATATTATCTAATTACTAACCTTGATTCCACATGCAAGTTTTTTTTTCTTTCCATGTCACAGAACATACTCACAGATGCCAGGGATTAGGTTGTAAACATCTTCAGGGTCATTATTCTACCTGCCATACTTCCTCAGAGTCTTGTTGGAAAGATTAATGAGACAATGTATGTAACCTTTACTGCTCAAACGTATAGAAACTCCTCATTTACTTTATCAGGTTTATTCCAATGAGACCATCATAAATCAAAAAGGTGCTGAATATGCCCTAAGATGCTGCATAGGGCAGCCATAGCAGCTCAGTCACAGAGCACACTGTACCTTGGATTTCGGGTCTGGCTCAGAGCTGTGGCTTGCTGCCTGTGCTTGTTTAAATGAGAAAGGGGAGGTGTAGGCTTGCTGGAGGAAGTCTGTCACTGGACATGAGCTTGAGAGTTCAGAGTTTGGCTCCACTTCCAGTTCATTCTCTTTGTTTCCTGTTTGTGGTAGAAGATGTGATCTCTCAGCTTCTGGTTCTCGCCTGCTGCTTGCTGCAGTACTTCTCCACCACGATGGACTCATCCTGCTGGATCCATAAGTCAAAATGAGCTTTCTATAAGTTACCTTGGCCATAGTGTTCTATCACATCACCAGGAAAGTAATCAATATACTACATTGCCCTGAACTGAATGGCAATGTAGGCAACTGAAGGGCAATGTCAGACTATGCATCACTAGCTTGGGGATATAGAAATTCAGTTAAAAGTTTATTTTCTACTGAGAGTCTGTCTATAGCTTTTGCACCATGACAAACCTGAAACACAGTATGTCAAACCATAATAAGTGGGGGACTGTCTATAAAGCAAATTGTGATTGTCACTGTACTGGAGAGATAGCTCAGCAGGCAGAGGTGCTCAAATGTGATTGCCATTATCATCAGTAATGGTTAATCTTGACTGTCACCTTGGCTGGTTCTATAGTCTTTTAGCAGACATGCCTCTATGTATGCCTATGAGGGTGTTTTCAGAGAGGTTTACTTAAGAGGGAAGACCAGTCCTGAATAAGGATCTCATCATCACATCAGCTGGGGTCCTGGGAGGAATGAAAACAGAGAAAACCAGTTGGGTACCAAAGATCTTCTCTCTGCTTTCTATTGCAAATGCAAGGTGACCAGGTTCCCATTCATTTGCCCCAATGCTTTCTTCACTATTAGGGACTGTCACCACAAACTGTTTTTAAAGTTGGTTTGTTAGGTACTTTGTTACAGGCAGTTAGAGAAGTAAGTGATACAATCATCTGCATCTTTACCAGTCTGTCAGCATCTCCCAATCCATTGCTCTGTGATGGGCACTCCCTGAGAATGGATCCCTTGTGAGGACCACCAGTCAGTACTAGGGGATATCTATATCTCTATTCTCTCTCTCTCTCTCTCTCTCTCTCTCTCTCTCTCTCTCTCTCTCTCTCTC
>NC_034590.1:50192213-50194050 GCF_900095145.1 Mus pahari | reverse complement strand
CTCTCTCTTTTCTTTCTTTCTTTCTTTCTTTCTTTCTTTCTTTCTTTCTTTCTTTCTTTCTTTCTTTCTTTCTACCTATCTACCTACCTACCTATCTTTCTATTGTCTATCTATATCTTCTAACATTCAGGCTCACAAATTCCCTTCCTATTCTGAGCTCAGAACCTTCCTGGAAGCAGAAGGACACCAGACCCAATCAGACAGACAGTTTGTCTGCCTCTCCCAGCCTTGCTCGGTAGGTACATCTCTGGACCTTGGCTGAACAGTGGTTCCTGGACAGGGCAGATAGTTGTGAGGACAGAGTTCCTCAGAACCTGACGGCTCCCTAATGATCTTCCTGGCCATGTGAGAAGCCTCCATTCCTTCTAAAGACAGCTTTATTAGGTGGTTTCTTATGCCATTTTTCTAATAAAGATGGAACCATATATTAATCAGGCCAAGTGTGGGATGTTTATCACTGTCCTGCAGTAGGGTGGAGGTGAGGTGGATGTGGGGAGCATCCCTGGACTCCAGGACATTGGATGGGGTGATGCTAATGCTCTGTTGTGAAAACACGACGTATGTCCTCCTGGGCTTTCAGAGTAATGGGCTGCTGCTGACAGTGACTCAAAGGCATCTAAAAGCTGGAGCTTACCAGAGCTGCTTCCCAGTACCAAAGGCAGAGTGCAGCTCTTTCAACACCCCTAATCTCCCCGAGGCCACCAGAGGCAGAGACATCAGTGCCTGCCACTGAGCTCTTCTAGGAACCTTCTCTCTCTGTCCCCGGATGCTTATTCCATCCCTAGGCAGAAGGGGAGGAGACTGGAGAACCTGATTGTGTTCTTTCCTCAGTACAGCATCTGGGATGGGAGAAGGAGGGGTCCCACGGACAATGAGAGCCAGTGATTTTTTTTTTCTATCAAGCATTTTCCAGATTTTCATTTCATGTGAAGCTGGTATTGTCTGCTAACCAGAGGACTTATATATTTCTTGCTCATTAACTTATGGACAGAGAAAGATCAATGTCGAGAATAAATCCCAAAGGTAGCCATGTTGGAGTCTGTGCACCGGGGAGTTTGTCCAAAGTTGGTAATAACTGTCATTGTACACACCATACATATGCTCTGCAAGCTGTCCTCATGTCACCAAAGTCCCTCTGCAATTGTTTCCCGTTTGACATAGCCAAGGCTGAGGCTTGTGTGACACACCAAGGTCACGTAGCAAGTGATGAATGGATATTTGATCCTTGGGTGGTGGCTTGGCACTGGATCCTAGCACGAGCTGCAGATCTCCGTGGGAGAAGCGGAGGAAGTGGTGTGGTTAGTGACTTCCTTCTGCTTACCTCAGTGGTGTCCTCTCTGTCATTTTTTAGAACGCAGTGAGGGGTGAAAAAGAGCTCAGGGAAATGGGAAGGTCTTGTCTGAGGAAGGACTTGGAGTACAAAGCAATTTCTGCCTTTTGCTTTTTTTTTTTTCCTTTTTAACCTGTCTGCCAGGTGTCCATCATTTCAATAGAAGCATTGTGCTGTGTGGCAAGGGTGTCCTAGAGGACTTGGATTAACGGTTGGGCGTGTCAGCCAGCACTTGTGGGAGAGGCTGTGCAGAGTGGAGGCCCACCCAATTCTCTGGGCCCTTGGACCTTCTATTCCTCCTCCATGACGAATCCTGAATGCATGTATGCATTCACACACATGCACACATGCACGTACGCACATACACACAGACACACACATACACATACAGGGACAGAGAGAGAAAGAGAGAGACAGAGAGAGGGAGAGAGAGAGACACACACACACAGAGACACACAGACACACACACACACACACACACACACACACACACACACACACACACAC
>NC_034590.1:50185989-50190541 GCF_900095145.1 Mus pahari | reverse complement strand
TCTTCTTCTTCTTCTTCTTCTTCTTCTTCTTCTTCTTCTTCTTCTTCTTCTTCTTCTTCTTCTTCTTCTTCTTCTTCTTCTTCTTCTTCTCCCTCTCCCTCTCCTTTTCTCCTTCTCCTCCTCCTCCTTCTCCTCCTCCTCCTCCTCTTCCCCTCCCCCTCCTCCTCCCCCTCTTTTTCCTTCTTGACAATGGCTTGCTGTGTAGCTCGTGGTCCTCCTACCTCCATCTCCCAATTGCTGCAAGTAGAGGTTCAGGCCACCATATCTGGTTCCAAGACCACTTCGGTAGAATGTTTCAGGTCCTGGGCAGGAAAAGGAAGCATCTGAGTGGCATTTTCTGATTCTATTACTTTACGATAAGGGGATCGTTTCCATAGGAGTCTTGAAACACGGAAGCTAGGCTGGGGATTCACCACTGACTGGACTACGGAGAGAACCTATTCGCCACTACACTTCTCTCCAGAGTGTGCTGGAAGGCCTATGCTCATGTGCAGGTGCTGTCTCCTCTACCCTCTCCCACCTCCCCTGTTCCCTCACACTGTCCAGAGCAGTCCATGAATACAGTGGAGGTGATGCCCTCCATCCCTTTGGAGCACAATACTCGGAAGCAGCACTCTTTCCTCTTCATGCCTGTAGCCCCACCTCCATACTTGTAGCCCCACCTCTTCATGCCCTTAGCCCCGCCTCTGTGCTCTCCCTCTGGGGCCGGTCTAACCATGAGACTCTTGGAACAAACTGCAGTATGGAAGGCAGACATATTCTCTGGAATGAATTCAGCTGACTGTTAGCTTTGGGTTTAATAACTTATTTATCACTTCGTCAGAAATCTAACTCAGAAATAGATTTCTTAGCTGAGCTTGCTATCCAGGGTCAGACACTTTAGAGATGTGGAGGAAACAGTCAAATCCACAGCTATCACCACAAAGTACAACCAAAGGAGGGGTTAGACTGGGAGGAGAGTGAGGAGAGGAGAAACTGATTCTTCTTTTGAGTGTCTCTTCGGTGCACAAGGCAGTGTGCATCCCTAGTCTCTTATGGAATGTTCTCAGAGGAGGAAACAGGTTCAGAGAGGCTGTGGCGGTCACACAGCACGGGAATGCCAGAACTCGGAACCCAGACCGGGTCAGTCTGCCTTGGAAGAGCATGAGAACTTTCCGGTCATGATATAGTTATGCCTCCGGACAAGAATTTGTGTCTGGGGAAATTTCATGAAAGGATGGGTTGGGGTTGAGGAGATGCGTAAAGTGTTCACCCAGTCAGAGTGTGAGCACTGGAGTTCAATTGTCCAGAACCCATGCAAACTCTGGACAGTGCAGCAACCTACCTGCTAGTACAGCACTTGGTAGGTGGAGGCAGGGACTCCCCGGAGAGGGACTAGGTGAATCTGTGAGTTCTGGGTCCAACTGAGAGTCTGTGCCTCAATAATGAAGGTGGAGAGCAATTGAGAAAAGCATCAAATGTCAGATCAGGCTTTCCACATACATGCCAGTGCACACATGTACCTGAGCACATGTATGTATGTATGTATGTATGTATGCGTATATGTATACACATTGGACAGACATACACAAGAAGAGTTTCTCAGTTTTGTTTTCATTTCTTCTTTCTTTTCATCAAACACCTGTTTTCTAGTTTCCCCCACTCCTTCTCCTTTCCCATAACCTCCCCTTTCCCTCTTTCACTTCTATGGTTGTTCTAGGGCATTGAATTTGCTGGGTTGAGGCCCGCACTGAGTGTAGTGACCCAGGCGGCCATTTTTCTGGTGCCAGCAGTGGGCGAGAAGCTGAGGTTGGCTGAAGAGCTGGTGTAGCAGAAGGGAGATAGGCCATTTTAGACTTGGCCTCAGTTGTTCCTGGCTGTGAGACTGGCTGACTGATGCCTCTGGCTCTCTCTGGCCTAGGGATGCTCGCCACATGGAAGCACCTAGTGGCTCTGTGATGGAGAACTGCCCACTATGCAGCATGCTAGGCTTCAGAGAGCCCTGGGATGCTCTTGGACTAAAGCAACCCTGGACCAGGTGGTGGGCAGAAAGAATGGGGGTATCTCCAGGGATCTAGGCACACTGAGCCATAACCCATGGAGTCAGTTTTCTATGCTCCTCCAGTATTCTAGGCTAGTAATTAATTTACTTGACAGGCACTCTCATCCTCTGAAGGGGCTGAGTGAACCCTGGAACAATGGGATGAACATGAAAATCTTAACTTATAGTGGAAGAGAGAGACAGCCAGCGGGCCCGGCCTTCTACATGGAAGGAGACAGAAGAAAACTGGCTGCTCTCACTTCCAAAACCCCCATTCATTTCCATTCGTACTGGCCTCTCTACTTATTTCCTACCTGGTGTTAATTATCAGCAATTACAGACTGCTGCCAGCATCAAAGACGACCGTGTGACTGATCAAAGATTCAGTATTTAAACAAAACAAGCAGCTTTTTGCTGTATTTCAAAATTCAGTGATATTCTGGTTCCCAAAGGGCAAACACTCACGCAGTTCTGGGTCTTCAGGCCTATCCACAGCCCCGTGCCTAAGCGATGGCACGGTCTGTGGGTGACAATCTTCAGGGAGTAAGGTCAGCTGAAGGCCTTCAATGGGGAGGTTTTTCTTTTTTAGAAGCAAGACCCACGGAGTACCCGGAATGCCTGCTCTATAGAATGACCAGGGGACGTTGTGGCTCCTGTCTCCTGCAATACGTCTGTCTGCTCTGACGTCACCAGTCAGGGCCCACCTTGGCAGGAGTAGACTGTAACTTCTCTGTGATCTTGATAAAGGGGCTTAATCTTTCTGCACCTCAAGGATCCCCGAGAAGCAGAGTAGTTGAGACTAAGGGTGGAGTCTTTCTCTGGACATCTTGGGTTTTGCAACTTATTCCTTGCCTTTCTCTAGGCTGTAATTTTACCCATGAATCTTGGTTTCTCCATTCTCCCCCTTCAAATAAGCACATAAAAGCACCTCCTTCATTGGGTTGTTCTAAAGAT
Source organism: Mus pahari (assembly GCF_900095145.1). Taxonomy (NCBI): domain Eukaryota; kingdom Metazoa; phylum Chordata; class Mammalia; order Rodentia; family Muridae; genus Mus; species Mus pahari. Next base: position 50,187,567 of record NC_034590.1, on the reverse strand, counting down.
TAAATGGAAAGGCAAACCATTTCAAATGTAAACTCTATGGGATGGTGGTCAAAAAATAGCATTTTAAACTCTTCATTTAGAATGAAATAAAACCTTCTAGGTAATTTATTCCCCAGATCATAAATGGTCACGACTTTCCTGTAAGCCTAGCAGTCATTTATGATGGATTGATTTTTTTTTATATATATATCTATATCATGTCCTTCCTCAAACACATAATTCAGTAGCACAAGTTTCATGGGTGGCTTCCTGAATGTGTCTTGAATCTGTATTTTTTTCCTTCATCTTCACTGCCACCTATTGTGCCAGTCTTCAGTTTTTTTAACATGGCCCTGGAGTACACTGACATTCCTGGCTTTAAGAAGTGAGGTTGGGTACCTCGGGAGAGCGGAGAGCAGGCCCTACACCCTGCTTGGGCAGCACAGTGGAGCTGGCTCTGGAGGCTTGGGTGCCCATGAGTCACCCCGAGGGCATGAGAGTGGGAGAGCTGACCATGCCTTCTGTGGGCATTGGCTAGCTGAGCCAGAGCAGTGCTGGAGAGCTTGTCCTGGCAGTGTGGATAAGGGAGAGCCGGTATGATGACAGTTCAGCTACCACCCAGGCCCAGAGCTAGAGCTTTGAGTTGGTCCACTCCAACCAAAATCGACATCATCTGTGAACTGTCGGGGCCTGTGAAAGGGCCGGTCCTGCTGATCCAAAGCTTCAGGAGCTCCATGACACAAGGCAACAGCAGGCTAACCGGGGAGGAGTCCCAGCAAGGATCCAGTATTGATGGTGTGACAGAAGTCAAAGGCTACAAACCAGACCAACGACTCATGGCAATGAATATTTGCAAGTGAAGATGTTTGGACAGAGGTGTATATTGTGGGACATGCTGTGACACACTACAGCTTCCATGGTGAGATGCTTTCTATGCTTCGTTTTGTTTTGTTTGTTTGTTTGTTTTGTGTGTTTTTATTTTCTTTTTTGGGGGGAGGTTGTAAGGGTAGATGGCAGATATGAGGGACAGGGAGATAGATATGTGGGACTGGGATACATGATGTGAAACTCACAGAGAATGAATAAAAAGTTAAAAAGAAGAAGGAGGAGGAGCAAGAGGAGGAGGAAGGCGAGGAGGAGGAGGAGAAGGAGGAGGAGAAGAAGAGGGAGAAGTGAGGTTGATCTCCCTTTCTTGAACCAGATGGGTATGAGACTTCTCTCACCAGGTCATCGTAGTGGAAGTGACGCTAGTGAAATCTCACCACATAAAAGCTGTCTCTAGAACATTCTCTGAATGCTTCCTCTTGGACCTGACCAACCATATTGAAAGAAAGCCTCAAAGGGCCATATTTTTGGTTTCTTCACAAAAAAAAAAAAAAAAAAGGCATAAAAACACTTCCTTCATTGAGTCTGTTTAAAGATTAAAACCTGGCTCTTGAATGGATACAGAAAATGTGGTACATTTACACAATGAAGTACTATTCAGCTATTAAAAACAACGAATTTATGAAATTCTTGGGCAAATGGATGTATCTGGAGGATATCATCCTTAGTGAGGTAACCCAATCACAAAAGAAGTCACTAGATATGCACTCATTG
>NC_034590.1:50180902-50185219 GCF_900095145.1 Mus pahari | reverse complement strand
TCTCTCTCTCTCTCTCTCTCTCTCTCTCTCTCTCTTGAGACAGGGTTTCTCTGTGTTAGCTGTCCTGGAACTCACTTTGTAGACCAGGCTGGCCTCCAACTCAGAAATCCACCTGCCTCTGCCTCCCAAGTGCTGGGATTAAAGGTGTGCACCACCACGCCGGGCTTGAATGCTCTTGAATAGGAGTTGGAATGTCACGCAATGACGGATGGGATAACACTTTCCCTGTCTACTGCAATGCTTCTCCGTTCTGTCTCTGATTCCATTGAGCTCCACTCTCACACAGTCACCACTGGGATCTCTCTTTTTTCTTTTTTCTTTTCTTTTTTTTTCCAGAGCTGAGGATGGAACCCAGGGCCTTGTGCTTGCTAGGCAAGCGCTCTACCACTGAGCTAAATCCCCAACCCCTGGGATCTCTTTAAAGTATAATAGCATCACTTTGACACACAAAACACTTGTAGGTATTTGCTTTCTAGGACCATGAGGTCTGGCCTCTGCTTCTGGTGGGGTACTTCAGTCTTCTGTGGGAGATCAGATGCTGCTGGGACCCAAGAAACACTGCTCCACCTTTGAGTTACTTTCCTCCCTGTAGCAGTCAGGCAGCATGTCCTGTGTCTATGAGGGTCTTAGGAGCCCAGGCCACTGATCACAAAGTCTTCATGGCAGTCCTCACTATCCTGGATCTTTTCAGCTGTAACATCTCCCTTGACTTCTGCCATTATGATAGCTCCCTTTCTTCCTTTGAAATGCAGCCATATTTTAAAAACACGATGAAACATTTCTATGTGTTTGTCGCTGGAGGGGAGAGCTGCATCAACTTAATAGGGCATGCTGCAAGAATTCTTAATACTATTTATAGGTAATATGATCGTGTACTTAACTCAAGAGAACCGGCTAAAAGGCACTTGGAAATGAGAACAGTTGGCAGGGTGGTCAGATATTAGATTTATAAACTCAACTGAGTTTTTGAGAAAAATAATGGATTGAGCATCTCTAAACCTACACTGTTCTGAATACAGACAGGATCCAAAATTCTCCCAGATTGTGTCTTCTTGACATTTCTTGTTCTTATTCAATCTCTTCCTTAAATGTGACCTTTGACTCCACTGACCTAGGAAGTAAGGGATAAGATGACATCACAGGCACACAAAAGCAATGAGATACTGATTGCCTTTTAAGGAAATTTTTGTATCTATCAGTTGATGATGTAAGGAAAAAACAAAACCAAATAAAAACTGCAACTCTGAGCTTGACAACGAGACTAAATGTGGACCATTTTTTCCCCCCCTGGTGTTCCCATGTCAACAAGTCATTATTTTTTTTCCCCTTTGGCTCAATTTGATTCACAATTATGGACAATAGTTACTAGGTTCCTGGGTTTACAGAAATAGAATGGAATTTTTTGCTCATACATTGAATTTTGTGGAGATGGATGTGATCCCACATTCCAACAGACAAGAGCATTGAAGATTAAATTAAACATTTCAACATAACCAAGCTACTTTTATTACTTTGTGTGTGTATTTGTATTTCTTTTTGCACCAAAGTCTTTGTGTGTCTAAAAATTAATAATAAAAAAAACCAAAACAAAACATTTCATGCTTTCCTGAAACTCATCTATTAACTACATCCAAAGGTCTGCTTGGATGGGAGGAAAGAGTAGAGTCAAGAACATTTCCCAGGGAGATGATCAGCAGACAACCGCTTGTGTAGCTGATCCGAGAAAGAAGGATCCTAAAATCACAGAGGGGAAAAAGAAGTCTAAGAACCAGTCAGGACTACACAAGTTCAGAGAGTGATGGCTGAAGGTGTTGGGTGGCAGCAATAAGGAGGGCTGGCGGAGGGATGCTGATGAGGTAGGTGGTCAGGAATGGGGAGTTACTGCCTTATGGGTATTGGGTTTCTGATTGAGATGATGAAAATGGAAAGATACAGTTGTAATGGCTGCACAACACAGAAAATATAAGTCCTGTCACTGAATTGGAGCTGATCATGCTTAAGACAACATCTTCATGGCCCATGTTTACAATACACTTGTGGACCATCTAGATGTTTGTTTTCATACCATCCTCCACCTTTCCCGCAGAGTAGGAAGGCCTTTCCACCCTGGCCATCATATGGGTGGTTTCAGATAGAGTCTGTGAACAGGAGATATCAGGCCCATGGCGTCAGAGGTGTTATAGTAGAAAGAGGGACAGAATGATTGAATGCAAACTGAGTGCTCAAACTTCCAGTGTCACCCATCTTCCTGTCCTCTCCTCTCCTTGGGTCCCAGAATACAGACCAGTGACATCTTTTAAAAAAGATAAAATAAGATAGAACAAAAAGACTAACACATCAGAATTGGACAAAATAAACCAACAGAAGGAAAAGAGCCCAAGAAAATTCACTGGAAACACAGACTCTCTCGATCATTTGCACACTTAGGAATCCCACAAAAACACTAACATGGAAGCCATAATATATGTCTAAAAGACCTGTAAGGTAAAAAAGAAAGAAGAAAAATATAAATAAAATAAAGTAAAAATAAGAAATAATTGAGATAAAGATTTTTTTTTAAATTAAAATAAAAATGTTTAAAAAGGAAAAACCCTGAGAGGTCACTATGAGACAAGGAACCTCCAAAGATGCCCTTGAGTTCATTTCTTATTGACCATCTACTGCTGGGCATGCACCCTAGCCTTGAGGAGTAGTTTGTTTCCCCAGGGAGACCATCTTAGAGGAAACTAATCTTTCATTTGCAAGTGGTTACCAAGTTGAGATTGTTTCTGGGTCAGGGATGGGACATGCGGCTGCCTCTCCTTTCAGCTTTAGGACCCTGTCTGGTGTAGACCTGAGTAAGACTCTGTGCATCCTACCTCAGTCTCTGTGAGTTCATATGTGGGTTGATCAGTTGATGTAGTGGGTCCTTGGTGACCTCCATCCCCTCTGGCTCTTATATTCTTTCCTCCTCTTCTTTCACAGGATTCTCTGAGTCCTGGGAGGAAGGGTTTTATTGAGACATTCTATTTAGGGCAGAATATTCCAAGGTCTCTCACTCTTGGCATAATGTCTGTCTGTGGGTATTTGTTCCTGTCTGCTGCAGGAGGGAACTTCTCTGGTGATGGCTGAGTACGCTGTTGATCTGTGAGTATAACCGAATGTTAAATTAGAAATAATTTGAATGCTGTTGTTCTTTTTAATCTGTTTTAGAACAGTAGTATTTTAATTTGCTATTGGTCCCTGGACTATCTAGTCTCAGGTTCTTGGACACCCAAGCAGGTTGAGTATGGTTTCCATCTCATGGAATGGACCTTAAGTCTAATTAGATGGTTAGTTAGTTTCTCACACAAGCTTTGTGTCTTCATTGCCCTAGCATATCTTGCAGGCAGAAAAGCATCAGAGGTTTTGTCACTGGGTTGGGGCAAAGTGACTTTTATTCTTCTGTAATAATTGTTGTCTCCAAGGCTTACTGTCTCCATCTGCTAACCTAGGCCCAGTTCTGGAAGCTTCTAGCCTCTGTTCAATCTAACCAAGGCCTAGAATATTTTCAGCCTCTGAGACTTGCCGCTGACCCTTTCTCGTTCTTTCCGAGTTCTGGCTGGATGGTTCAACTCTTCCATTCTGGCTCAAACTCCTCTCCAAGCTGACTGATTCAATCTGGCCTTTCTCTTGACGTCTGACTGAATTGATCTACTTGGCCTCATACTAACTTTGGCGATATGTTCTAATCTTCTGACTCCTTCTCATTCTCTGGTCTAGCCTGTTCTCTCTCTGCAATCTGTCGCTCTATAACTGTGCCAGTAAAACTGCCTCCTCCACTTTCCTCCACTATGCTCTCTTAAGTAGCTTCGCTTTCCTCTCTCTTCTTGTGAGAGTTAGGCATATCCTATTCTGTCAAATCTTCCTCTAATTCATCACTTTGCCTGCCACTCATTTAGACATCACTTTCAGACGTGGGTGCTTCCTTCTACAAAATAACTTTACCTTCCATGTTTGGGATTAAAGGTATGTGTTAAAGCTGAGTGACACCACAGTAAAGCTTTTTTTTTCAACAACACAATTTCAGGGTTCACAGTGTGATCACATATTCTGCCACTGGTATGTGATCATAAACTGCCTTGCTATCAGTTTGTGGAAAGCAACCTATAGTTTTGGCAAGAGCCTGCATTGTTTAGGGGTTCCCATGGTGCCCCTTTGGTCAACAACTCAATTATATATAACCTGATCCTAGTACTGGAAGCTTCATTTGATGATAAGGGATGGCCACTTGGGCTCTGTTTTCATTATTTGGTGATTTCATTATATATATATATATATATATATATATATATATAT
>NC_034590.1:50170703-50180657 GCF_900095145.1 Mus pahari | reverse complement strand
GATTTATTTATTTATTATATGTAAGTACACTGTAGCTGACTTCAGACACTCCAGAAGGGGGCATCAGATCTTGTTACAGATGGTTGTGAGCCACCATATGGTTGCTGGGATTTGAACTCAGGACCTTTGGAAGAGCAGTCGGTGCTCTTACCCGCTGAGCCATCTCACCAGCCTGGATTATTTTTTTCTAGTTCTATCAATTTACCTGAGAATTTCATTTTTTCTTGAAATGGGTGAATAATACTTCATTGTGTAAATGCAGCACATTTTCTTTATCCATTCTTCTATTGAGGGATGTGTAGGTTGTTTCCAGTTTCTGGCTATATACACCGGTGGTATCTTAACAACAGGTAGAAGAATATGCTGAGGAATCTGAGTAGCTCAAAAAGAAAAGCTTAAAGAGATTTAAATAGAGGCTTCCTAGGAAACTGGAGTCAACCATAGTATTGAATTGTTCAGTGAACAGCCAATGAGTTCTGCAATGGGCTCAGAGCTTCCAATAAATATTTTAGGAACTGTTCTTCAATATCTCTCCTATGGACTAGAGGAAAGTCTCCAGTGTGAAAGGCTGAAATCTAGGCTGTGTTCCTCATCAGGCTACAGAAAGTCAGATTTTCTCATGACAGGGACCCCCCCAAAAAAAATTTGAGAGAAGCAGATGATGTCAGCAAAAAAGCTTATTATGAGTATTGTTAGAGCTATGAAAGGTGGTATCTTGTCTGTGAAACAAGAACATGCTGCTATCTAGTAAGAACAGAGAACAAAACATACCTTTAGAAATGAAAATAGTGGTAGTAGAAACGAAGAGCTCAACAGAGGGGCTGGGGACAAAGTTCACAAATGCTATGCCAAAAGGACAAGAAAATGCAGAACAGAAGAAAATAAAAGCATAAAGTTTTTTGACATAAGACTTTAAATATATGAGTAATTAGTGTTTCAGAAAGATAGAGAGTGAACAAGGAAATTCATCAATGCAATAATTTAGGGAAATCCCCATACTTTTAGAACATGGAAGTAAATCCTAGTAGACCAGTAGGCATTTTTGAATAACACTGTATCAGTTTTCTATTGCTTTTTAATAAGTTGCCACAGGCCTTAGCAGCTCAAACCAACATGAGTTTAGTATAACACAGTTTTCAAGGACCAGGGTTTTGGACATGGTTTGGCTGCATCCTTGGCTAAGAATTTCGGAAGCTGCATTCCAAGCTGTGTTCCCATCTAACTAAAGCTCCAGGTCGTCTCCCAAGCCCATGGGAACAGGACTCAGCTCCTTTCTTGGGGATAGATTTTAGCTCCCAGAATTTCTTTGCCACAAAGCTTTTCATAGATCTCACTTCATCATGACATCGTCTTCAAAACCCCTCATGCCAGTTTATGACAGGGTCTTGATACTATAAATGACTATACCAGTGAGTGTCTCTTACCTTTCTCATGGAATTTAATCTAGTTATTTCTTTGATTAACGACTAGATACATATCCCCATTTCTGTGTCCATTATAATTACACTGGGCTGTAACTAATTGGGGTAGGGGTGACATCTTAGACTTCTGCTTACTACGACTATGAAGAAAAGCTTTTAAAATCTTTCCATGAGAAATAAATAGGTTCATATGAATGATAGTGAGTGGAGTGGCTCAGACTTCTTAATATGTCGGCAGCTAGCAGATAATGAAGTGGCATTATCGAAATTCTGAAAGGAAATGATTTCCTACCTACGGTTTTATACCCATGCAAATAAGCTCTACCTGTGTGAAAATAGAATGCTCATGTCTCCGGAAATAAAAAGTCTCAACTATTCACCTCCCTCACACTTTCTCTCAGAAAGTCACCAGAGATTATGTTGTAGAAGCCAAAGGAGTAGCTAATCGAAATGAAGATGTTCCATCCAAGAAACAAAGGGAGTCTCCACGTGAGGGTACAGAGGGGAAATCCATCAAGATGAAAATGATGGATGACCGAAGTGAGCGAGAGTGATGGGAAGAGATCAGACAACTGGTTGGAAGCGTTTGGTTGGACACAGCACAGAAAGTAAGAGAACAGTGCAATGGACAATTATTACCTCCCGAGATGACAGAAATATTTAGGAATGTATACAGAACTGCGGTTTACTAGAGGGCTTGGTTTTGAGTAACTTTAGGTTCATTATAATGCAAGTACTGAAGAGCAATCAGACTGGAGTGTAAAATAAGAGAGTCTTGAAAGGATGTAGTTTTGGATTAAATTGTGTCCCCCTCCCCTGAAGGTGTTGAAGTCCTTTCTCTGGCACCTGTGAGTATGAGTCCTTAGAAATGGGGTCTTTATGACCAAGTATATGTCGGTTGCTTGGGAAGAAAAAAGGGCTTACTCTTTATTTTCTTTAGTGGGAAGTTAGCAAGTCATTTCTATAAATTAGGAATCAAGACGTTACAGGATAAACATGGTATTTAGAGGCAAATCAAGACAAATAGCTAAGGGTCATTCACAACAGTTAAAGACTTTGGGGTTGGGGTAACTATTTAGGGAAAAGAAGGCTTGTTTGGAGGTTAATGTTTATTTTAGGAAAAGTCTTTAAACCAGAAAACTATTTATATCTTGTGCACAGATTGATAAAAATAAAAGCTAAAATTTCTAATATATCAGCAATAATTAACCAGAAGTTATAATAGAGGGGGAAAAATCCCATTGACAAGGGCAATAAAATCAGCATAGACTGAATAGGACACATGCCAGGTCTTTATGGCGAAAACAATAATGTTCTACTGAAGGGCAAAGATAAATAAAACCCAGCCTCTGTCTTAAATAGTGCTTGGGGTGGAGGAAATGAGAGGGAGACAAGTACAAGTCAATGTGCAAAGAACCACTGTGAGGGGAGAGAACGCCAGACCCCACACCAGGAGTCAGCGATGCTCCTGGAGGGAAGGTGGATTTCCAATAGAAAATGTGACATTTTAGGGAGAGTGGTGAGACCTTCCAGAGGATAACAGCTGACCTGGAGGATGGTTGTTTGGGCAGCAAGAGAGACTTTTTTTTTCCCCTATGGTGGAGCTGGTTGGGGTGATGCTGGACAGTGAGGCAGAACTCTCTCAGAATCTGGTAGAAATCTGGACAGTGAGGCGGCGGTGAGGCAGATGACTCTCAACTCTTTATCCTCCTACCTTCACTTCCCAAGTGATGAGATTACAGGTTTGAGACATCAGACCCCACTTTATGCAATGCATGTTAGGCAAGCCCTCTACCAACTGAGCTACGTCCCCAGTCCATCTCATTTAATAGTTATGGGTTAACTTAAAGGATTTCAAGCGGGAGTGAACCAGAAGGTGGCTTTCCCCCCACAGAATAGCTGTATTAGTGACTGTCTTAGGGTTTCTATTGCTGTGAAGAGATACCATGATTGTATCAACTCATAAAGGAAAATATTTAATTGGGGCTAGTTTACAGTTTCAGAGGTTTAGTCCATTATCATCATGGTGGAAGGCATGGCACATGAAGGCAGACTTGGTGTCAGAGAAGGAGTTGAGAGCTCTACATCAGTCTCTGCTGGAAAGCAGCAGGAAGACTCAGACATACTTGCTCCAACAAGGTCACACCTTCCAAAAGTGCCATTCCCTAAGGGGCCTGTTGGGTCCATTTTATTCAAGCTACCACAGTGACTTAGCAATAAAACTCATCATGAACAGATGACTCCACTATCTTGAAATGTCTTCATTCAGGCTTCTCTCAGGACACCATCCTTGTCGCCAAAATGTGCTGTCTGTAGCAAGTACCCACAGCCAGGGTGGCTCAGAAGCAGAAATTAGTTTATTGTTCTGGAGGCTGACTTCCATGTTCAACGTGCTTGCCATTCTGTTGTCTGGTGAGAGTTCTTGTCCCAGTGTTTCCTCCACCATCTTTACATTGTATCCTTACATGGCAGAAAGATGAGAGGGTGCTGGGTACTCACCCTAGAGTTCAGGCTCCTCCATCACCATCTAACTCAGCTTAGGATAAGTCCCTTCTTTCCCCACATCAACCCAGCCCGTGTGTCTTGGTCACCAGGTGAGCCACACACCCAACTCCTCCTCCAACGTGTGTGCCAAGAAGAGCCAGGGCCTATAACCCCTGCCTGAGAAACTGACCAAGAGCCATCTCTACCCCTTTGCCCATCCTACCTCTGCTTCTTTTACTTCTGTTGCACTTCAGGGCACCTTACCAGCGTTTTAGACGTCTACATTTTGCTTTGCTTTTTGTGGCTCCGCATCGCTATCCCTCCACAGATGGATAGCTCCCCACGGGTGGGCGGGTCCTACCTCTGTCTATTTCCGTGTGGTTGATGTTCCCAGGAGCCAGCACGACACTTGGCTCATAGTCAAACCTCCGTAAAATAGGTGTCAGACAAACTAATGCTCAGGCAAGGGCGCTTTCACCACACTCTGCTTGCTAGGTACTTGAGCAAAGTCCCCGTGTTTTCTCCTGATTAATACGTGGCTCGCAGGCAGCCTGCGTGGAGGCTGATCTTGTCGCCCCTTGCTCTAATGTTTCTGTGCGTGCCCTTCTTCCTCCGTTCTTGAGGATTGTCATGAGCAGTGTGTGAGCAGCCACCTGGTGCTGAACACTTTGACCTTTTGCAGCACGCCTCCTTTAGGAATGAATCACTGCTCACAGCACAGCAGACACATCTCCTCAGCATGGTTAAGCTTTCATTATTTTTACTTTGAATACCAACACAATTGCACCCTTCTATGCCATTGCTTCCTACTCTGTGGATACAATGAAATTAACAATATGTGCAAAGCGACGTGAAAGAAGGTAGAACTCTAGCAAGACTGCCATTTAGTAACTTATCAAGGATTCTATGGTTCAGACAGGCAGGACCCCCCCCCCCCGCTCCTTCAACTGTCGCCATCTGTTGGTGGGAGGCCAAGTCGATGTGATTTTTTTTCAATATTGTAGCTTTGATTTGTTTTGTATTTTTGTTGTTTTGTTTGTATGTATAAAAGTTTATAACTTGGAAATTCCTAAGTAGAGAAGTCTTATTTTTAAAAAATCTGTAGTTTGCTGTCTATAATTATACATGTAATTCCAGACCATTATTTATTAATTTCTTATCAAAGTAGAAATTCAAAATTCATCTTCACTCTTTTGTGTTGCATTTCCAGGGTCTGGTGACTGAAAAAAAATAAAATAAAACATCACCTGATTGTTGTTATAGCTCACATTGTGTCACCCTGTGCTCTGGTGAATATTGATAGGTATTCCATCTCAAAGACCGTCTGTTATATCCAGAATACACATCTTCAGCTGAAAGGTTCTTTATAACCAATATGTATTGCCACTTAACTTTTTTTTAGCTTGGTGTTTCTGAACCTTGCTTGACAATACCCCACCTTACAGAATACCTAAGTTTACAGTATTTTTATAGAAATGCTGAGATACATACCTATCTGGTAGACCACAGATTTTTTTTTTTTTTTTTTTTTTTTTGGAGCCAAGACTTGTTCCCAAAAGAGATTGAAACCATCCTCAGAGCTCTCCTGACAGAATGCTGTGCACAGCTCATTCCAGCCAATGAGGACAGCACTTTAGAGCAGCACAGCCCCTGGAGACAGCATCTGCTAGACGTCAGGAAAAGGCTCTCACGCTGTCTAGTTCAGGGATGCTGAACAGGGATGCTGAACCCCCCTTCTCAGCAGGTAGTGCCTTGTCTCTGTAATTATTGAATTCTGTGCAAGAGAAACATGAGAAGATTCCAGCAGTTTGAGGGAAGCTTGAAACACCCGTTTTTGGTTTTTGAGTAGGCTCATCTCGGCTTCTGTTTGTCTTAACATGACTAAGAGATTATTCACAGTGTGGGTGTGGTAGCTCGGCAGGACATGATAGAGGCTCCAATTTCATATTTTTCTTTACTTTGACGCCCATCTTATGCATTCAAATGAGAACAATGTTCCAGTGTCTTTTTCTGGGAAGTTTGGGAAGATTTCTGTACTTGGGTCTTCCCTAAACACTAGTCATGGTATCAGTATCCTGGGGTATGTTTGGGAGTAGGGGGTGGGGGTGGGGGTGGGGAGATGGCTGGGGCTGGTGAGTTATGGGGTGTAAGGAAAAATCCCTACTGTTTAGAATGTAGACCAAAGGCCCCAAATGCTGAGAACCTCTGTGGGGAACAAGGCTGAACATTTGCAGGCTCATGTTTGATCATTCTCTATGGATGACCTTGAGCCATGGGTCAGTTTGAAGTTCTCAATCTCTAGTTACCCTGGGGTTGTGGCAGTGAGTCAGGTGACTTTGTGTATTATTGTTCTTCCTAAGGCTTTCAGAGCACCCTCCATGTTCAGGGAAGTGGTCCTGCGAGGTCTCATGGTGTCGCTCCTGCAGGCTGGCCACAGAGTGACTTGTTTGATTCGATGCTCAGTATCTTTAAAATACATTTGTATAAAAAGTTCAATTTCTAGCTTACTTACTAGTGAGCTGACGATAGTGGACGAGTCCAGAGGATGACCCTTGGATGTGTTCAATTCCACAGTGACTATTTTTGGAAATATTATTGATAACTTTCTGTCCTTGACTAGGTCTTTGGCACAAAGTATCTTAGATATGGGTTTCTGAGGATGTGGTCCAGGTCTTTCCTAAGAGGCTCTTGTGCTGTTATCAGAGTCATCAGTGGCAGCGTCTTTGCCAAATCGCCCATTTACAAAGCTGCCTTCATCAGGACTTGCTGTGGCACCCGATAGTGACTGAGTTCAACCAAGCTTTCTCAGTAAATAAGATAAAGCCAGGCAACCCCCCATCTAAACAATGCCTCCTCTTTGGTCTCTACTACCTTGCTTTAATTTTGCTTCATAGAACTTAACAGCATCTGTATATTACATATTCACTTGGTGTTTGTTTATTATAAGCCATAAGCTCTCTGGGGGTGGGAGTCTTCCTTTTGTTTATCACCAAATACCAAGAATCTGGGTGCAAAAACTTGGAAATAGGCATACAGCATACGAGGAACTTAATAATTACCTGCTGAATGAATGCAAGAAGAAATGGAGTAATTTGGGAACTCAAATGACATTATCATTTATCTTTAATTTTTCTTCACTCTGCTTTTCTCTGTGTCACTTTCATACCCTGGACCACTAGAGCTTTCATTCAGTAGAATTCAGTCTTTGCTCACTGGCTAGCATAGGTCATCTTAAGCATGGCCAAGAAGATGGACTTGGAATTAGTAAAGCAGACACTTTGAGAAGGATGCAGCCTGGGCATGCATAAAGAGACACTTCAACTCCGACATTACTTTATTAATCGCTTTCAGCTCCATGTTATCAACAGAACCTCACTTTATGAGGAAAGTAATAGGGAAGATATTGGCATTCCCATTGTACAGATGAGAAAACTGAGGGAGAATTGGTTTCTTTAAACAGCTTGGAAGCAATGGGGTTCCCTCTGGACCTCAAGTATTCTTAGATAGTACCCAATTCTACAAATCAGATCATCTGTCAGGATGGATTAAAATGACAGCTGTGTTTTGTGTCTTTATACAAGGGGGTAAGAAAGTGTCAGAATTCACACACACTCATGCACACACATACACAAGCATAGACTTTACTTCTCCCTGACTGCCAACTTGACTTCTGCTAATAACTGAATGGCTTTGATGACTATGTGGAGGACCAGGACTCAGAGTGACTTGGAGTGAGTGACAATAATCCTGATAACTGGAAACAAGAAAGCATAAATGAGATTGGATTTGGACAATTCATAACCCTTTCTGGGGAGCCACACCAGAGTATAGAACTTCAGCTCCCTGTGGTATAAACACTTCTACCACGTCAATGCTTTGGGATGAGGGAGGCCTCAGGAGTGTCTGCTCCTACAAATCCCAGCACCATTCACAGCCTGAGGAGCCAACCTCTTAGCTCATCCATCACACCTGCCTCCTCTCCTTCTCTACTTCTCCTTGCTCCCAGGGACAGGTTTTCTTCCTTGCTCTCACTTTGGGTTCAGCAGCAAAATGCATCAGAGGGTCTAAGAGTTTGCATGTTGAGTGCGATTGGGACCTATTACTCTTGGGTTACATACTCAAAGAGCTAGACTGGCAAGGGGGAAAAGTTCAAGAATTCACGCTAAGTCAGGTAGTAATGGTGCATGTCTTTAGTCCCAACAGGAATTAAACTCAGATCTCTGAGTTCCAGGCCAGCCTTATCTACAGTTTGTTCCTAGACAGTGGAAGCTAGGCAGACAAACCCTGTCTTGAACCACCCTTTTCAATTAAAAGGGAAAAAGAAAACAAACAAATCAAGAAAACCTATTCATACTTAAAAGCTAAGGGATGGAGTCTTTTTTTTTTTTTAAATGTTTTTCACCTTTAACGTATGTCTTTATTTTCCTATGTGTGTGGGTGTTTTTTTTTTTTTTTTTCTGCATGCAAGTCTGTGTACCATGTGCATTCTGTGCACTTGGAGACCAGAAAAGGTTGTCAGATCTCCTGGGACTAGAGTTCTAGATGATTGTGAGCTGCCATGGGGTGCTGGGTCCTCTGAACGAACAAGCAATGCTCTTAACCACTGATCTGTTTCCCCAGCTCTCAAGGGATGGAGTATCAAACCCAGACATTCAGAATTGTTTTTAACTTTGAGTTATTTCTAGTCTCTTATTCTTAGCCTTGACTGCAGCCTACCCTTGAGATTCAATGAAATTGGTTTAAGGTGTGGTTGAGGTAGCTGGATGTATGCAGCCATGATTGATAAGCCACCAAGGTATATATCATTGCCAACCTATGGGATGATAGGAAAAACTGCTAATTTTTTTTTTTCAAGAGGTAGGGGTAGGGTTGTAGCAAGTGAGATTATAGGAAAGACCTGAGGATTATAGGTGTATTCATTAGTTTCCTCATTGTTATGACCAAATACCTGAAAAGAAGCATTGCAGGGAAGGGTTTATTTGGATTACAGTATAATGAAAGACAGTCCATGATGGCTGTAGGAACACGAGGTAGCTGCGTTCTCTATCAGGATTTAGCCGAGATAAGGTACAAACCAAGGAAACAATTTAGCTCAAGTCCAACTTTGTGAGCCAATGGTTTTATTGGTGTCACTTAAAAGAATATGGACAATTCAACAGCAGAATGACCAAAAAGCCAGCCCAGCATAGGAGATGACTGATGCAGGCTGTATGCTTGGAATTCCCTCTCCAGCCAGCCAGAGCCTCCTCTCCTGAGCAATAGATTCTGGGTTTCCTGAGCCTTGTAAGTTTCATGAACTTCCTGCATTCTGTGAGCTCCTTTCTTCCCTCTAGGAGGGAACTTTCCAATGCTAAGAAAAAGTAGCACAACAGCTGGCTTCTCCCTTCTCACCTCTGGGTTCTCACCTGTGGGTGATAACACCTACATACAGGCTTATCTCCCCACTGTACCTCTCTGTGAACACCCTCACCGACACTCAGGTGTGTCTCCTAGGTGACCCCAAGTCCAGGCAAGTTGACAGTGTGGATTACTCATGATACTAGGAGAAGGGACTATGTTTACTATCTTTATAGGAAGATAAAGCCCACCAGCGTGGGCGGATGGGGCAATCAATATTGATTTCTTAATGCGTGCTATGATGGCTGCAGGGGCTCTGTTCTCTCATAAAACACATTAGAAAAATGTCTTCTCTAAGAAGGCTCAAAGCTGCAATTGCCCAGGTTGGCAAGAAGATGGTCACCACCATGTGAATTTAAAAAGAATCTCTCCTGCCTTGAAGGATAGAGTCCCACAGGAGGAACACTGTCTAGTGAACAGAACCAAGAATTTGTGTCTCCATCTTCTACCTGGGATGGTTTCTTATGCAGTGAATAATCTGCATTAGAGTTATAGCAATGTTGAGTAAGGAAACATAAACACCAAGACATTTCATTCAATCAGTAGCTGAGTGTTTCTCACGTAGTGGTCATACCATACATTGCAACTAAATACATCTCCAGCGTGTGTGTGTGTGTGTGTGTGTGTGTGTGTGTGTGTGTGTGTGTGTGTG
>NC_034590.1:50138270-50170677 GCF_900095145.1 Mus pahari | reverse complement strand
GAGAGAGAGAGAGAGAGAGAGAGAGAGAGAGAGAGAGAGAGAGAGAGAGAGAGATGCAAATAAATATGGCCCCAACACTCCTCTTGTCGTCCTAATAAGGAGAAAATGGTCTGTAGAGTCTGAGAGAAGCCCTCTTACTGAGGGGAGAGCTCACCATCGTGAAGCCTATTTCTTTAGATTGAAGAAGTTGGACTTCAGAAAGAAAGAAAAGACATCCCATCTACAGTGTGGAACTTGGACATAAAGTGATTCAAGAGAACTGGAAGTTTGTCAAAATGCAACTCTTAAAATGGCTTTTCTGTAGAATAAAGTTTTTTTCTTGTTATGAAAGCGATCTGAACTAATTGCAAGAAACTGTAGAAAATAGAAATGAGCCCAAAGAAGTCATTTGAAATTTGGCTACTCAGAAATAACTGCTAACAGTGTTGTGTTTGTCCTGCCTCAAGCATCCTATTCTATAGACACGTTTAGAATACATTTATTCCTGTAATTATTGTGTAACTTGCTTTCTAATGTAACAATAGTCTTCTAATACTTTCTGTGTCACTAACTACTCCACTGCCTTGGTATTTTGACAGTTGCATGGTGATTTGTTAATTTATTTAATAATACCATTAAAATTTAATCAATATTTTGGAATTTGTATTATCCTCATTAAAATATTATGCATAGTGTTTTGAAAAAGTGTGTGTGTGTGTGTGTGTGTGATTCAACCTCGGGTCTCATACATGCCTAGCAAGTACTCTACCACTAAGCCACATCCTTAGTAGCCTTATTTATTCATTTAAATTTATTTATCTGTTTGTTTTTGTATGTGTATGCAGGTGGGTGCATATATGTGTGTATCACATGGGCCCATTTGTGCACATGCATGTACAGGTCAGACGTTAATTCCAGGTGTCTTTATCCCCAGTTATGCTCTACTTTTTATTTTGAGGCAGGGTCTCTCAGCTGCACCTCGAGTTTGCCAGTTATGTTACTCTGATTAGCCAGCTTGCTGGGGTGGTGGGCACTTCTGTCTCAGCTTCTCAAGTGCTGGGTTTGCAAGTGAGCCATCATTGCTGCCCAACAACTATGTGGATGTTGGGGATCTATGATTCTCATACTTTGGTGGCAAGCATTTTCCCAGTATCCCCTCTGTCTTAGTCAGTGTTCTATTGCTATGAAGACACACCATGACCATGGTAACTCTTATAAAGGAAAATATTTAACTGAGGCTTGCTTATATTTTCAGAGGTTTAGTCCAGTATCTTAATGGTGGAAGCATGGTGACAGGCCGGGCCTGACTTGATCATTTATTTTATTTTTTAAAGATTTATTTATTATATGTAAGTGCACTGTAGCTGTCTTCAGATACTCCAGAAGAAGGTGTCAGATCTCATTATGGGTGGTTGTGAGCCACCATGTGGTTGCTGAGATTTGAACTCAGGACCTTTGGGAGAGCAGTCAGTGCTCTTAACCTCTGAGCCATCTCTCCAGCCCCTGACTTGATCATTTAAAACCCTGAATCCCACTCCAGTGGTACTCTTCCTCCAACAAGGACACACCTATTTCAACAAAGCCACACCTCTCAATAGTGCAACTCCCTGGCTCGGCCGAGCAATCAAATCTATGAGTCCAAAAGGGCCGTTCCTGTTCACACTGCCACACCCTGTTTTATTTTTTATTTTGAGACAGAGTTTCCCCGGCTGGCCTTTTATGTTGAGGTTCTCTTGCTTCACAACACAACCTCCATAGTAGCTGGAATTACAGGTCAGAGCCAAGAACTGATGTGCATTTTTTAAAACGTTGATTTGCCACATGTATTAAGATTCTCCAGAGAAAAAGGACCTACTAGATATATATAAACATAGAAGAGATTTATTACAGGAACTGGCACACACAGACTGAAAATCCCATGGTATGCCATTTGCAAGTGGTACCAGCTATTGGGAAAGTTTGGTCTGCGTTTCAAAGTCTGAGAACTGGGGGACAGATAAGGTAGGAGCTTTTGTTGTATGTGCTGGACTCTGAAGGGCTAAGACACAGGAGCCAGGAGCTATAGTATTCAAGGGCCAAAGCAGGTGGGTGTTCCTGTTCAAGAAGAGGCAGAATTCAAACTTTCATTGACTTTTGTTCCTTCCAGTTGTCAGTAGGTTGGGTGAGGCCTGTTCATATTGCTAAAATGTGTCTCTGCTTTATTCTTCTGGTCCCAACACATAGCTCTTCTGGAATCAGCCATTCCGAGAAACCTTGTTTTACCAGCTTTTTGGGTATCCCTTGACTTGATTAAGTTAACACAGAATTAACTAAGATGCACCTTCCTAATTAAAGTCTTAGAAATAGCCTCAAGGTCACACAACAGAAAGATTGGATCATTTTCAGCTCCCACCAGCAATGGCTGAGAGTTCGAGTTCCTGGAAGCCCCATGGCTATGGGTCTGAAGTTGCTCTGATGCAGCAAGTCTTCAACTCTCAGTGAGATCTGAGATGGAGACCTTGGGCGGATTGAACCTTGGAACTGGGAACTCCTCAAAGGCTGGATCTGTGGGTCTGCTACCACACAGCAAGGGTTCAAACAATTAGGGGATGAAGTCACTGTGGGTATGTGGCTCTCCTCTTCTCATCACAAGACCAGAGACAAAGATGCTCCAGGCTTGTGTTCGTTCTCTCTGCAGACCTGCCTGCCCAGAGATGCTACGAGCTCAGTGGAAGGGAGGGACAGAGTGGAGTGGACCTGCCTTTGTAGAAGAACAAAAAGTGCTGGAGGGAGGCAAGAGCTCCCTCCCTGGGAATGCTGGGCGGCATCCAACACACTGCCAAGTGGGGAGGATGCGGCTTCTTTTCTTAGAAACGGTTTTCTTCTTTTTTGGTAATAAAGTTTAGCTTTTCATCATAAAGTATTGCGTGCTCACTAACAAAAATGTGGCAAGTCCAGGGGTATAAAATAAAGTCACCACAGTCCCACCACTCAAGGATAAATATTGGCTCTGTCACTCCAGGCATGGGCGAGGGAGCGTTTATTCACAGCTGTCCCTTGTAGACAGTTGAAGTCACGCTGTCTAAATTATTCTACACCCCCTTTTCACATTTTTTTTTTTGCAACTGCATAGTTTCAAGAATTATATTTTGGTGATTTCGATTTTAGTTGTGTGGATGACCCAAGACTTATTGTCTAATATACCTCGGTATTTTCATGATGGTTTCCATTTTGCAGATGAGGAAACTGATATCCCCGGGAGTTACCAGACTTGCTCAACATCACAAGACAGGTAACAAATGAAATTACCACTTCACCAGTTCCATCTAATATTCAGTCATCAAACATTTATAGAACATAAAGCCTTTGGGAGGCAAGCCCATGCTTCTAGCTCATGTAATGTTTATAACTCAATGGATAGTGTAGTCTTGTAGAAGCTTTTACAGTGTTTTGATACCACCGGAGTCTAAAGAAGAGGCACCTAGCCAGCCTGAGGTCCACAGCACAGAAGAGGTAACAATGAAGCTCACTGTTTTGGGAGAAGTAGAACTGGGCAAGGAAATAAATTGGTGAGCATTTGGAAGCGTGGGCTTGTTTAGGGGAAAGTCCAGAGACAGAGTGTTAGGGATTGAAAGTGGAGATGGGCAGGTTTTTTTGGTGGAGACTATCCTCCAGTTAGCTTCTATTTAGACCTTTCCCTAAAAGCAGTGGGTGGACAAGAGACTTACAAAATGTCACTAGGATTTTGGAAGGAACCCCGATAGCTGTATGGGATGACGAGGGGGACTGGATCTATGGAAAATACTTGGGTCAGGATTCTGAGAAGGAGGGCAGGGCCCTGCACTGATGGTGAGTAGGTAGGGTGGAGGGGGAGGCATCAATTTAAGTTGTCAGGAGGTAAGGCAGGAAGAAGATATGAGTCAGTGGAGTCTGTCCAGAGGTCAGAGCCCTGTGGTGACCACTACTGAGGTTGGCCATCCATAAAGGCAGGAGGCACGGGTTCTCTGTTGGAGTTGCCTCATGGATGCGTTTCGAGATGCCTGTGAAGCTTCTCAGAAAGATGTGAGGAGTCTGAACAGAGGCAGATTAGGAGTGGGGAAAGGTGGGGAGGCCGTGAAAGGGAGAAAGAAGGGATGCGCAAAGCCCACAGGAAGATGGGTCTTAACCAGGAAGGCGACAGAATGGGGCTGTCAGCTTCTGCCAGTGGTGAACGTTTCACGAATCCCGAGAAATCCATAGACTTCTATCTAGACATGAACAAACAGAGAGAGGTTTAATAAGTTTAAATAATTTAAACCTTTAAGTTAAATAATTTTCTTGGAGATTATAGGTACCCTGAAGGTCACCCCTCAGGATATGGACGGAAAAACGCAGTTGAAAACACAACTCTGAAGGAGAGCATAAAGAAAGGAAATTGTCAAAGGAAATGGGAAGAGGGATGCTTGAGGGGGAGGTGAAGGTGGAGAGAGCAGGGAAATTCTGTAATTCCAGCTCTTGGAAGGTGGCAGAAGGAAGGCCAACCTGGGCTACATGACTCTTCTCCCCCAGTCGCCCTATCAAACTAAAAGGGCACTGGGAGGCAAAAATAAATATAGATAGGTAGGTAGGTAGGCAGGCAGACAGACAGATAGATAAAAGAAGCCCAGGGTAAGCTGTGTCAGCATTAAGTAAGAACAGATACTTCCAGTAAAATCAAAGATTTCCAGTGAAATCTGCATCCAGACAGATCAAGAATGTGGCCAGTTATGTCTTTAGTAAGCGAAGGCGCATTTCTTCTCCAACTCCACTCACAGTCTCAGGACCTCGGGGTCGAGGAAAGAGCATGCTTTCATCCTAAAGAGCCACTCTTTGTGCCCTACAAGGCCCATTTCCAGCACATGGGCTACAGAACTTGTCAGCACCTGACAGGCTGAAGGTGCAGGTCTGCCACCGCTTTCAGCAGAGACACCAAATCTGCGCATGCGCTTTGCTAGGCAGCTTTGTCAATCCTTCCACAGAAGGGCAAGAGGAGACTGCCTGGCCACTTGACTCTGCACAAAGCCACGTGGCTGCTCTGGCCGGGTGATGCAAGCTGCCGCTGGCCATGCTTCATGCCCTTTGGAGATTATGTCACTGCCTTGAGAAAATCCTCCTGGCTGGCTCACTTGTCCCATGAGGGATGCGTGAAGCAGAGCCAGCTCAGGCTGACCTTCAGACTCGCGGTGAAAGAAAGCAATGCTTGTTTTTGTTTGCCACTGCGACTTCCAGGCTTTTGTTTGAGAGCGCCTGAGTTGTACAATATTCTCTCAGTAAAGACTTGCTGGCTTCACAAAAGCTTTCCTTTGCCCTACTGCTCCTGGCAATAGATCAGTGTCCCACTTCTTGACCTCCAGCTCAGTCATTTCTTCCCTCCCAGAGACTCAACTTCCAGGACCTAATGTGGGCAGCTCCAGCTGTACCCTGCAGTTCAAAATCCAAGTCCCTTTGAGGCCCAACCAGTGCAACAGGGCACCCAGGTAAGCATTTGGTTGCTCACATCTGTACGCAGTTCTGATCAGGGATTCCTACCTAATTGCAATGAGTTCACTCATTGGGTACTCGCCCTTCCTCCCCGCTGAACCTCCCCCCCCCCCACTCTCTCTTTCAAAAAAGGATCTAATGCATCCAAAGCCGACCTCAAAATCATTCTGTAGCCAATGACATTTTGAATATCAGATCCTCCTTTCTCCACCTCTCCAGCACTGTGAATACAGGCATGCATCATCATGTCCTTTATGTGGTGCTTTGAGATTGGACCCAGAGCTTTCTACATGCTAAAGGAGCACTTTCCCAACTGAGCTATATCCCCAGCCCTTGTCTGCACATCTTATTTATTAGACAGTATTTAGCTATGGCTGGCATGACTGTCACCATTCATCACCCCACGGGTTCATATGCTGGAAACTTGGTTTTCAGTGTGGTGACATTAAGAAGTAATGGGACCTTTTAGAGATGGGGCTTTGTGCAGGGAGGACATTAGGTCACTGGAGGACACCTTCAGAAGGATCTAGAGCAGTTCCTCTGTGTGTGGCCCATGTCTCTATCTGGAGTCTTATCTTGTCGTGTATGACTTAACTTTTTGTTGTTGTTGTTGTTGTTTTGTTTTGTTTTGTTTTGAGACAGGGTCTCACCATGTAGCCTTGGCTCTCACTCCATAGACCAGCCTTGAAATTGTCAAAATCTATCAGCCTCTGTTCCTAAGTACTAGGCTTAAGGCCTGTACCACCATACACAACACGTTTTTTTTTTTTCTTTATAAAGTTTTTTGTCTCAAGTATTCCATTATAGTAACAGAAAAAGACTAATACAGTTATTATGTTCAATTCTTCAAGGGCAAACATCTACTGTTTTCATGGAAAATACCCATTGCAGGGCCTGTAGCTGGCGATCCCCTGATGGCAAACAGGTTTGCTACTCCGGACACTGCTGTGATGAGATCTTTGTGCATAAATTTTGGCTTCCATTTTTAAAGACATTCTTATATTTTGCTTTTGATTACAGAAGCAACACGTGCTTGTTTTAACAAATTAAAATATCAAATTGCATTTAAAATTTAAATTAATCGACAAGCACTCAGTTCGTGCATCTCCTATGGAGCAGTGGTTCTGGCTTGTATCCTGTGCTTAGCTGTGAGCACAGCTCAGGGGACACTCCTCCGGCAGGTGGAATGGGGCTGTTACTCTCCGGTTGGGGGGTGGCTAAGGCTCCTGCTGGGAGCACTGAGATGGCCTCCTAGTGGGGCTCCCTTCCCCCAGTCTATGTACCACTGCTTGATTAATTAATTAAGTCCTGATTAATTAAAGCATCTCTGATCCCATTTCTTGGTGCTCCAAGCCCTTCAGTGGCTCCCCCAATTGCCTTATTGGACTCCTTCTAAATTGCTGTTAGGGTAATGAACTGTACCGTGGAAGAAATTTTCCAAAGCTTTCATCGTCTCCCTTCCTATGAACCCTCCACACTGCCAAACTGTGCAGGCCCAGCACCCTCTGCCTGGCTGCCTCCCGGGCTCCGCCCTCACTCTCTGGACTTTCCTGGGCATCTCTTTTTCTCTACCCAACCAGTCCTCCCAGGCCGTTCCCGTGAGCCTCTCAGCGTCACCTTCTCCGCCAACCCTTTCCCAATGTCTTCATCTAGAGCCAGTTTTGTTTTCCTCCAACGGTGATGGCACCACTGCCTCTTTGCACTATGGTGTCTCCCGTCCGGCCTTGTTGGGACTTGGGGATGGGTAATTCCTTACACTGCCTAACAGGATCCCTGGTTTCTGTACACTAGACGCTCATAGTGCCTTTTCCCTTCGCTGTGACAATAGAAGCCTGCAGATATTGCCCAAAGTCAGCTGGGAGGCAAACTCGCCCCTGGTTAGAGGACACTGACCTAAAGTGATATTTGTGCAACCAATCCTCAGACGCATTTGAAGCCTGTGTCTTGCTTTAGAGGTCAGAGCCTGGCCCCCCAGGTCCTTGAGTTCTTCAACCTTCATTTACAGTCGGCCCACACTGCTTCTGCTTACTCCCCTCTGACTTCAGTTTTCTTGTCTCAGTCTTCAGGGTTCGGGTGATGCAGCCTCTTTCTGTAGCCCGTTCCAATCTGCCGCTCCGTTCCCAGGGAGCAAATACACCACTCTGCTCCTCAGTTCCCGCTGCCACTCTGTGCCGCCCTTGACTACAGTCCTCAGCAGCCCGCGGGCCGCTTTAGAAAGAAGACTGACATCTTTTGAGGTAAGAGCTCAATCAGGACCTTGCTGAACCTCCCCAGAGGTGCCAGGGCACTTTTTCAGGACCAAGGGACAGTGGTGGCTTTCACGGCTGTCAACTTGACTGCATTTGTAATTAACTAAAATCTGAAAATGGCAGGCACATGTGTGAGAGGGTTTTTTTGAGAGGAGAATAGCCATGCCTTTAATCCCAGATCTTGATCAGGGAAGACACACCTTTAATCTGGACCGCACCTGCTGGAAGCCTGTATAAGGATGAGGAAGGAGGAAGCTTTTGCCCTTTGCCTGCTACTTCTCACCCTTGCTAGCATGTCCAGTTCTTCCCTGGCATTAGAATGACATATTCAGGATTCCAGCATGTACCGAAGATCAGCTGAGACATCCAGTCTTGTCATGGACTGAATAACTCTTGGACGTTCTATTCATAAGCAACCACTGTTGGACTAGATGGACTGCAGCCTGTAAGTAATTCTACTAAGTATGTATTCATATATATGCATACATTTTATATATAGAATATATAATCTATCTATCTATCTATCTATCTATCTATCTATCTATCTATCTATCTTTGTTTATTCTATAAGTCCTGTTACTCTACAGAACCCTGACTAATATAGGCACCAAGTCCAGGCAGTGCATTGGAATAATTTAGAAGTTCTAGAGCAGTGCCATCCCAGCTGAAGAGTGGGCTAGATTAGTGACTTTGGATACTTCTCAGGAGCCTTAATCTTTCCTTATTGTAAAATGACGTGATAACAGCATCCATCTTACCAGGTCATACCTAAGGTTTTACATGTTAATATATGCAAAACACTTATAAAGTTCCTGGCCCAGGGCAATGGTCCTTGCATCTTCAAACTAATCGAGGTTGAGTGAGTGTTGAACTGGACAATGAGGGGGTTCAGAACTCACAGGCTGGGGTCCCCTCTGTCTCCGAGAACTGCCCCTGAGAATGCTCTCTGTTCTGGGTCCTTCTTGGTTTCCTCATCTACACACGCCATGTCCCCCAGCTTGGCCTGCACACTGACCAGCAAAGGTCAGGGTCATCCATGGAGCAGACACTGTCACCTTGCTTCGCTGGGAGATAGCCAGGGTGCGCAGAGCAAGGACAGACATTAAAAACCTATTTTCTCACTGGGCGTAAGTAATTGGCAAAAAAAAAAAAAAAAAAAAAGATCCAAAGCCATAGCTGTCAGGTGAAGTCATTTCCAAGAGGAAAGGATGGAGGGAGAGAGCTGAGAGTAAGGTCCAGGTGGGAGCCAGAGTGGGGGAAAGGAATGCAAGCCAGGACAAGATGAGGCCAGGGCAGACATTTTTCTGCGTTCTGCTCCTGGACCATGCTGCCCTCTTCCACTTCTAACCCTTTCATTTAAAAAAAATTTTTTAAAACATTTTTCTAAAGAAATTAAAAAGAGGTTTCTAAGGTGATGACGGCAAAGAAAACCATCTACAGGACTATCTAATGAGCCAGAATGAATTGCGTTTGAAATCATTTAAATGGGATCTGGGAGCATTTAACTGCAGCCTGGGATCTTAACTAGAGTGGGGAGGATCTTCACGCTAATTGCTGGCAATGATATTCCTATGGAGAGGAAGGGGTAGTAGCAGGCAATTAGCAGATAGTGGTTTTGGAGTCTCACATAGCACTGCTTGGTGAGGAGAGTAAGAACCTTGGCTCCCTGGGGACCAAGACCTCCACTAGGGGGCAGACCAGGCCTGGGCCTGTAGGGAGGGGAAGTGTGATAGGATGGTTGGGTGCAGGGGTTTCCAGAGGTAGGGGCAGAGGCAGGTAGCAGGTCCCCAGGAGGCCAGGCAATCAAGCTCCTGTTGATCCCAGTGCCCCAGCAGGCTAGGGAATGTGGATTGCAAGTGGGACAACTGGAAGGTGCAATTGCAGGCTGGGGCTCTACACACAGGAGCCTTTGTGGGAGGGGAGTGAAGCTCACTCCCTCCCAAGAGTAGAGACAGCTCCTTTTCCACTTATTGTTTCATGCCCCTGAAACAGAGAGAAGGAAATTCCTCTCTCTGTCCATTGCTCTGTTCTCAGATAGCACCAGGCCGGCTCAGATCTTATGCTGGGATTGACCTCAGCTTGGGGTTGGAGATGGTAGACCATGGGTATAAACATGAATAACCTGGGACTGAAAGAGGGCTCCGTTGATGAAGTGCACACCATACAGGGATGGAGACCTGGCTTTGATCCTCGGGACTATCAGTGCTGGGTAGGTAGAGGATCTCCGGAGTTTGCTGGCCAACCAGTCTTGCTGGATCTGTGAGCTCTGGGCGTTGCACTCAATCATCTTCCCAGTGCCGATGCAGCCAGGCTCCCGCCCTCTGACTGCTGGTAGGAGAGAAGGCGACCTCCTGATGTGACCCAGGAGCAGGGCAGACAGGACCTGTGCAGTGAGGACAGGGTTCCAAGTTTGACTTCAGAGTGGGGACAAGAGTGGAGTCGTAGGTTGGTTTCTATTCTCCAGCAACACAGTCCTGCATCCTCCCTCCAGTGCCACTTGCTCCAGGAAGACTTCCCACAGCTCCTCAGCCACCTGGTGCCTCTCCAAGGACCGGCTTCCTAGGATAGCTGTCTATACATGGATCTATCTCTGCTTTGAATGTACCGCATAGAAGACCGGCAGAAGCATGTTAGGGAACAATTTGTTATTAATTATTTACATCTACCACATGCTCAGTGTGCTGTCGTTGCTGGTTTAATAGCAGTGATTATTAGTAACGCTACCGCTCACTGTGTGCTGAGTAGCTCAATATATTATGTCTAATTGCCCTCCCCCCCTTTCTGGTGGAATAGAGCTGTCATGACTGTCTTTTCTAAATAGTCATCTTGTGGTTGGAAGAATAATGATAGTGAACCACACTGAGTGTGTTAAGTTTGGGGACTGGTCCATCTAAAGGCGTCTGAGCATATCAGCCATGGGGGTGGGGTGGGGTGGGGAGCTTGATAAATACTCCAAGCACACAGCTTTCTACAGCTCTAGGCACTTGGCAGAGCACTATGGGCTAGAGAGCCTACATTTAAGATTTCTTGAGTAGACAAAGAGGCTGCTGAGCAAATGCTATTGCTCTGTGGTCTTCCAGCCTATAGGTGGAGCTGTTGGACCCCAGGAAGCCTCAGGGCCCAGTTGCTAATGATGAATAACCCAGCAGGCAGGGTCCCAGTTCAGTTCTCTGAATGGGAAGGCTCAGTAGTGTTCATACAAAAGGACCCTGGAAATGACCTAAATGACCACTGAGATGGGTTTGGTTGAATAAATTATGATACATCCATATACAAGAATGCCAGGCAGCCATTAAACATTATGGCATAGATTTATGTCGATTGATAAAGATATCTCTCCATACATTTTATTGAAGTGAAAGCATGCCTTGGAACATTATATCTGCTATTATCCTAGAGATAGAAAATTATGAAAGAGTGAGATAAAGATGGACAGAGAGCAGGATGTTACCAAAACTACTAGCATTGGCTCTTTAGTGTGATTTTCGCTTTAACCTTAATTGGAATGCGTGAGATTTAAAAAGAACATGTATGCGTTGTCTTTATCATTAGGGAAAGTCGGGTTGGCTTCCATTTGATCATTTACAAACCAAAACCATGCTGAAGATCTTGTTAATGTTCCCTAAAGACAGTCCCTTCAGAATGCAGCCTCCTCTGAGGTCTTATGTATGTGCCAGTGACCAAAGGAGTAAGGACCTCTATCACCAGTGTCAGAGACATAAAAGGCTGGTAAGGCCCTTGCTGGGGTAGTCTCAGGCCACACTTCTCAGCCCTGGGTTGGCTATACATTCTCCACATTCCCTCCCTCCCCACTCTCCCTCCCCATTCTCACCCTCCTCCTGGTGTCTCAGCTTTCATCTCCACAAATGCTATTCAGCAGTGAGTCCCTGAACTTTCTAATTGAGATCAGAGATAAATATAGTGGGGAAGGCAGGCGAGAGAAGGAGGAGGCTTCCTTTTAATTTGCCACATTTCCCATTAATAACAACTTCTAATTAAAAAGTCTCCATCTCCCAGCCCAGGTCCAAGAGAAAAGCCTCCACAGGTCTGCCTGACTGGGACCTCTGTGCCAGTGAGTTCACAGTGCAGATTTCTGTACCAGCTGAGCCCTCATTGTCAGAAGCCATAATTAATCTGGGGGAGGGAGATATATCACTGAAGACCACAGTGACCCTCCAGAAGGAGCCACACACCTTTCCTGGGCAGTGCTGCCTGCTGACATTTTGTTAGAGTTTGTCTGGCAAGGATGAACCACAAGGCAGATGTTCAGGGGAGTAGGGATTATTTCAACGTGCTTGAAGCTTCATGTCTGGGGGAACAGGAGGGCTGAACAGTACTACGGAAGAGGCCGCTTGTTCTTATTATTCTAGGGTGCATCAGCGTCTCTATTTCTTTTTCTCACAGAGTCTCCTCTTTAGAGACTCATGTGTATGCTGTGTGTGTGTGTGTGTGTGTGTGTGTGTGTGTGTGTGTGTGTGTATAGGACTGGCTGTGTTGCTGATGGAGGGGCAATGGCTGTTAATAGTCTAAGACAGTGGGACGTGCCACTTAGTATTGATCTAAACAGGAGTTAATTTTTTTTTCCCTCCAGAAATACTGTAAATGCCTTGGTTACTTGCTGAACTGAAGGAAACACTCTAAATAAGCTGCTGTGGATACATGAAGGCTGAATGTACAGAAAGATCCTTTGTGGACTTTCAGTCATCTGCTGCCATCTGACTCCTCAGCACCCCCTCCTAGCAAGGGCTAGGTAGCAGGATCTCAGATTGAATCCAACCAAATACAACTTGGGCACTGCCCCCCCCCCCAGCCCTCTTCTATCTCGGTTCAGAAGACTTCCTATCATGCTTAGCTCTGCTCTTCATCTTGCAAGTTGCCTCCCTTACCCACGAGTTATCAAGTTGACTCTATATTCAAGATACATCCAGAATCCAGCAGAGATCTCGCATCCCTTAACTGCTGGGACCCTAATCAGCATGACCATCATCTTTCTGCTCTGGTACAGCCAGGCACGTCTGTATGACAAGGACACGATCTTGGAGATGCATCACTGGGAGATTTTTGTCATGGGTTTTCACTTACACAGTCCTAGACAGTATAGATCAATCACTCAGTGCATCTTGATGCAGTCAAGAGATGTGCTAAACACAAGATGGATGAGACTGTGATACATGCTAGGACTCTGTTACAGTAAACTCTTTATACAGATGCATCCATGTGTATAGAAGGGGCATGCTAAGTGAATATAAAGCAAATGATGTAGTTAAAAAAAAAACAGTAACAATGTTATATGACCATTACTGTTATGCCCTATTCATAATTGTCAGTGTAGTGGGTGTGTTTTTATTCGCATCACCACATACATGGATTGCCTTGTGCTGTGATAGTCAGCTGGCTACAACATCATTAGGTGGTAGAAATAATTCAGATTCATTAATATGCTCTAGGACACCCACAGACTATATGCTTTTTCTTGACCAGAGTGATACATGGTGAACTCTGCATTTCATAGATTCCTAGCCATACTGTTTCCTTCCACATTTGTTCCTGAAGTCCATTTTTAACCCAGCAGTGGGAGGGAGCCATGTAAAGCATGATTGACATGGTGTTCCTCTTATGCTCAGACCCCTTCAGCAACATTCCTTCTTACTAGAATAAAGTTTTCCCTCCTTTGCTAGCCTCTTTTTCAGCCAGCTGGTCTACCTGTCATTCATCGACTTGTTTTAGGAATATCCCTGCCTCAGAGTCCTGGTACTTTCTTAACCTCTACTTGGAAGACTTTTCTTCCAGATGCCTGTATGGCCCAATGCTTATCTCCGACAAGCTACCTTCCAGCCAAGGTCACTCTGGTCACTCCACTTAGCGTTACAACTCCATTCCACTCTCACAAACAACCCCCTTCCTGATTTATTTTTCATGGGACTTGACACCTTCTGATTACTTTTCTTATCTCAGCCTCTCTCTAACACCACTAGAAGGCCTGCCACAAGGGCAGAGATCTTTATATCTATTTCATTTAGCACCAAGAACCAGGGCTGGGCACATGTAGATGCCATAGAGCCATTTGTCGAATGGATAAACACAAGGAAACTGAGTTGTCAAGTTCAACTCAAGGCTTACCTACCTGGGAAGCACAGCAAATGAGTCCTAGCACCTGGGAAGGAAACAGCTCTTCTTAAAAAGGACTAGATTCTGAAACCTTGCTTTGTCATTTGTGAACCACATGACCCCAGATATGTGTTGTTCTTCTAAGCTTCCACTTGCTTCATTTAGAAAATGGGGATAATGACAGTGTCTTCCTTATAGTACAGCGAGATAGAGACTGTCAAAGCAATGGCGCACAGACTTATCACAGCCCAGTTTATAGAAAGGCAGAAGGAAATGTTAGTTGTAAGTAGAGGTATGATTTTGTTGTCAACGAGAAATACCCAGTAAATCAGTAGACATTGTTGACTGTGAAGGAATGAGTGTAATTCTTCTCTGCAGAAAGTGGACTTAGTTCTAAGAAGAAATGNGGAGATTCTGGTCCAGACCTCGCAGTAGTGTTGTTTTGGATTCACTCTTAATAAATGACTATGAGAAAACCCCAGCATTTATCTCTCTCTGCTTCCTGACTACAGAAACAATATGACAACTACCTCACACACCTACCATGAAGGACAATATTCCCTTAAAGTACGAATCATAATTAAACACACACACACACACACACACACACACACACACACACACACACACAGAAAGAGAGAGAGAGAGAGAGAGAGAGAGAGAGAGAGAGAGAGAGAATAAAGAAAAGTGAAATGAACATTAGTTAATGGAACTGCTAAAGTGATGGATGACTCAGTGCTAGTCCTCATGGCGATCACTGGTGAGAGCTGGTTTGTTTGGAATCATTCTGAGGTTTGACACAGCGTGGATTGGCAAACTTATTGGCACATAGTCAGCTGTGTAGATATTTCAGGCTTTTCAGGTTCCCGCCATAACTGCTTAACAATTGTAGCATGAATGGTTCCAAAAGCAAATAGGTATATTTGTGTTTTGATAAAACTTTATTTATAAAACAGGTTGGAGGGCCAGATTTGTCTCCAGGGCTGTGGGTTGCTGATCTCTGGCTCATGGAATTCTTTCTAGAGATGGCCAAAAGAAAAAGTAAAATATACAAAAGAGAAGTAGAAGTGGGAATAAAAAGGATATAAAATCTATATCTATAATTGTTGTTCCCTTTAAAGAAGATGTTTAACCAGCCACAGCTTCTGGCTGAGTCTAGTGTAAATAACTGCATGGAGTAGAGAGCTATCAGCCTTTACCTACAGATTTGTTTAAACAGATCTAGGGCAACTTGGCAGAGACATCAGAGGGTGTGTTCACATGTTGGATAATGGTTGATTCGGTTTGCAGGGACTTTCAAAATCCCTGTTTATTTGAATATTCTAAGGTATGGTCCTGTTGACATTCAGGAAAGCAAAGTCACAGATTTGGTGTGTCTCCAATACTGGGTCCATTGAAATGTGCACGCTGAGGACATTTTACTTTCTAATTATATTGCCAAGTCTATAGTGTGTATGCAGCCCACAGGTGAAAACCAACAAGGATGCATTGTCAACTTCACTTAGGACGCAATCCATCTCTGTACTCATCTGGGTCTCTCAGATAGACCAGACACTCACTGTCAGCTGCAGCAACTGTCCCGCTAATCAAGTAGCATGGAGAATGTATAATTCATTTTCCATTTAGACAATAATGGCAAACATCTGGCACAGCAGCCTCTACTTCTCTCACCTTTGTGTGTCTGAAAACATTGCTAATTGATTCCCACTGTCATTTTTTTCTGAACCTTGGCCTCAAATAGGTAAGCTTTGGGATATTTATAGTTAGTAGGCACTGGGTCAGCTGCTTACTTAGAGTCAGACTGAATGCGATATCAAAGAATGGAGGCAAATGATTAAGAATGCCAAGACCTGAACCCCACACCCTTCTAGTATGTCAGTATCCCAGCATCCTTGCTAACATATTGCTTCAAGTAGCGATCATTAGTTTCTTGGAGTTCATCATTACTGATTTAGAAAGTTCAAGGCAATAGTGTACACTTTTTAATAACTTTCTAGAAGTTTATTAGGGGACCGTAGGCAGACTGTTGGTGGTCATGCAATCTCTACTTTGTATCTCGCCCAGAAAGACTCAACAGAATGTAACTTCTCAGCATCTTTGACATTAAAATGATCCTGTAGCCCAGTGATACAGCACTTGCTTAGTACATGGGAGGCCTTGGTTTCTATCCTAAGTACCACAAAATATTCTATGACATCATAAGGAAATTAGATACTGGAAATGACTTGAATCTCCTGGAGACAAAGAGATAAGCCAGATAATAGAAAATGTGGAGTGATTAAGTTGATAGCCATGATTCACCAGATATTCACCTGTATACTTGGCCTACCTGTGTTTATGATCAGTAAGGCTGAAAGACTGGTGTGTGTGTGTGTGTGTGTGTGTGTGTGTGTGTGTGTGTGTAATTCTGGTGAGAGCAGAAGAATGCCAGTATTAGCCATATTACCACAGAACACACTGAATATGGAACCGAGGCAGACCAAGGCAAGACTCTGTAGTGGGTATGTTTGCAGAGCTGGGCTGAGCCCATCTGGATCCATCGTGTAGAAGAGTAGGAAGATCTGTGCAATAGCATGGGAAGAACCAATGTCCTGTCACAGAAAATGGTACTTAATATCACCCCCCCCAAAGCCAAGGTAATGTTATGAATGGCAAAGTAGGCAGGGGTGGATCAGCCATCAGCAGTGTTGTTTATATGGTGGAATTCAGCAACAGTGTGCTGATTAAGGAGTGCAGTCCACGAGTCAGACAAGAAAAAGGGAAAGTCTGATGTCTGCATCTTACTTAGTTCACATGTGAAGACATGACGGTAGCCTGGGGTTTCTCAGCTTGGCCTGTTCATGTGCTGCACCAGATAATTCTCCATGTGGGGCTGCCCCATTTACCAGCATTCCTCTTTTCTATCCACTAGATGTCATATATATCTTGCCCTCCCACCCCTTAGGTGTGATGACCAAGAACCCAGATATTACAAATATCTCTGGGGAGCAAATTACCCCAAATTGGAAACCGTGACATAGCTTGTTGAGCTGTGGTACACAGGGCATGTTATGGGAGTCCAAACTGGAACAAATAGAAGACTCCTGTGGCTTTAAGTTCCCCCAGGCCCAGGCTATATTCTCTGGTCTGTGTGCTCAAGGATCCAGGATACTCCTGGCATGCAGGAGTTGCTTGGATTGCATCCACTCATGGATGAAGCCATGATTTCAGGATCATCCCTTGGACCTCTAGACTTGCAGATGGATGAGAGGTGCAGAGCATGAATCATCAATATGGAAGAAGGAACTGGAAAATGATGAGTTATGGAAGAACAAATCAGCCTGAGAGTCAGGGCCCTGAGTCATGGACACAAAAGGCATTCAGGCTTAGGCCAAGGGGGATTGAACTTGGATTTGAGATGGATCCAGGAGGCCAAGTTGCCTGGGTCTCGTCTTGGCCTCACATCCTGCTTTCCTCTGCACAGATGAGGACAGGCTCCCTCCACAGTTTCACTTCTCCCAGGCCAGCAGCTGGGAGTACACCCACCAGCTAATGGAGCCTTTCAAAAGGGGACCCAGCACAGTTCCCTACTAACTGAGTGGGTGATTTCAATTAAAGGACCATTACTCTGAAACTCTATCCAGGCCCAGTTCCCATCTGCTAGCAGGAGGCTTTTTTTTTTCAGGTCTCAGGCCCTACTCTGTGGTTACAGAACAGGCCTTTCACTGGGGCCCATCGCCTTCACTAAAACACAGCAGATGCTGCTAATAAACAAACATATTGATCATACAGATATGGGATGTCAGGGACTTAATTCATGAATGAAGTGAGCTTTAAGAGTGCCCAGTGGGAGTTGGCTCCATTTAAAGGGCCAGCAGCTACTTGAGTCTTCTTGAAGTCTATGCTGAAAAGGCAGGTTAGGGTCATTTTCTCTGCCCTTTGTCAGCCCTGTTGCAGCGAGGTGGGACTTTTTACTTATGGATGCTACCTTACCAACCACGCTGCCTTTCTCATTGAGGATCTTCTCTGAAACATGGGCCTTGCGAGATGAGTCTGGAGTGGACTGATTTCTAACAGCATAAGAGCTGGGCTGATGTAATGGAAAGGGAAAGGGGCTTCCTCAGGCTGCCTAACTAGGCTCCTTACCCAACTGACAAAATAGCCCCCTATCCTAGCAACCAACCTCCCCCAGAAGCAAATAGCCACGTGTGGCTATTTAAATTCTAGTGAAATGAAGTGAAAGAAAATTGAAGTTTTATATCCTTGGTCACTTAGTTGCATGCAGCTATCCTGAGACAATAGAACACTTCCAGGTCTGCAGAAAGTCTTGTTAATGCCACCCCAGGCTTTGTATAAAAAGGAGGAGGAGGAGGAGGAGGAGGAGGAGGAGGAGGAGGAGGAGGAAAACCACTTTTATTAAGTACTTGAAATTCTTGCTATTCAGTGGGTGACCATGGGTAGTTTTCCTAGGTGTAGAGACTCTAAGGCCCTAACCTAGACCAACTGAGTCTGAGTATGCAGTTGGACAAGATCCCTGAGTGGTTAGCGTGCAGCCTACAGGTTGGGCAGCACTCCTATAGACCTCTGTTAGAGAAAATGGAAACGATGCTGGAGAATTAAATGAGGCACCCTGTGAAAGTGCTTGCCAAGTATCGAGTGCCTGATAGGGATGACTCCTTAGTCAGCATCACCTGCCTCTACAGAAGGGCAGAAGGGTGCTTTTATGTTGTGGGCTCAGTGTTTTCTGGGTACTCAAGGGTGGGACTTGCTGTTATTTACTAAAGGAGACAACATGTGATCAAGATGGGTACCTGCCTCTGCTCTGGGCACATGGGCATGTTATGCTGCATCCCAAAGCATGAGCTGGAAAACAGCTGAGATGACCATCAGCTGATTCAAGCCCCACATGTGAATAAGAAGCTGGGAATATGCATGAAAACCCTGTGGAGGATGCACTGTCAAGCTACACAGATCAGTGTGTATCCTGCAGGGGTGGGAAGCTAGTGGGAGAAGCTAAACTCTTAGGAAAGGTAGCCACGAAACAGATTGGTGAAAGACTGTTTGATTAAATGCAGTGTGGCAAGGAAAATGGAAGAATGGTTTCTAGTGGTGGTGGGAACCAAGGGCACATGTCCAGTATGGAAGGGAGCCAGGAAGGCTAAGTCAGATGAGAGACGTTATTTAGCAAAGGCTAGGAGGCAAGATGCTGGCATGAAGACTGAGCCAGGGTGACTTGTGTAGCAAGGAGGGGTGAAGCTATAGGATGGATTGGGCATGCATGGATTCAAAGGATGAGGGAGGGCGGAGTGGGGAAGTGAGGGTCATTGGGGTTAGGAGTGGACAGGAGTTCAGTCTCAGGATTTTATTTGTCATGGAAGAAAGCTCCCCTGTCCCGAGAAAGTTACCACAGGGTTTCAGGCAGATTAACTGTGAGACTGTATTTGTAAATCAGAAGGAAAGCAGGAGCCACTTTGTGGTGGATCACTTGGGAAAAAAGAGTGGTATATGCCCAAGGAGAGAGGGTGCAAGCTGGCACCCTGCAGGGGGAGCTAATAGAAGCTAAGTTCTAGGAAAGGTGGCCATGAATTAGCACATTCTCTCTGGAGCCACCATGTGGTTGCTGGGATTTGAACTCAGGACCTTTGGAAGAGCAGTTGGTGCTCTTACCCACTGAGCCATCTCACCAGCCCTGTGATTAGATTTTTAAGGCTGGATTTCACGTGTGCCTGTGCTTGAGAGGCTTCACACAGTGTAAAAGTCCTCAAATCCACGAGACACAGTGACAGCTGCTACTGAGGACACTTCGTTGCCTGGTGCGTCTTCATTATTACTTACGTCAGAGCTCCCTACCTCAAAAAGGCCGATTTCCATAGCTCATCTGAAGAAATTGGAATAGGAACGAGTGAATAAACCAACTTAAAGAAAAGTAGAATGATATTAATAAAGATAAAAGACGTAATGAATGAAATTAAAAACCAACGTACACTAGAGAGTATAAATAAACTCTGAAGACTGTTCTTTGGAAAGACTTGTAAAATATATGAACCTGCTTCGAGTGTCTGATTAAGGGAAAGGAGAGATATTAATGAGAGGGAAAACAGAGATGGTGTAAATTAATTGCCTCAACAAGATCATCGGGAGTAAATTATAAACACAGTCCTTGAGATTCAAGAGCCTCTGGTCTCCTTCCCACACTGGTAATGGATCCGGAGTCTCCAATCTGTGCTGAATCCTCTATTCTCTCAAGCCGGAGGGGGTCAGCAACCTTTCATTATTCTCAATCTTCTCTGTAGACTAAAAGTTAATTTTTATTTTTACCACTATTGGTGACTCCTCTTTAATACACTTTTCTTCTGTATGCCAGACATTACTAACTATTTTGTATGTACTCTATAAATTTAATCCTTCCCTGAATCAAACCAGGTGGACCTGGACCTTTTACAGGTGAGAAAAATCAAATTTAGTGTGACAGATTAATTTGGACCAGGCCCCGACATTTTCTAAGAGGGAGGCAGCTTTCATATATGGGAGATTGCTTCTTGGGCTGGTACACTCACAAACCTCTACGTGGTTTGGCTGGCACCATCCCCCTGCACAATGGCATCCTTTTCCTGAGTGTGTTCACAACTCTTAAAGATGCAAGCATAGGACCAGGGTGTCCACTTGGAGTTCTAGTCATGATCTTGCCCCTTAGATGCCAACTTGGGGACATATAGACGTTCCCTTCATCTGACATTTGTCTCTCTAGTCTTTCAGTGACTTGCTGTTCACTGTGGTCCAAAACTATTGAATGGAAAATTCCAGAAATAAATTCACCAATTTAAACTTGTTCACTATGCTAAGCAGGATAATGAAATATTGTTCTATCTTGTGACTATCACATCCAGAGTATAGGTCTTCCCCTCTTACCGGTGTATACATACCATGTATGCTACCCCCCTTTGAGCCCCTTCTAGCTCTCTTGGTTGTTACATGTGGTATCTCGGTGTTCATGTACCTAATGTTATATCCCACTCTTTTGGCAACTCACCTCATTCCATCACAGAGATGTCATCATAGGAAGGGTCAGTACAGTACAATACCATATTGTAAGAGTAAAAGGGACTACATTTGTATGATTTTTATTACAGTGAACTATTATTGCCATTAGTCTTACTTGATTTATTTATTAAACGTTATTATAGGAAAAAAAGCATAGTATCTGAGGAGCCCAGTACTATCTTCAATTTTAGATATCTGTTGGGAGTCTTGGAACGTGTGTCAGTGGATTAAGGGGGATAGTAAAACTTCCAGGAGTTCCGTTTATTTTTCTTTAAAATAAGGGAGTTCAACTCCTGAGGGATTGGGGGACTAAGCAAGAGGTAAAGGGTTTACTCTGCGAGCATCAGGACCTGAATTTGATCTCCAGTACTCATGGCACCAGGAAGGTAGAGACAGGTGGGTCCTGGGGCCAACTTCCCAGCTAGCCTGGCCTGTGTAGTGATCTTCTGGTCTCAGTGGTAGGCCACGTTTCAATAAACAAGGTAGATGTCTCCTGAGGAATGACACCTGAGGTTGACCTTTGGCCTCCAGACATATATACCTGCACACAAGCATGCAATAACTCCTGAACACACACACACACACACACACACACACACACACACACACACACACACACTACATTAACATACAGGAGTTGGATTGAGCTTCTGTGGTTTGGAACTCTTTTATATCTTTGTGCACGCTAGTTTTCAGTCCTTGTCCCTAATTCAAACAGACTGGAATTCAGTGTCGGTTAGGCATGGGCACTGCAGTGCTGTGTTTCTTGCCTGCATGGAAGCTCTAGATGTCCCTAAATGAATAGAGCAGCACATGAATTACTATTGGGGGAAGCACAAATCAAAGGCATATGGCAACCAGGGTGCCTGTCCTAGCTTTCACCCATTCTAGCCTTCTCTGACATGTCTCTCTTCCTGGGGTCAAGGCAGATACACCCACAGGGATTTATAATCTCTCCTTGGCCACATTACCTGGATGCTCAAAGCCCATTTCTAAGGATCATTCATTCATATGCCCTTCATCCTCTCTCCACAAATTGCATCCATCCCACAGGCACATGCACCCCAGAAGGATACTCTGGATGTGAGACACAGAAATTTGTTTATTCAGATAGGACAGAGAGAGGGCCATGGAGAGGTGGAGAGATGAGAGACTTCTAAACTGCTCTCCAAAGTCTGTGTTCGTCTGTGTTACCATTACTGGTAATGGAGAGGAATTTCGACTGACCCCAAACTCTACTGACCCCATGTCTGCAGATTCAATGCATCTAGGACTGAAAATATTGGGAAAGTTATATCTGAATTAAACATGCACAGATGTTTTTCCTTGTAATTTCTATTAAACAATAGGGTAGAACAGATATTTCCATGGCATTTATGTTCTATAAGATGTGAATAATCTAGAGATGTCATGTAGCACATAGGAAGATACATGTGGGTTTTGTACAGAAGTCAAACCTCTTTCATGACACAGAGCTTCTTTGGATTTTGGTATCTGCAAGGGATCTGCAACTCTTCATGGACACTGAAGGATAGCTGTACCTCTGCCAAGTACTTTTGAGGCATTCAAGTAGCTAAAGACGACTGGAGAAAGTTCTAGGCAGCTGATATAGAATGTGGCTTCACCGGCATATGAATTGAAATAGAAGACACAGGCAATTGGGTACAATTATGAAGGAGAAAATATATTAAAGGGGGAGATGGCTTAGGGTTGGACATTTAGGAAGCACAAGCCAGGCAGGCTAGGATGCTCTGAGTGACTAAAAGGCACTTGGAAAAATTATAGAAGCTCCAGAAATGTGTGAGGCTTGCCAAGAAAAGGAAAAAAAGGTAGTGGTCGGGGAAGGGGACATTTCAGGAAGGGAATGGTTAAAAGATTCAGATGCACTTGGGAGCACACTTAGATGGGGATAGAATAGCCTGCCCAGACTTAGCAGCCTGGAGGTCATCACCGACTTTAGCTACTGAGTGAGAGCAAGGCTGGGATTCACACCGTAATGAATAAGACAGGAACACGGGCATTAAAAGATTGCAGTCTGAATGCACTGGCTGGTAAACGGCTCCACCAAACACTCATCTCTCCGTTCACTGTCTTCCCTCCTTAGCTTACCCAAGGAAGTTTCTGTGGTCCATTAGTCAGCGAGAACCCCTCAGTCAGCCTCGGACTCTCTCAGTTGGCTCCTTAGTCTGCAGGCCATATTGACAGCTAAGTAGCCTTGCTAGAGAGGGACCATCTTGAAGTGGATTAAGAAAAGGATTTGCAAATGGGGAAACTGAGACAATGATAAAGACTAATTCACTGTAGAGCCTGACTTCCAAAAGGAAGGAGAGAGAGCTAAGGAAGAATCTGATGCCAGGTCTGGGAGGGGATCTTAGTATGTGTCTGTTCCTTTCTGTAGCTGAGGGGGGATACTTGAGTTTGTTTAAATGCAAGTGGAAGGATCTCAACCAACCAAACTTGCCCTAGATAGACAGACCCAGACATCTAATTTCTCTAACCATTGAGTTTTAAAGGTTTTCAGTCAAGTCAGTGAGTCTAGTTTGGCTATCCACCTGAAGAACTCATTGATGTAAGTTGTATCCAAGTGAAATTTTGATTCTGAGAGCCTTAACATTGAGTTTCTAAGCCTCTCAGCTTGGGGAGCAGATTCTAGACTCTGATGAAGTCATCGATCTATTCGCTACGTCTGGATACCCACTGGATGACCTTCATTTAACACTCCTAGGCCTTATTCCAACTTTCCTACTTGACATCTGTTGGACCATCTAAGCGTCCCAATTTAGGCCAACCAAAATTACTAGCCAGGATCCGCGCCATATTAGCTAACCTGTTAATTTGACAGGATCTCCTCCTTGTATGTCTGTGAGGTTATTGTTAGATTAACCAAGGTGGAAAGCATCTCAAATGTAGGTGACACCATCCCATGGGTTGGAGCTCCAGACTAAATGAAAATGAGAGAGTGAACTGAGGACCCAAATTCATCTCTCTCTGCCTCCTGTAACAGATGGCTGGCAGCACATGCTCTCGATGGCTTCCCTTCCCTACCATGATGGACTGCACTCTCAAACGCTCATCTAAGACAAATCCTTCTTTATCTATGCTGCCTTTGTTGCATATTGTATCCTAACAATGAGAAATGGTAAGTAAGAAATCAATACAAAGAACAAACCACACTTGTGGACAAACTACCTGTGGACCCTGGAGATGCTGTACAGGTCAGTGAGTATAAGAGTAGGCTACAGACCACACCCTCAAGGACTCATCCTGTAAAAGACAGAGAAGGCAGTGCTGAACCAACCTGAGCAAATACCAGGCAGACTGCACCATGCACCATTGTAAATGTAAACAGGACAGTGGGAGCCCAGAGCAGAGGAGACAGGTTCTCAGGGGTGACAGGCACTATCTACAATGTAATCTGACATCAGTCTCCCCATCGCTCTGTGCAAATGCATTCGCAGTTCATATGTAAGGAAGCTGCATCCTAGAAAGCCACCTGTGGACATGTCTTCTCACCTGTCCAGCTGCATTGGGGTGGGACTAGGTCAGGAAAATACCATTTCTAGAACTTAAGAACCCAATTCTAAATACAATTGTATACTTCTTTCTTTAGTCAAGATTTCTTAAACTCTCAGCACTTGAGACCCCTTTATGCCTGAGAAGTCATTGTATGACCCTGGGCATATAGCCATGTAAATGAGGCATAAAAATAAGACATTTACTGATTGTAAATCATAAATAAAATTACTTATAAAACATTTGGTATACATGTATTTTTACCCCTTAACAGCAGGAAAAAATTTGTACATTAATGAGATAGATGTGCTTGTTTATTTTTGTATAAAAGGATTAAATCTTGGTTGATTTTTTCATGGTATTGGCTATGGAGTATCTTTGAGGTTTTGTTTTGAAATGATCAGTTTTGATTTTATAGTCATCGATGCTGAGAGCACTACTTTACATAAATACATAGTACAAAATTGTATATTTAGATCTATTTTAGAGATTATTGGAAATCCTATTCTAATTCTATGCCAAAATTCAGTGGATGATATTTTTTAAAATGAAACTCAAGTAAGTAGCAGTCCTTACAATAAAACATTCTAATACAATATAATCAAAGATATATGGGTTTGGTACTTACATACTGAGATATGATGGTAGGAAAATATGAAAAGACATTGTTTCCCATAATTAAATCAGTGTGCTTCTCTAAGATTAGAAAATTTCTCTGTATAGTAAAAAGACATAGCATATGATATATTTTTTAAGGATTTATTTATTTTATGTATGCGAACACATTATTGCTGTCTTCAGACACAACAGAAGAGGACATCAGATTTCATTATAGATGGTCGTGAGCCACCATATGGTTGCTGGGAATTGATCTCAGGACCTCTGGAAGAGCAGTCAGTACTCTTAACCTCAGAGCCATCTCCCCAGCCCATCATATGATAGCTCAAAGCTGAGCCAAGTATTCTTAGTGCTGTGTGGCATGGCAACTTGTATAGTGCAAGGAGTGCATTATGTGTGTTCAAAACCCAACCGTAGTGAAGTCACATGATGCAGTTTGGGTAAGGGCTGCCAGAAGCCTCTAAGATGCATTATGTGTTTGAGCTTGTATTATTTTCTTTTGTTGTTGATGCTCAGAAACCCTATACTGTTGCCAAATTCTTCATAATCTCCAATTCAGTAATGTGTCTGGGGTCAGGGCCCATATTTAAGAAAGGGCTAAGGTCTCTCAAAACAGAAAAGGTCCTTAGTGTTTTGTTTTGTTTTTTTTTTTTTTGGAATGATCAAGGATGGTCTGTGCTATCCTTGCCAAGGAAAGATTTCTTTGTATTATGAGGTTCTACATCGTGACTCTAGGCCTGTTAATTACTGCAATTGGAACTGGAGCGTTCCTCAGTGGCCAGAGTATTAGACGCTTTGTCCTCAGCATGGCCTACTGGAAAGGGGTAGAATCTTTAAATGGGGATCAGTGGGAGGTTTGGGGTCACTGGGACTGTGTTCTCAAAGGAGATGATGAGACACCGCCCTCTTTCTCTTTCGTTCATGTCTCAGGCGTGAGGCGAGGGTTTGCTTCATGTCTCAGGCGTGAGGCGAGGGTTTGCTCCGTGGTGTGCTCCCAGCCTGGAGGCATTGCAGTGGGGGTAGAGGGGTCAGCTGACTGTGGACTGATACCTACAGTACTATGAGCCAAAGTTAACTTTTCCCTTTTCTGAAGTCAAGCTTCTCAAGTACTTTGTAACAGCGACAGGAAACCGAACAACATATCTCTTCTGGGACTGACGTTCTAGGTCCTCTTGGGCAGTCTTTCCACTACTTCACTCACTAGGAATGGAAACATGGGAGCTTAACTCCTAGCCGGGCATTTTGATACAGAAAAAAAAAAAATCATTCTTTGTCCCAAAGGGAGCCACAGGCACTTTTAAACTGAATTTTCTCTGGACTTCTTTGTAGCTTTCTGCTTACATTGACTCACGAATTCTCGAGGTTTCCTTCCTTTTGAACGTGGAATTACCATCAGGCTCTGCAGAGAGCAGAAAGAAAGAAAGAAAGAAAGAAAGAAAGAAAGAAAGAAAGAAAGAAAGAAAGAAAGAAAGAAAGAAAGAAAGAAAGAAAAAAAAAAGCTGTTGCACTCCATGGAAACAAAAGGCATCTTCCCGCTTTGTAGACTTACAGGGTTTTGTCCTTTGTGGTTTGTATACAGCTCGAGCCAAGGACACCCAGGAACTGCCATATACATCACCCACCTGAAATATCTGCCCACATGTGATGCCATCAGAGGAGACCACCGTGGTCTCACAGTGTTTCAAAGGCAAGGCTATAAAATAAGGATGCTGAGGACTGATGCTTCCTCACCATTTTTAACCTTCCTGTATGATGTCTCTCTGTACCCAGGTCAGGAATCTTCATTCTAACATTAACTGTGCTTAGTGTGCTCTTTGGGGGGAAAAGAGGGAGAATCTAGGGAGAAGGAAGCGGGATCTGGGATGTATTAACACAAAGAGCTTGGGATAGGGTATAGGAAGTCTGGGTATCCTGCCTTGCCTAGACTTCTGTTGCCCTGGAGGATGGGGTTAGCAACTGAAAACTCCAAGTGGTTGCTGTGGAAGAGGAGAGCTCCTCATGCCACAAAAATGTCCCAGATACATGTGGGCAGAGCAGCTGTCTTCCATTACCCTTGGGTGCCCTGAGAACCTCTGTCCTCAGCCCAAAGGAAATGGGGAACCTTTTCCCATGCAAGGGTTTTAAGTCATGAAAGTTAGATATTAATGCTATGCTCAGCCAGTTACTCGGTGTCTCTTTGTTGCAAAGAGGCTATGCCACCCATTACTCAGAAGTCAGGGACCTGTGGGGACTGTACACATCAAGTTGATATAGTTTATGGCTTGTATGGGAGCCTGTGACTGTGAAAGTTCCCTCTAGTGCATCTGGAGGAAATGGGCGATGCTGAAGTTGCAGGGCTGGTAACTTGAGAGAACAAAATCAAATATAGCAGGTGCCAAAGGGGCTTTGATCTCAGTTCAGACCCCAAGTGCTTCCTCGGGTGACGTGGGCCACTGTGGCCTTCTGTGACAGCACTTGTACCAATGGGATGTCCAGGATTGACTCTGTGATGTCTATGATGGGTTCTATCAAGCCATGACAGAATGTGTGTTCTTGTACATGCACATATAACACACACACCACTACCATCACCACCACCACCATCATCATCATCACCACCATCATCACCATACCACACCACACCACACCACACCACACCACACCACACCACACACACCCTGGTATTCAGCCCCACCTCACATTGCTTTTCAAAACTCCCTTCCAGAGCAGGGAACTTAAAACATCTCTAGAAGAAAACCATGGAGATCAGGGTTCAGGCTCCATACTTACTGGTCCACAGGAGCTTGTTCCTTTCCACTCGCCACACCACAATCCACTGACACCCCCTGGCATGAGGGACAGGGCAGACTAAGAGACACTCCCTGGCTAAACTTGTGGTTTCTTGTTTGGCTTCCTCAGACATCAGCAGTAGCAGGAGAGTAATTTGTCTACCTGGCCCTTGGTGATGGTCAGGAGCTCTCACTAGAGAACCTTACTTTTCTCCTTACTGACCTTCACCTATCTGTCTCCTGCCAGTTTTTATGGTTGTCTTATTTGTGACCCGTGCCTTAAGAGAACCAAAGTCAGAAGAGAGGGGTGGAGGAGGAAAGATGTAAAAATAGCTGCTGCCTCTTGCTGACCAGAGTTGATTCATGAGGTTTGAGCCATTGGACACTGAGTCATTGATTTTTCCCTACCTGGCAATCGGAGGTGAGAATGAGGGTTAGGTGCTGGATGGGGGCAGGGCAAATATCTTCAGAGAGATCTGAGAGACCCCGGGCCAGCATTAAATGTTCCACAGAGACCTCTGTTTGCCCTGGGGAGCAAGTTCTTCTTACATGCTTTGCTGGTGAGCTCTGGAGTGCATCCTTCATGGTGACATCATTGTGACATATGGATGGTGTCCTCTGGATCTGTGACATTCACCACTGTAACAGGCTCCAGCCATGATCTGCATCACTCTGAGTCTGTCATGCCTGCCTGAAATTCTGTGCCTGGGTAGCCTTTCATGTTCCATATCAGAATTTTCTTTTAATCCTTATATAGTCCCCAAACTCTAAACTCATTCAAGAAGCATTTTCACATACCCAAAAGAAAGACATTCACGTCCAATTTCTTATTGGTAAATATCCCTTTTACCAGGTATGACAGACATTGCTAGTTGCCCACATAACAGATATCTTTGCCCCTCAAATCTTTCCTTGTATACACTTAACCCACCTTCCCAGAGTCTCATACTGACAACAGGATCTAGCTTTTGGCAGTAGGGAGTGATAGTGTTGAGCAAGGTTTGCCTCTTCAAGTAGAAAAGTCACCATTAAGGAGAACATGCCTTTGCCTTGGATTGAATATGG
This sequence comes from Mus pahari, assembly GCF_900095145.1. NCBI lineage: Eukaryota > Metazoa > Chordata > Mammalia > Rodentia > Muridae > Mus > Mus pahari. The sequence goes on along the minus strand of NC_034590.1, from coordinate 50,141,879 downwards.
CCACGTGAGGATACGATGCCAGGAGTCATCTTGGGAACCATGAAGAGATAGACCTTAAGAAAACTGTTGGTGAGAGAGAGGCCAAAGGAAAGAGGAGCCTGGTTGCTTGGCAACACTGTTGAACCATTGTGTGTGGTCCTCACCTTAGATTATTTTTTAGTCCCTCAAGTGAATGTACAAACTAGTTAACTTATCGAGGAAAGAAATTATTTGCAACAGTTATGGAGTCTGGGAAGTCAAAAGTAGAGGATCGGCATCTTAGCTCCAGTGTGTCACCTTCCTGATGATGGGACTTGTAAGAGTTGCAAGGTGGTGCTGAGAATCATGTGCACATGTCCTCGTTCAGCTCTCTCCTCTTTATGTGAAGCCACAATTCCACTGGATTAGGGCTCTGCCATGGCAGACTCATTCAATGTCAGTCAGTGCCCAAAGGGTCTACCCTCCAATATCAGGGGTGGGTTAAGCTTCCACCCTAGGAATACTCACTTCCATGATCACATTTCACCGTAAGTTTCGGTGGAGACATTGAAATCACAGAAGTGGCTAGAGTTGTTCTTGGTTAATTCTTATCAGGAGCTCTATCGGGAGATGAAAAACATCACCGTGGCTATCTTTATCCTTCCATCTTCTGTCAAAAGTGCAGACCCAAGTGCTGGTGGGAAAGACAAACTGAGCATCTCTTTGGGATTTTGTGCCACTTTCTTGCAGTGAAGTGGGGACTGAAAAGAAGTAGCTTGTAGGATTAGCTCAGTTCTTGAAGAGAGGTGGCACGGGCTCAAACACTCAAGCGTCATGGCCGACAGTCATTCCTGGGTGCTGGGCAGGGAGCGGGGTGAGGTATAATGGGATTATTTTCTGAAAACGTGACCACAGAGTACCCTATGCTCATCTGGAAGGTACCGTGAGAGTTTTAAATCACCTCTGAAATTCCTTTGGTCTGAATCAGCTGGGTGATTGGCTCCTTTTGGCTCGGGTTCCAGCCAGGAGGAAGCTACAGTTGGCAGAGTTTAGAACCCACACAGGACCCAGCGGAAGTCTGCAAAGGCTTAGCTGAGGTGTGGCCTGACACCATTGGCTAACTTTTGATCTCTGCCTTTTGAATATTTGATGCCGCCCCTGACTTTCCTCCACCTGGCTACGGAAAGTTGCCTTCCCCGCGCTTCATCTGCTGGGTTCAAATTACCCTTGTGGGAATATCCTTGGCGTGGACTGATACCCTTATTGCGCCTGTGTCAAGAGGAGAGAGCGTCTTCTGGAATCACAGCATCAGAACTGAAGACACTGAGGCTAGATGGGGTAGGTGACTTCCCACGTTGCCAACTGTTTATCAAAAGAGTCTGCTTAGAATCATCCCCGTGGACTCCCAATTTACTGCATCCTAGATGGCTAAATAACACCTGGGCTGATTTCACAGAGGACCTTAAATATGTGCAAGTGTTCTCATGAAAGTTGAAGGCAGACACACTCGACCAACTCTAATGTGTTTTGTTTTGGTTTGTTTTATCTTCCAAAATCTGGACCGCAGTCGTTAGGACAGGCTTTAAGAGCTTGGAGGTTCGTAGGTGGAGCCGTGAGAGGTCTTCATATTTTGATGGGCTTATCTTTCTTGGGACCAATTTTTATCAGATGATAGTGGGTCCAGTTTGGTGCGGTGTGGAAGAATAATTAACCTCTAGCGGTTTTGGAAAATCAGACTTGATAGATGGTGTACATCTAAAGCTGTGCCAACCTTATGATTAATTCTGGGGTGATTTTCTTTTTAAAGAACCGTGCCACAGTGTGGGGCTTATGGAATCTTCTCTCCTGTTTGAGTGGTTTACAGGCTAAAATAATTCGAGACTCGCTGTCATTCTCCCTGTTCCGTTAGGTCATTCACGTGAAAATTTAAAGGCCAGTGAAACGATCTGTTTGTCAGGGAAAGAGTGAGCTTTATACTGTGGACCCTCTCCTTAGAGAGTCCTCAGGGAACAGGCTGAATGCTGAGCCACTATAATAACTTACCCCAGTGTGCTTTGAATACAGATGGCCCCAGTTTCCCTGGTCAGTGTGTGTGTTTACATCTCTGCTTGACTGTGTTCTTTGACAGCACAGTGTTAGCCACACACTCACCTGCAGCTAGGCTCTGGTGGAGAGTCCCCAGACTGTGCAGTGAGGCCAACCTGGGATCTAGTGTAGCTCTCAGCTGACTGTCTAGAGCGAATCATTTTCCCATTCTGGAACTCAGTTTTCGAATCTGAAAAAAATGAGAAGAGATCTCTCAGGCCATCTAGGTTTTATTAAATATTCAACGAGATCCCGGTAAAACGTGCGTAGCCTATTCCAGCACCTTTACACACTCCGAGTCCCTTTGCTTTTTATCATCTACTAACCACCAGGGGAGAGTTGGTTCTGAGTTCTGGAAGTCAGCACATTATTACCTCCATAGTCAGCCTATGGGGGAAGACTCAGCACAGGAAATATGTGAGAGCTGGGCAGACAGCTCAGGGGAGGAGATGCTTGTCACCAAGCCTGACAACCTAAGTTTAGTCCCCGGGATCCACACTAGAGAACTGTTTCCTGCAAAATATCTTTTGACCTACACTCACACACACACACACACACACACACACNACACTCACACACACACACACACAACACACACCATTACACAAACACACACACACACACACACACACACACACACACACACACACACACTGTAATTTAAATATATAGACCCAGGGAACCAGGAGCTTCCTCACAGCCCTGCTCAGCCCTTAAACAGACACATCCACTTCTCAGCAAATAGCAATCACATTGCCCTTTTCCCCCAAAGGGAGCCTGACTTCTGAGACCTTTCTAGGTATTGGGTATCAGGGTAATGATAGTAATAGCTTCCAGTTTTACTATGTGCCAACTTGAGTTAAGCATTTTACGATCATTCTTACCACAAGCCTATCTATGATGTGGGAGTGAGAGGCCTTGTAAGACGAAGGTCCCACGGCCTGAGGGAGCTAGTTTAGTTATCCATAGTTGCTCATTAGGAGAGCTGGAGACAGAATGGAACCTGGAAACAAAGCTCACTCTTTTTTTAAATTATTATTATTATTATCAGATATTTTCTCCAATTGCATTTCAAATGCTATCCTGAAAGTCCCCTATACCCTCCCCCAGTCCTGCTCCCCAACCCACCCACTCATGCTTCCTGGCCCTGACATTCCCCTGTACTGGGGCATATAATCTTCGCAAGACCAAGGGCCTCTTCTCCCATTGAGGCCATCTGACTAGGCCATCCTCTGCTACATATATAACTAGAGACAGTTTCTGGGGGGTACCTGTTAGTTCATATTGTTGATCCTCCTATAGGGTTGCAGACCCCATTAGCTCCTTGGGTATTTTTTCTCCAATAGATGACTGTGAGCATCTACTTCTGTATTTGTCAGGCACTGGCATAGCCTCAGAGACAAAGTTCAGAGCTGAGACAGAAGAAAGGGCCATCCAGAGACTGCCCTACCCAGGGATCCATCCCATATACAACCACCAAACCCAGACACTATTGCATATGCCAGCAAGATGTTGCTGACAGGACCCAGATATAGCAAAGCTCACTCTTTTTTTTTTTTTTTTTTT
>NC_034590.1:50135741-50137480 GCF_900095145.1 Mus pahari | reverse complement strand
TCCATTGTGTAAATGTACCACAGTTTCTGTATCCATTCCTCTATTGAGGGACATCTGGGTTCTTTCCAACTTCTGGCTATTATAAATAAGGCTGGCAAAGCTCACTCTTAATCAAGGGCCTTGATAAGACACAAGGTCTAGGTTCCAGGCTCCAATGATAGAGCTCGTATACGTAAGTTACAGCTGCTGTCAATACTGTCTTGACACTGATAAGGTACGTTTTAACATTTTATAATACACCCAGGAGCCTGCTAGGAATGTAAATTCTCAGGCTTTAGCCTAGACTTGAAGAAGCAGGCTGGTGGAAAGGCTGAAGGGGGTGGGATCTGTTTCATTGGGGCTCCGGCTGATTCCAGGAGGAGGGAATGTCTGAGATGCTCAACAAGCAGCCTTGTGTGGTGTTCCATGGTCAGCTCAGCCCATGGCAATGGCAGGAGGTATTGAGGATTTTACAAGGCTCCTGCTCTTTCGAATGCCAGGCAGACCTGCCATTTTGACGCAAGCTGTTGGTTGAAGAAAGAACTAGAGGCTTCATATCTCCTGCTTCCTTCATGCAGCTGCCACGGCAGCCAGCACAGCCACGTTCCGAAAGATTTAAATACTCAATTAATCAATGGAATATTCCATTAGTGGGGTAATCAGTTGCCATTGGCCTGATCTATAGTTACATCTCAGCTGGGCCTCACAAATTGATTCCTGATGAAGTTCTAATTGACTGGACCATCTGATAAAAGGCCAGTTGGAGTTTATTGAAATGGCCAGTGAGAAGTCCCTAGAGCTGGGCCCTTCCTAAGGAGAGGCAGGAGTGGGGAATGGGGTGGAAGGGTGTGATTTACGCTGGGGTGTCACTCCATCTTCTCTCTAACACAGTGTTTATGGGTCCCAGGTGAGGGATGAGCGCTCACAGCTGGAGTGTGGAGAGCAGATAGCTGCTTTGAGCCCATCCCAGCCTGGTATCAGGTGGCCAGAAGAGGATTTATCCAGAAACCCTTAAAGCTATGAGAGTCGGATATGGTTAAGAACGAACCAAAGAACTTCTGAGCGATATATCCGAATTTCAGATATTCAGACTCCCTGATGTACGGTCGGACCCAGAAATGTGCATTTTAACACATACCCCAGGACTTTTTCATGAACATTGCTGTAGGAGCTGGAGTCATAGACAGTTTCTGGGAAGCCTGGAGTGTTTTAGGCTTTGTGTAGGGAGAAATGTGCCTGTGCCCTGTCAGAGAATCCAGCTTTGTGTTTGCCTGCAGCGTTTTTTTGTTTTGTTTTGTTTTGTTTTGTTTTTGCATAACTTTTTCCTTCTAAGTGATCTGCATTCACAACTAATGGTTTTGTCTCCATATTTTGATTAGTCACAGACTTGTATAGTTAGTACAGCATGCAATTAAGACAGCGGAGTAGCCCGTGTGTTTGTTCCACGCGTTCAGTTGCTCATCCATTTATCAGATACCTTTTAAGATGTGCCAGGACTTGAGGATATTAAAAAAAATGTGACATGAGACAGACACATGGTTCCTAATTGTAAGGGGCTTATATTCTGGGGAGAAGAGAAGCAGAAAAACAATGCAGCATTAGAGGTGGGTACAGGATGCGCTGCAGGCCAGTTAGTGCATCAGTTGCAAGAATTATATGATATCCTTAGGTTTTTTTTTTTTAAATTGAGCATAGTACCTCTAGTTCTAGATATATGTGTGCATGTGTGTGTGTGTGTGTGTGTGTGTGTGTGTGTGTGT
>NC_034590.1:50132492-50135626 GCF_900095145.1 Mus pahari | reverse complement strand
TGTGTGTGTGTAGGGTGTATGTTTATGCATGTTCATGTGGGGACCAGAGGTCCGTTTCAGATGATGTAATTTCTTAGACTCCAACCACTTTTTTTTTTTTTTTTTTTTAAAGATAGGATCTTTCACTGTCCCTAGGACTCTTCCAGTATGCCCGGCTGGCTGAGCAGCAAGCTTCAGGATCCTCCTGTCTCTGCCTCCTCGGTGACAGAATTACAAGGGTGTGGCTCCATGCCCTGCTTTTTATTTTACTTTTCATGTGGGTCATGGCAAGTGCTTTCCAGGCCGAGATATTTCCCTGGCCCCGAAGTCTTGTGTGCACTTAGAGCAATCTCCTTCCCCAGCCCACAGGGTTGTAGGTGACATTAGGGACTCTTATCTAAGGACAGCCTTGACTAATCCCTGTGTGGTTTTCATTAGTTTTTCTCGCAGGACCCACAGACAGTGGGCATTCTTAGGGAGACTAGATTTAGATATAAATAACCCAAAACTTTGAGTGTCTGAAAAAGTTGCTGAACATGATGTTATTTTGAGGGTAAATTCACTGATGAGTACCCAACAAGGGAGGGCCACGGTCCAGTTGCAAGCAGGCCATCTCTTTTTCTTTTCTCCCCTCTTCTCTTTCATCCCCACTTCCTGTTTCTCCTTTGTCCCCTTTCTCCCCTTTCTCTCTTGCTCTTTTCTTCCCCTTTAATACAGCATGTTTTGTTTACTTGCAGCTCTAATTTCTGTTTAGATACAAATGCCCAATGTTCCTTCTTTGCAAATACACTCTGGTGTTTCAGATGATGTGGAAAAATAGTTTAGAGCCTCAGAATGCCCTGCTCTGGCCCTGGAGCTATTGAATGTTTTAATTCCTTTAGACGTCGTCCTGCCCTTGAGTGCCGCAGCAGTGTTAGGGCAGATGGAACTCTTAGTGTGGTTTAAGGTTTTGGTCCCACAGCCTTTGTCATGATGCTTTGCTCAGGACCAAACTGCCAGCGGGGTCGGAGCAGGGCTCCAGCCGTGCTTTCCCGCGTTCACCATTTATCAAGTGGCTCCTGGGCAAAACCAAAGGAGATATGATTCACTCTGGGAGTTGGATCAGCCTCCAGAGACCCCATAGTTTAGACTAGTGTCATCCCCTACCCCCACCAAGTGGCCATGGATTTCATATATGGACACTGGCCATAGCTAGAGGCGGAGTCTGGCTAATCAGTGAAGAGACGAATCTGAAACTCGGTTGGAAAGATTTCCTTTGGATTCTCTTCTGATTTCCTTTGATTTCCACTTTCTCTCTCTTTTAGGCAGGGCTTCTCTCCCTACAGAGCCCAATCCTCCTGCCTCAGCATTCACTGCGCTAGAACTACAGGCTGGCATCACTGTGCCGGGTTCTCTCCTGATTATCTTGAAGTGGAAGTATCTGTGTGAAATCCCAAAACTTTTAAGCTTCCCCACCCCCATGATGCCCCCTCCCCCCTTAAGTACAGGAGCAGTTAGCAGACCACAGCTCAAAGCCTGGCACAGGTTCCGAGTTTTGCTGGACTTCCTAACGCATCCAGTTTCCGTTGTATTTATCTTCTATTTATGACAAGTGTGATGGTTAATTTTATATTTCAATCTGGCTGGCTATGAGGTGCCTGGACTTGCTGTCAAATAATAATCTGAGATTGTGTGTGTGTGTGTGTGTGTGTGTGTGTGTATGTATGTGATTTCTGTAGGAGACTAATTTTATTTGTCATTTATCCACTTATCCTTTTAATACAGAGTCTTGCTAAACTGGGCTAACTTGGCTAACCTGGGCTAACTTTGAACTCTCTTTCTTTGTGACACAAGTCAGCCTCTAACTCATACTCTTCCTTCCCCAGTCTTCCAAAAGATGGAATTACAGGCATGCACCACCTTGTCCAGTTCTAAGAGTAATGTTGAAATCAGTGAGTGGACTCGGCAGAGCAGATGGCCCTCTCACATGTAGGTGGGCCTTACCCAGTCATCTGGAGCTCTGAGGAGGACAGCGGGTTCACCTTTTCAGCAGCAGTAGCTGGCCAGGTACCTCCAGCAGGGGCATTAGTTTGTCTTGCCTCCTGCTTTGAACCGAATCTCTAGCCTTCTGGCCTTTAAATCGGAATAACACCATTGGCTCTTATGGGTCTCACGCACTCAAACTTGGATGAAAACTATCCAGTCAAATTTCCTGGATTTTTCAGACCGATGGCTGATGACCTGGCCATTTGTCACTCTCCGTAATTATGGGAGCTAATTCCTTAAAAGAAAAAAAATAAATTAAGCATGTACCTTATCGGTTCTGTTTTTCAGCAGAACCCCAACTATATAAAATAACATAGTATTCCATTTATTCTCTATACTTGGCCACAAAAGAGGAGCCTCCTTAAGGAAAGACGGCCAGTCAATGATAAGAGAGGTGGTGTGTGTTTTGGGCAAGAGGGGCTTGGGGAACACACAGCTTCCAGGAAGGATGTTTAGAGCCACTGACCTACACACAGTGAGGAGGTCAAGAAGAAAGGCAGAGAGTTAGGGGTTCAGCTCAGCAGTGCTTGTTTAATAAGCACAGGGCCCTAGCTTTGGTCTCCAGGAAAAAAAAAAGACAGAAACAGAAATATGGCCTTTAGTTCAACCATCTGAGATCAAGAACAGGGTACAGTGGGCAAGCTATAGCAGCTAGCACTGTGTCTCAAGTGTTTGGGACAGTTAAGTGTCTGGTGTCGGAGTGTCCTAGCCACTGTCATCAATGACCTCGGAATCTCAGCAGTTTAATCCAATTAAAGGTCATTTTTTGCTCCTTCACACTTTGTTCCCCATGGTCTGGGAGGGAGGAGCCCGCTCTGTTCTGCATCTGGCCTGCAGTCATTAGTCCCTGAAACCGTGACTAGTACAAGCAGCACACTGGATTCGAAGTTTTCTTTTATCCTAAGTAATTTAGATTTAAGGAACTGCTGTGGCTAGTAGCTACCAGATTAGACAGGGTTGCCTAAAGCCCCCATCCTCATTAATGATGAGGAGGAGGGAGAGGGAAGGAGCTGGAAGGATAGGGGTGGGGAGGAGGCAGGGAGGAGAGGGAAGAGGGAAGAGGGGTAGGGGAGGGGAAAGAGAGGTAAAAGGGAGGAAGAGAAGAGAGGGGAGGAGAGAGGAGGGGAGGG
>NC_034590.1:50129856-50132341 GCF_900095145.1 Mus pahari | reverse complement strand
AAAGATCTCTTCAGGAGGACCTGGCCTAGATGTGAAGTACAGACATTCTTCACTCCTTCCTATACACTTTTTTTTTTTTCTGTCTCAGAATCCAGCCTATGGCTATACTGTTCTATCATGTTCCCCAGAATAGGTGAATGCTAGGAGGACAGAGTTTTGATGAGAGTCTGGCAGAAGAGATTGACAGCAGTCTCTGGTAATGAGCCACATGGAGTGACACAGGCAGATAGCATAAGACAGGTCTGGGGTATTGGAGTAGAGTCCGAGTCCTGTTGCTGAGGTTCTGGGAGAAGATGCTTGGCTCTGGGTAGAAGGAAGTCAAAGTACAGAGGAACCGAGCTGGGAATACAGCTTCATCAGAAGCTTGGAGGAAAGCCAGGCCCTGGTGTCAGCATCCAGGCAAGCAGAAAGCCCGCAGGGAGTGGCTGTGTATGGGTGTAGGTGGGTCACTTACAGGCTTTGGACACCTCCTTTCTCTTTACAGTTCTCCGAGATGGAAAGGTGCTGAGAGGGCAGGGGGCAGGCAGCCTGGAGGGAGATGCCATAGAGAATCAGACGCGTTGCCTTCCAGTGAGCCCAGCAGCAAATTACATGAGCCGTGACAGTTGGTCACTCATTTGCCTGAGCACTGATTCAGCAAGCGTCTGCAGGGCCTGCCACACAGGGAAGGCATAAAACAGGAGATTTTGATGCAGTCAGTTCAGTGGTTCTGAGACCTTCTGACACCCTGAGAATCCAAGCCACTCCACTCTATTTTTAAGCTAACAGGTATATAAACCAGATCACGTCATCCCATCTGCCCAACCGTCCCTGGGACAAGTCTCACCCCTCCGTGAGAATCAGGGATGGGGTGGGGGTTGTAATAAGGTAGGATGTGAGATTTCTTTTTTTCCTTTTTTTTTTTTTTCTGGGTTGAGGGTGGATGAGGCTACTCAGTTTCACCACAAAGACTGCATCACGGTGGCTGTCTGAAAATGTCCGCTTTTGCCTGTCATTGTGTGGGCAGTTTTTGCAGAGGAGGCTACACCTGAGCTGGGCTTTGAAGGCAAGGTGAGATTTGACAGGCAGAGATGGAGGGGGGAGGGGGGGACAAACAGGACAAAGGGTGCAGGATGGGTAAACTTGAATGGAGGAGGCATGTGGGTGTGTGCACAGGCAGGGCACAGGAGACCAGCTGGCTAGGGAACATGTGAGCGCTGGTGAAGCTGCAGCAGGAAGGGCTTGCTAGAGCCACATTAGGGAAGGTCTGATTGCTGAGAGAAATTACTCTGAGGCCAGATGCCCACTGAGGTGAGGGAGGGCAAAGCACTCACTGCTACATCGAAAGAGTGAAGGTCTGGACTCTGGAAAGCTGAATGGTGTGAGACATGATGGGGTGTTGCTGAGTAACCTGCAGAGAGGGTAGCCATTCTGGAAAGTATGCTGGTCAAGGGAATAGAGGGGGCTAGTTGTGTATATGTGAGTGTGCACATAAATGTGGTGTATCTGTATGTGCACTTGCACACTTAAGTGTATGCAGGTGTCTATGTATGTGGATGTATATGGATATGTTCCCCTGTATGTGTATATTTGTGTATACATGTGTGTGCAGGGTCAGTGAGAGCATGTGTGCACTTGTTTGTATGCAAGGGTCTTTGCATGTGTGTGCAAGTGTGTGTACATATAGGAGAATCGGGGAAAGGCACTAGGCATGAAAGATCCCAGTGCAGGATTTGACTTAATACTCAGCAGACACATGTTTATGTCTGCTCTGGGCCTGCTCAGACACGCCCGGCTCGCTATCAAGTGGATGGGGTCAGGAAGGGGCAGTCTTGCTGCCATTTTTTTCTATCAGAAAACTCAGGTGCATGTTGTTGCCTTGGGGGCAGAGGTGGGTATTATTGATTTCTTCTAAAACGGCAACCTCCTTCTGAAAGACAGTTACAGCCGGGATAGAAGTTGCCTGAGTCTTGGGCCAGGACAGAAGGTGCATCTCAGGTTGGAGCCCCTGGGAGCCACCTTCAGGCCTGCAGCGTTGAGGAGGGGCTGGGCAGAAACTTCAAAGGCAGCCTCAGTGGCAGTCTGTTGGACATACAACAGGGAGCAGGCGGGCTCCTGTTACGGCCTGCCTGGGTAAGCCATGTGCAGCATATGCCCCCTAGAATCTGGTGTGAAGGATACATAACAGTCTCCCCTAGGGTAGCTGTGCTTTTAAAGGGGTGTGTGGTATTTCTACGTGAATATGTGACAGCACCCTACTTCTTTTTACTAATACCAGCTGGGGGGGGGGAGCTCTGGGAGGAAGATTTCTTTCCTCAGTAAAGACTTTCTGTCTGGAAACAGTATAATTTCTGGACCTAGTAATAATTTCTCCATATAGGACTGAGAAACTGGCATTTCCTCATTGTGTGTGTTTCTGTAATGGTTACAAAAATCTCTCATTCCCACCCTAGCTAAGATCCCAATTAGAGAGAGAGAGAGAGAGAGAGAGAGAGAGAGAGAGAGA
>NC_034590.1:50086225-50128947 GCF_900095145.1 Mus pahari | reverse complement strand
TTTTTTTTTTTTTTTCTTTCTGCCTCTAAATAGTGGGGGTAAGAATAGCACCTAAGACACAGGGAGGTGGGGAGGTAGAACAAGACAGTCAATGTGCAAGAACAAGAGCTGACACTCACGGGGCACTTTGTACGTGGGAGGAGGAGGAGGGGTTGGACCACTTTCCACGTGGGCCAGTTGGCCAGACACACAGCCAACGGTTATTGTGTACCTGAGGCCAGGCAGTTAGCATCAAATGGGGAAGAGGGCCTACTTGGTCTCCCAGGTTATAGTGTGCAGGAAGAGGTGGGGTGACCAGATATCCTGTGATGGGGGCTGCACGCTTTGGGGATGGGGCAGACATGCCTTGGGGGAGGATTTATTGTCTCTAAGAAGCTCCTAGGCCAGAAGAAGGGATAAGGGGGAGGGGTAGCTTCTTCCCAGGGCTGGAAGCAGCTGCCAATCACCCATGGGACTTAAGGCCTTGGGCAGGGGGGGGCTGGATAGCAGGGGTGAGGTGAGACTGCCTTTTGAGTGGAGTCTGAGCTGAGAGGCAGGAGTATACATTTGAGAACTGTTTCCTTGGCTACAGCTTCCAGCCCAGAGGCTCTTAGGAGAAGCTGCCTGCCGGCTGCCTGTGGCTCGCAGGTCCCACGGAAGAGCAGGTGGAGAGCCAGGGCTGATGGACTGAGCCTCTCCTGCTACCCTCCGACAGGCCTTTTGTTGTGGGCATCTCCTTCCCTTAACTTTCCCTCCCAGATCTGCATTCCAGAGCAGATTGGCATATGGATGGAGTCTGCAGGAGGTGGGGGGAAGCAGGGGGGGGGTGTCCAGCTCCATGCATGTCACAGATGCCCACGGAGAGCTGGGGAGGATTAGAGCGAATCATTAATTGTCATTAATATGCTGGGGCTTGACAGCCTTGGGTTTATTTTTGCACTGAAGCCCAGACGTGCTTTGCACATGTCCCCGGGTTCCGGGCTCGGGGGGGCGGGGAGAAAATTGGGTGCAGTTAGCATCTACCAGGCTCTCTAGAGGCTTCTAGGATTGGCAGAACCTCTGGCTTTTGGGGCACCCTGGTCTCCTTGGCTTTCTGCCCTACTAGGGCCTCTGCAAAGCTGAGCTGAGATTGCTATGGCTGGTTAGCTTGTCTGCCAAGAACCTTGGTGATCGGGTGGGATGGGGGGCAGTCCAGAGAGAATATGAATGGTGTCAAGGGGCAGGTCATTACCAGGAGAGTTAAAATGCTACCAAGAAAAGCACTGTGTCTTACAGAACACGCTTACAGCAGGCCTTTTGTGCATGCTGCCTTCCAAAGGGTCCCTGGTATGTCCTGATAGGGTTCTGGGTCAGTTTTCCTTTCAGATACTTGTTGTTGTTGAAAACCCCAGATTATTTTCTTGTTGTTGCTGGTTCTCAGTGGGTTGTTAGTTTGGAGGCATGTAGTTCAGGCTGGCCTCAGATTTTCTATGTCATGGAGGATGACCTTGAACCCCAATCCTCTTGCTTCCTCCTGTTAACAGCTGGCATTACAGGTGTGCACCCCCAAGCCTCACCTCAGGCTTACCTGCGAGAGCCATTTTGTTATTCTTATAAGAGGCTGACAGCTCTGGCTGGAAGGGCTAGTGAGGTGTTGCTGAGGAACTCATGTTACCCAAGGCTGTCCTATGCTGCGAGAGGTCCCACCAGGTCAGTGAAGTCCTTGGAGCCGTGAGGGCTAATGGCCAGCTTCACTCACTCCGTGTCATCACCCGAGAGTGAACCACGTGGGTGGGAGCCTCTACAAACTGCTCTATTAACAGAGGGCACCAGGGAGAGCTCTGCCAAGTGACATAGGCCTTCATGTCCCTCATTTCAATACCTTTGCCGGCATGTTCCTTGTGTACCTTCGGTGTTGCATCTCTCCATGGTTTCCTTCAATGGCACCCCTGTACAGTCTCTTTACCGCAGTGGCGCTGTGGTAGACCACCATGTGGATATGTTATTAGTTCTTCTTCCACGTACTTGGGTTTGTTAGGATGTAGAGGTTCTGCTGGGTAGAGCTGCTGGGGCATGGGTATAACGTAGGTGGGGAACCCTGCACTGGGCAGGGGGTGGGAGGTGGTGCCATCTGATATCCCACCAGGCTTGAAGGCTCTCACCTGATGGTGTTATGTGATGGACCAAATTGTCATCCCCCTCATTAAGGCCCTGCCTCCAGCTGGTTTACACTGAAGGCTTAGCCTCTAGTGGCTATATTTGGAAACATGGTGTTTAGTTGACAGGAGAAGGTGTCCTTAAGGTGGGCTATAATGAATTATAAAAAGACAGTAAGATAAAAATAACACAGACAAGGGGCGGGGACATGCTTCCATATTGCTGAAAGGCCATAGAGAAAACCAGTGAGCCGATACCTTGATCTTGGACTCTGGCCACTAAAACTCTGAGAAAATAAATGTCCATTGTTAAAGCCACCCAGGAACTGGCATTTTGTACAGAAGCCCTGGCTGTGAAGACACAGCGGCCAAGACATCGGAATAGTATTGATGTTAGTGGCCGTTGCATCTCACCTGGCTCAGGGCCTGTAGAGAAAGTTCTTAGTAGGGTAAGATGTAAGGGTGACCCTACCCTCTGAGCTGTAGGGTGAGATTTTTCTCCTGATGCTTAGACTCACAGACCACTTGCTTTGCTTGCGTTCCTGGATACTGTCTTTCCCGTACCCTGAAAAGTTTACTGTGACTCACTTGAAGACGAGCTCAGACGAAACCAAGCCCTATAGATATCTGGACGACACTGTACATGGTTTGCGGTGGAGAGTCATGAGACCTCTTTGAGGGTCACTGAAAGTGTTAAAATTACATGACTTTTATCTTGGGTCTCACTTCTCTTATCTTAAACTGGAAAGGCAAGTCTAGACCAGGGAAGTCAAGGAGATTTGCCATCTGTAATTGATTCACTGTGGTTGCCCCAGACCTATAGGAGAAAATGCTACTTTGGAGGGTGCTGGAGAGTTTGGGGGAGAACTTGGGTTGAATCCTCTTAAAATTAGATGGATTCTGATGTCTCCTCCGTCTTTGAGTCCCCTAGATCCCTTGCTGATCAGAGGTTCCCATACACATTGGGTCTAAATGTGCCCTGGGGCTGGATCTGGCTCCTGTTTCCTCCGGGCTGTCTTGACCCTCCCACACTCCCGTTCCCCCATTTTTCATAGGCTGTCTCCTTGTTGGCCTTTCACCAAGGCCTGTGCACATCTCAAGCTTCTCTCTTACCTCCAGTCAAGCTGTTTCTTCTGAACCCTATTATTAAGCATCCCATAGAGCCCCATATCTGGCAACCCCTAGCTGGGAATCTAGCTCTCGATACTGGCTGGCTCTGTTGCCAGTGGTCAGCAGCTGGAACATCAGATTGTGAACTAGAAAGCTGCTTACACCCCCCTTTGAAGTTCATCCTCCCAGCAATCCAATAGAGAGGAGGAACTTGGAGGTTGGAGAAGAATGGTGTGTGTGTGTGTGTGTGTGTGTGTGTGTGCGTCCCCCAGAAGAAAGCATTTCAGATGCACGTGAGGCAAGCGTATCTATTTTGCACGCCCTGTAATTGTTCTACCTAAGATGAAATATGTTATTTTTCTTAAATAAAGCTACAGGCAGTTTATTAGCAGGGCTAATTAACCCACAATCAGGCACTGGCTCGCCTCTAATCACAACCTGCCTGCATTCTTCACAGGCAATGTGCTGGTGCCGCCGCACTTGTATTTATAAATATGTGCAATGCAATATGAACTATATTTACAGGGACAGCATCAAGTTTTTTAGCCACAAAATCTGACCTACCTAAAACAGATGGTGAAAAGACTGGACTGCCAGGCTGGGTTTGGAGGTGGAGGCCCCTCATTTCTAACACAAATCTTTTTTTTTTTTTTTTTCTTCCTTCACCTTTTTTTTTTTTTTTTTTTTTTTTTTAAGTTCCCAGCCTGCTAGGCAGTGCTGCCTCCTGGGAAGTGTTCCTGAGTGAAAGGTTACTTTGTGCATTGAATGTTGCATCTGACTGATTGGTGGCACCTTCTGTGATTCCCTTAGTCCCTCCTTGCGGGGGGGGGGGCAAGGGGATGTGTTTCTGGTGGTGTTGAGGGGTGTCTTGTCCAGGGGAGATTGTGGAAAGTGAACAGCTCTTCTGGGGCTTGGGCCAGGTCAGGGTTGAGAGCATTTCTCCAAGATTGTAGGAGACTCGGCCAGTCCTAGCAGAAGTGGTCTCATTGGTGGCAGGTAACCCAGGTGAGATTACAGTGTGGTGGTCAGAGGCCCCGGGATGCGCACATCTTGGCCTGATGCTTGTGTATCTTCAGGCTTCAACATATTGAATGAGGATAAAGAACCAAATGGAATGAAAAACTGCTTTGTTAGCTATTAACAGGGATCTATCTATCTATCTATCTATCTATCTATCTATCTATCTATTTATTTTTAGCAGGGATTATGGTAGAGTCTGTGGTAAAGACTGACTTAAGAGCTAAGTGACAATCTCAGGTGTTTACTGACTGTGGCCCTCTGAACAGTAGAGGGTATTGAGAGAGGGTAGCCAAGACCCAGCTGGATCCTCTGCCTAGGCTGGAGGGAAGAGACAGGGTGTCAGCATACAGAGCCCAGCACACCTGGCTCTGTGTTTATCTGAAATGGTAATACTCAGGATGCTGAGGCAGGAGGATGATGTGTTCAAGGCTAGCCTGGGCTATATAGACAGTTTCAAACAGTCTGGGTACCTGGCAAGGAATCAAATGATGGATCCACACCAAATCAAAATGAAACAAAACAGTTCAGCATGTGGACCCAGGTCCATCTGACTCTAGTTCCCCCTGTCATTTTTCAGATGTCCTCTTAGGTGGGCCATGCCTGCTTACTTGAGGTAATAATGAGGCCACTAGTTCTTAATGCAGTTTTAACCCATATTCTTGTTCTTCACATCAGTGGGGGGAAACTGACCTGTCCGTTGACCCAGGAGATCCTCCAAGATCATGAAATCTTGCTGCTCAGGCTTAGCTCTGTATTTGAGACCCAGGTGACATGATGTAAATTAAAGAGGAATGTCAGATGTCATATTCATTGTTTATGAAGTTCAGGGCTTAAGCTTCCAGGCTAAGGCAAGAGGTGTTCCTGTGGGGGACAGGTGACAGAGTGTGGTGATCTCCAGCCTGTGTTAGGAAGGGAGGCAGAGTCTTGGTCCATTTATATCCGATGTTTGTGCCAGGTTTTCCCTTGTTCCCCCCACAAGCTTGGGTTGGTTATGGAGAGAAGCTGGAGTAAATAATATGCTCCCTTCTTGGGGTTCATTTGCTTTCAAAGTCAGGACTGAAAGCTTGAACTAAAGCTCGGTGAGGGCAAGCCTGGAGCTAGAGGGGGAGCCTCAGATATTGATTAAGCATTGGAAAATTCTCATCCCTGAGACAAAGGTAGCGGAGAGTCACCCAGAACCCAGGGATGGCCAGAGCAAGAAGTATCTTGTCAGGCTAGGTGATCTGGCACTGTCTGGTCCCGCAGGGCGAAGACTATGTCTATGTCCTTTGGTATACCTACCTGCTTCACCTTTTTAGTAGAAGATACAAGAAAACGAGGCCAATTTTAAAGACCAATTTTATGCCAATAAGATTTTATTCTCTGAGCCAAGGACTAGACAACACAAACACGGATGATGATATACTCCAAATGACCATAGTCCAAATTCAGGAGGGTAGTCAGAAATGTGAGGCAAGGAAAGTAAATTGCAACTGTATTAATTTTGGGGTCCCTTTGACCATGTGGTATTTTGGGGTCCCTTTGACTATGTGGTGGTTTGAATGACTTCCTTCTCAGCTTCTGATGCTGTTTGGGGGGGGGGGTTGGAAGGTGCAGCCTTGGAGGAAGTGTCACTGGGCATGAGCTTTGAGAGTTTATAAGCTCATTCTACTTTCTCTCTCTCTCTCTCTCTCTCTCTCTCTCTCTCTCCCTGTACGTGTGTGCGCGCACTCATGCATGTTTTATTTGCAGTTGAGGATGTGATCTCTCAGGTCTCTGCTCCTGCTGTCACACTTGCCCTTCTTGGCCACGATAGACTCTTGTCCCTAAGGATCTGTGAGGGCAACTACAGCCTTCCTTCCGTAAGTTGCCTTGGTCCTAGTGTTTCACCGCAGCCGTGGAAAAGCAACTAATACAGATCATATGTGTCTGCTTATGGTTATTTTTTGCTAGATAGAATTAGCATCTCACCCCCTGTTGCCTGTTGGAGAACTTTTAAGAGGAATTCTTACCAGGTACACGAAATGAGTAACCCAGAAGGGTTCTTGGGTTTTGGGTTTTGTTGTTGTTGTTGTTGTTTCTTTGGCTTTTTATTTTGTTTTGTATTTTGAGATGGGATTTCTTGTAAGTTAGGATAGTTTAGAACTCACTAAGTAGTATGGGCTGACCTTGAACTTCTAATCCTCTGCCTCCAGCTCCAGAGTGCTGAGATTACAGGCATGCGCCCTCTATGACTGATCTATGAAGTGCTGGGGTCTAATTCAGAGTTTTTTGAGTTCTAGGCAAGCACTGTATCCACTGAGTGGCCCACCAGCCCCAGCCTAGGAGTCTTAATTGACTTGGAGCTACCAGTAGGGTGGGGCTGGGCTTATCCTTAAAAACACTGATCCTTTCTCTCCTCTTCACCCACATGTGAAATGAAGCAGACTCAGCACTGAACTGAAGCACTATAGTGAGTAGGTGTGCCCACAAAATTGCCCCAAAGGCTGGGATGCAGAGATGAAGCTCCAAGACACTACGCTGTGGGAAATCTACAACCACAAAGGTGCAGACTGCTGCTCAGACTCCCAGACAGTAGAACAGTGGCTGCTGGGGCTGGAGGAGGGAAAGGGGGATCAGTACATGGGTGTGGAGTTGCAGGTTTGTGAGCTGAGAACATTTTAGACACAAAGCCAAGAAATCCTACTGCAGGATTAATACGCATCAGCAAATGGGGACACAGAGGAATCCCTGCCCTAGGTAAGGCTGATCATTGGCTAATGGTGAATTTTTAGGATATTGATTCTTAAATTTGAAAAATTTTCTAAAACAAAGAAGAAATCCCCAAGCTTTTTTTTTTCCAGTTCCCTGATGGAAAACAGAAAACAGAAAGGTCACAACTTAAAGGGGAAGTAAACCAGGCGAGGTTACAGCTGTATAAGACAGGACATTCAGTGTCCACTCTTCAGCTGCAGATGAGTGTACCAAAGGGGTAGCCACTGTCACCAGATGAGGCTGAACACCCGAATGTTCATTCTGGGAGCAGACATCCACCAGATCCATGCCTCTGTCCCTCTTGCAGAATGGACTTCATTCCGTGTGTCTGTCTGACCACTAGGAGGCAAGATACCTAGTCTGCAGACCCTTTTGGCTTCCTGAAATTTCCCTGGATTAAGTCATCTGGGAAACCTTCTGTCTGGCCAGTGTCTTCCCTGCTTCCTATATAAATAACAAGGTTGAAACGCATCAGCGATGAGCTCCTACTTATTGGATGGATCTGGAACACCTAGACCAGTGGTTCTCAACCTTCTTAATGCAGGTCAATACAGGTCCTCAACGCTGTGGTGACGCCCAGCCATTACATTATCTCGTCACCACTTCCTAAGTGTAGTTTTTCCACTGTTATGAACTGTCACGCAAATATCTGTTATGCAGTCCACAAAGGGGTGGGTCTCAATCCCTAGGTTGAGAACCACTGATCCAGATGGATCAAGATCTTTTGGATACACGTAACCCAAATCAAACTTGAAATGCTTAACACCTGAATAAAACAGGTCCGCTTCTATAAGCTGCAATGTCAGCGTCAGCTTGCCCCAGCAGCTCAAATCATGCCATCAGCCCCCCCCCCACTTTCTCCTCCGTTCTCTTTCTCCACAACTCACTCTCATTCACTTGCTCTTTGTGGAAGGCCCCATCTGTGTGGTGGTCCTTGGCACCTTCAGTCATATCATCCTTCCCTCCTAGAGATCAATCCCAAGTTTCTTTTTCCTCAACAGGCTTTGTTCTCAAACCCACCCACAAGCAACCAACATGCCAAGGGTCGAAACACCCTGAAAGAGTCACCCTAAAGCCAGAGCTTGGGGGAATCCATCACCAGAGCCACAGGCTGAGCGTGATGGAGGAGCTGGCCCTTGGGAGAGTAACTGGGCACTGTTAACCAGAAAAGAAAATGCGTGTAAGTTGCCCAACACACCTTTTGTAGAAATGGCTCACAGGCAGAAGGGTCTAGTTTCCCTCACCATTTGAGAGCACAGTTCATCATAGCAGTGGAAGCTTGAGGTGGCTACTCCTGCTGGATCTGGTCGGGAAGCAGCCATGAGTTTTGGTGCCCAGTCTGCTTCTTCCTTTATTCACCATGGGACCCAGACACTGGCATCCTGCTGCCAGTATTTGCAATGGATTGTCCCTCCTCAGTTAAACTTCTCTGGAAATGCTCCCATAGACATGCTCAGAGACAGACATGCTCTGAGGTATGGGAAAGGCATGAGAAATAGCCCTGGGTTTAGGACCCTGCTGAACTACCCTTTCTGGTGCTCAGTACTACTGGAAGTGATGACCGCCTTTCTGATCATTTAGTGTGCCCTGTAACTGAGTCTCCGGCACATGGGACCACCAACATCTTTCCCTTCGAATCCAAGGGGGGTGGTGCTCCAGCCCACCAGTTTCCCACACAGAGAGAAGGGCCAACCAACCACAGGGCTGCAGGGACAGTGCCCTATTTTGGAAAGCTCACCTTTTGGCGATTTCAATCTCACCTCTTTCCCCCTGTCAAGATTCAAAGCCTTAACCTTTTTATTCCCTTCCAAGTTATTTTCTTCATTTGTCAGGTCCCGGTGGTGATGTGCGGTGCTTGCTGGATGGTGTTGGTTCGTTATTTTCACTCTGTTCTGTGCCCTGACACTTCCCAGAGGTGCGGGCACATTCTAAAATAATGATCTCCCCATAGCTTAAGAAGCCTGACCCTCTGCAGTGGTGTGAGCAGCTTTGGGCTGGGGGAGGGGTTGGAGGGTTCTTGTTGTCCTCCCCACCCCCCTTGCCCAGGGCCCAAGGAGGGTGTAAAAGATCTGAGAGAGCAAGTCAAAGGTAGGAGTGTTGAGACCTCAGAGGCCCTGGTCTGAGTGGCAATATTGAGCTCCACTCAGGTGAACTAGCTAGAGGTAGCAGTTCTGTATGGAAGATTATCCTTCCGGACCCAGCACATTGGGGCAGGGCCTGCCTTCTCCTCTTTCTTGGGACCATGGCAGACTGCAGGTCACACCCCCTTTAGCCTTGTGCTTCCTCTTCACCTTGTTGTCTGATTGTTCCACATCCAGACTTTTTACTTCAGGGGTTAAAGTTTCTGATATCCCTTCTTTTTTTTTTTTTTTTTTTCCATTTGTTTGTTTGTTCATTGATTCATTCACTTTACATCCAGATTGCAGCTCCCCTCCCCTCCTCCAGTCCCATGCTTACAACCCCCTCCCACTCTTCCCCCTCCCTTTCTCTTCAAAGAAGGGGAAGTCCCCCACTGGGTACCAACCAGCCCTGGCTCATCAAGTTGCAGCAGGACTAAGCATGTCTTCTCCCACTGAGGCCAGACAAGGCAGCCCAGCTAGGGGGAAATGATCTAAAGGCAGACAACAGACCGAATTCCCTTCTTTAAGGGAGAAGTGGAAGTCTCCGGGTAACAGGGGTTAGGACACAGGGCAGGGGCATTGCTCTCTTGGGACAGATTTTTTCCTGTTGCTTCCCTGGACAGGACCTATTTGACCCTGGATCAGTAACCTCTTTCACGGTCAGGTCTCTCCCACAGACTGCCTTGGCTTTTCTCCACCGGGGCCAGAAATTTAATTTGCAATGATTTCCCCTGGCCTGAGCTAAGGCTCTCTTGCCTTGTATTTCTGGCTGCTGCCAAAGCGGGCCCTCGCCTTCCAGTCTCCTTTCAGATTCCTTGGGTAAAATTGATTCTCTGTGAGCCTCTCACTGAGATGCAGCTCAGAGAAGTGGGGCCAGCAAACCATCGCCCTCATCTGATGAGCTGTGCACATTAAGCCAGGAGATCTATAGGCCCCTGTGTGAGTGTGGCCTACGTGGCCAATGATGGTATAGAGGGAGGGAGACAGCTCTCCTAACTGAGAAGAACTCTGCTACCTTTAAAGACACCCGCTGAGTTCCTCCAGGACCAGCTGGTGCGGGTGATAGTGGCAGGCTCCCCTGGGGCTTCTGTGTGACTATCCCTGTGTGAAAGTCAGGAGGGGATGTTTCCCTAGTTAGAAGGATTGGGAATAGATATAAAACTCAGATTCAAAACACAATCCATCTTCTCTCTTCCTCTGCATTCTTCTGCAGCTGCAGATGAATGTTGCAGGGCCCACATCTTAGCTTCCCGTGTCTGCGTACACCTTTTCTGCAGTTTTCTGTACTGGGCTTCCAATGGGATTGCTTGCTTCCTGTTGTTCCCCTGGTCCCCTACTTCAGACAGCGTGTGCTGTCCTGGCTCTCCCATCTTTCCTGCCTGTGGTTACTTTTTATTCAGAACCAAGTGGCATCTTCTCCAGATACTCTGTGTACTATCCTCTCCATCGTAGTCTTCACTACAGTTTGAGTCCACCATCTCAAGTCATCAGGCTGGGTGATAAGGACCTGGCATATTATCACTCATGCTGTGACCTGAGACAGGTCTTATTTTATTGTTGGTTTGCTTGTTTGCCCGGTTTCAATAAAAACATCAAATGGTCAGCTGCATTTGGTCCAAGGTTCATAAAAAACCACTCATTTATATATATATATATATATATATATATATATATATACCTTATTTTTAGCCTTGGTATTCTTGTCTCTGGGAAATGGAACATGAAGTAATATGTCTGAAGGCCCCAGTACAGTGACAGGCACATGCCGAATCCTTGTTCTAGATGTTTCTCTCCTTTCACAAAAGTGTGGCATTTCCCCACTGGGACTGCAGCACTCTGTAGAGAAGAGACTGGATGCAGTCAATGTCTGAGTCCCCAGTTCCCAGCCTAGAGCTTCCTTCAGGTTAAGGTTTAAGCCTGTTGTTTGCAGTCTTTGATCTGCTCCTGCTAACATCCCAGGGGCTTTTCTCTCACTGTTTCCTCTTCTGTTAGTAACATCCACCACAAACATCCAGAGTCCTTCTAACACCCACCCAAATATCCGGAGTCCTTTTAGAGTTGTGTCTCAGTTTCTCACACTGAGACTGCAAGACACTTAGCAACATCTCTGGGCTCTGCCCACTGGTTGCTAGTGGTAATTGTCTCCCTTCCTCCAAGTTGTGACACCAAATAGTCTTTAGACATTGCCAAGTGTGTCCTGAAGGGTGAAATCACACCTGGTTAAGAACTATTTCAGCCCTCTCACTTTGTTTCATCCTCATCACCTGTTGGAACCCAGGTCAGCCATCAGCTGGAGAAGCCTTTCCTAGCCCCCATAGTCGGATCCCCATAGGGCCCTCCCTGTAAACCCCATGTCTCTCTCTGCAC
Organism: Mus pahari; assembly: GCF_900095145.1. NCBI lineage: Eukaryota > Metazoa > Chordata > Mammalia > Rodentia > Muridae > Mus > Mus pahari. Next base: position 50,117,483 of record NC_034590.1, on the reverse strand, counting down.
ATCCCTATCTCCTACTCCTCATCTTGCACCAAGCAGTTATCTGCTTCTGTGTCACTCTCATCCGCTGTAATATGGTGACAGACAGAACTGGACAGAACTGGAGAGTCACTCATCCCTTTATTTTAAGTACACGGAACAGAGCCTGGAATAGATAGTAGGTGGTCCCAACATGGTGGAGAACTAATGGCAACCTACATGGATAGATGAGAAGACAAGCATGTTGACAGATAAATTTATATGTAGGTAAATGGGAGAGTAGTTGCATGGAAAGGTGAATAGCAGGATAGATAAAATGTATGGATAAATTAATATATAGAGGAATGAATAGGTACATATTTTGATGGACGGGTGGGAGGGTAGATAGGTTAATGAGTGAATGTAGAAATGACTGGGTGGATAAATACATGGATGTGTGGGTAAGTGGATAGATAATCTGGTGACCAGATGGATAGACAGATGAATTAATAGAAGATGTATATATGATTTTTTGAGTATATGGATATATAGATGGGCAGGGGGAGGCATTAAATTTATGATTGAGTCAATGAATGACTAAATGAATGGGCTTATGGGTCTGATGAATGGATGGGAGGATAGATAGTGAATGGGTGTATGGATAGATGGATGAATCTGTTATATTAATAAATTAGTAGGTAGACAGATGGGTGTGGGGGAGAATGGAGGTATAGGTGGGTGGAATTTTGAGTTAATTAACCCTCTCAAAGGGTGAAGAGAGTTTGTGCATAGATAAATGATCAGACAGAATCCAAATGAATCGCAGATTGCATAAACAGGCAGTGGAAAAGCGTCTGTAATCTTTCCCCACTTGGACAGCCTGGAGGGAGTCAGTGTATGTGGGCATTCTGAGTGTCTGGAATTATGAGGATTCCAAAATTTCAATTTCACATTTATAGATGATCCTTCTATGGGGGTCATTTGTTCCCTGGTTTCTCTGTTATGATCTGACTGTGAACTGTTTGTCACAGATCACATGTTGGAATACTTGGTTCCTGGCAGGTGGTGCCATTGTGGGAAGCTGGTTGATGTCGTTCCTTGAGGGTGATAGCTCAGCCCCGCTTCCAGGCTAAGCTATTGGTTTCTTGGTTGATTTCACATAACAAGCAGTAACATGAGCTTCCACCTTGACAGATCAAGCCCTCTGCCATGCCTCCCCTCACCCATGATGAAACAGATACCTTGAATCATTAGTTCAAATTAACCTCTTCCAGAAATTGCATGTATCAGATATTTGGTGATAGCCCCAAGAATGTAACTGATACAATCTTTCTTTTCTTTTCTTTTTTTTTGCAGTTTTTTAATTTATTGTTATTTTCTTTATTTACATTTCAAATGCTATCCCGAAAGTTCCCTATACCCCACCCCACCCCTGCTCCCCTACCCACCCACTCCCACTACTTGGCCCTGGCCTTTCCCTGTGCTGGGTCATATAAAGTTTACAAGACCAAGGGGCCTCTCTTCCCAATAATGGCCAATTAGGCCATCTTCTGCTACATATGCAGCTAGAGACATGAGCTCAGGGGGTACTGGTTAGTTCATATTGTTGTTGCACCTACAGGGTTGCAGCCCCCTACAGCTCCTTGGGTACTTTCTCTAGCTCCTCCATTGGGGGTCCTGTGTTCCATCTAATAGCTGACTGTGAGCATCCACTTCTGTGTTTGCCAGGCACTGGCATAGCCTCACAAGAGGCTGCTATATCAGGGTTCCTTCAGCAGAATCTTGCTGGCATGTGCATTAGTATCTGGGTTTGGTGGCTGATGATGGGATGGATTCCCGGATGGGGTAATCTCTGGATAGTCCATCCTTTCATCTTAGCTCTAAATTTTGTCTCTGTACTTATATCCTTTCATGGGTATTTTGTTACTTATGCTAAGGAGGAATGAAGTATCCACACGATGGTCATCCTTCTTGGTTTTCCTGTGTTTTGCAAGATGTGATACAATCTTTCTTACATTGGGTTAAGATAGGCTCTTGTAGATTCTTGTGTGTGTGTGTGTGTGTGTGGGTATTTTTATTTGACTTTTGGTTCCATTTTAGGGATAGAAATTGAGCCATAGAACAGACCAAAATCAATGGATACGGAATCCAGCTTTCTAAACTTAAGGCTGCTTTCCCTCTGGGAAAAACATGTCTCAGTCCTTTGAAGCTAGGGTTCAAGACAGCCTGGCCAGGGTCTGGCCAACTCTCATGTGTAGCATCATAGACAAAGGCTTCTTGAAGCGGCTATGATCAGTTCTCAGGGATGGAAGGCTTGGCTTGGATTTCCGGTCCTACAGTATCTCATTGGTGGTTCTCAGGGACGGAAGGCTTGGCTTGGATTTCTGGTCCTACAATATCTCATTGGTGGTTCTCAGGGATGGAAGGCTTGGCTTGGATTTCCGGTCCTACAATATCTCATTGGTGGTTCTCAGGCAGGAGCTTCTCACCCTCAGGTTTTTCGTCTGCAATATGGGAAATAAGACCAGTTCTTACAGGATTGATGTAACAGTGAAATAAGATAGCACATAATACATGGACAGCATATGTCTATATGTACCTTTTACTTCACATCATTCTTCCATCTTATTACCACTGTCCTTAGCATCTTGGCCATTCATGGTCATGCTCATCATCACCTTCTTATATAAAGGAAGGACTTGTGCCTCCATGTAGAGTAACAGAATTTATGGGGCATATGAAGGATCACTTAGTTCTGTCCTTCTCACAATGCAGACAGGCTCAAGGGTTACAGGATAAAATGACTCCCAAGAGCTTTCTGATGGGAGTGAGGATCTTTCCTCTTGAGGCCCCGTTTGCCCCTCTCCATGGTTCCACCCCTCCCTTCTGAGAGTCTGTGTTGTAGTACTCTGCCTGGGTGCTACTTCTCCCAGGATGAGTGCTTATTCTGGAGCTGAAGATGCTGATGTAACTCTTCCTTCTTGTGGGCCTCTATGGGTGTGCTGGGTGAGGTCTGACCTTGTTTATTTGTAGAGCATCCTTCCAGTCTCCCAAATCCTCAGGATTCAGTTGCTCATTATTCCTGAACTGAATAAGGTGACCTGTGGAACCCATCACAGCCACAGTATCCTGATCTGTAAAGTGAGGTCAGTGACTAAAGTCCTGGGCACAGTTCTTGGTACCATCATGGGAACGACTCAGCAAGTGTTCACTTCCTTTGCTCTTTTGAGAGGAAGGGCCTTGGAGCCATGGGTGTTAGGGCACGGACTGTTTACCTTCAGTTTCGAGGGGATAAAGCTCCCTTGTTTAGGGCTGACCACCGAAAGGAAAGAGAGTGACTAGGTGGATTCTAGAAAGGTCAACAGCTCAGAATACTGCCCAGAGCTGTATCCAGAATGCCACTGCCAGTTCCCGGGTGCTGTTGCTGCTGGGCCCAGTGTACCTGAATAGCCAGGCTCAGGGCTAGAGCCTAGAGCCATGGTGTTAGTCTACTGGAATCAGCAGTGTAAGACCTCACACTGTTACAGTGCTCAGAGGAGCAAGGCGAAGAGAAAGAGGTGTTCCTAAATTAGCCTCAGAATACAAAGCTGGGGTCATACCTCAGAAGATGGGGGGAGGTCATGTAAGGGAGCCCCTTCTGTTAGCAAGCGGGGTGGCTCTCTCGGGGTTGCCAGGGAGCTGCCACCTTTGCCTCTGTTTACAGAAAGCAGACAGGAGACCTGCGACCTAGAGGGCGCCCATGGTTCAGCCAAGGACCTCAAGTCTCTGGGGCTTTGGGGCTTGGAGCAAAGTCCCATTTATCTTCTTAGGAAGGGGCAGGGTGAATCAATGACGCTGAAGAGGGAGAGATGAGGCTGGGGACAGGCAATTGAAGTCTCCCAGGCCGCCAGCCGCACTGATGCACATCCTGGACTTGCTGCAGAGAGGCCCCTTCCCTCGTGAGCTGCTGAGCTATAGCAACTCCAGCGCCTCGGAGTGGCCTGGAGAAGCGAAATGCTCAGGCAGCTTCAGGCTGCATGGGGCCAGCTTTGTAAAACACAACTGAGGAGAACTGCGTCTGTCCACTCACTCAGCAGCTACTTCAGACAGCCAGGACTCCTCCAGGCCCTTCTCCTGAGCATACTATCTTGGCCTAGGACTCTTCTCACTTGTCAAAGCGGCTCATCTATGTGCTCCTCCTGTGCTAGGGCATGGCACCCCGAGGAGGGGCCTGACAGCTGCAGTTTTAATTCAGTTAGCACAAAGGTCTGGTTGGTGGGGTCTGTTTGAGAGCGAGAAGATGATTCTGACTTACAGTTTCTCATCTTGAAAGTTTTCGGGTTCGTTTCTCTAGTACCTCTGCACATGCTCTTCTCTAAGTAGTTGGATTCAAATAATAGAGTCCCCTGTCTAAAGCACTGGAGCTGTGGCAGGCTAGACCACAGAAGACAGGTAGAAAGAAGCACAGAGGACTCTCATGACCCTGATACCCAACCACAGCATCTGTGTTTTATTTGTGCGAGGCACTGGTCACCTGAAGGAGGTAAGACAAAACTTGCCACAATCCTACAGAGTATAGGATGTTTTCAATCCAGGATGGTTGCTCCCATTTCTGGGGACATTATGGCTGCAGCCTAAACCGGTAGCTGAAGAGAGGACAGGGGACCCACCATGTAGATTCTGAAGACGGACATGTGGTCTTTCAGCTATTAAAGGAAGGGTGTTAGAGGCTGAGGGGCTGGTTCCCGAGTTGGAGGTAGCTGTCTATCCACATAGGAAACCTACTCTCTGGGCTAGGCTGACATATCCATCCCATGGAGGGTTCTGTTGGAGCTGCAGAGATGCCCAGAGTGGGCGGAGAGATTAGGGATGCCTGGCTTCTCCTCTCCAGTCTCTAAGTGAGGAACATGGATGCCTAGTGTGTAATCACAAGGCACTGAGCTAGCCAAACAGAATGCAGGCGTCTTATCTTGAATATGAGGCTTTAAGGGGGTCTGGCAAGCCATGAAAGCAGAGCATGGCTTACAACAATTGTGCCTTTTGTTTGTTTGTTTGTTGTTTTCATTTGGGGGGGGCAAACGGTGTTGAGGGTGTGTACACATTGCCAAAGTGTTCCTTAATCAGATGCATCCCACAATGGTGTGCAGGTCCGAGGTACAGCCATCCCCAGCATGAGGGTGGGGAGGTGAGCTCAGGATCCCCATCTGTCAGAGTAGGAGAGGGAGCTTTGCAGCTGATTTGAGCCCCATGTACACAGCTCTCCAATCTCTGCTCCCCCTCCCCTGAAGACATACAAGGCCTCAGATGAGGAGATATGTTTGTGGGCAGACCAGAACTCTTTTGTTAAGCAAACACGGCAGCCCTCCATTTGGCAGAAATAGCTCTGGAGCAAAGAGAGACGGAGGGAGTGTGTCCACAAAGCCATTTGCCGTTTAGGTGTCAGAAATAAATTTTACCACTGGAGTCTGTAGCATCTGATTAGTGAATTATTCAGTTGGGATATTGCGTTCCCTCTGACCTCATTAGTAACCCTGAGGTGAGAGGGGTGCATTAGAGTAACCACCAGGCTGTCACGGAGGAGCGGGGTAGAGGCATTAAAGTGGATTAAAGTGCTTTACCAAGAACTACAGCACAACTCATAAAAACAGTGCATTGTTAAACCGGGGCTCAGCAAATAAACAGGCAGACGCCACTGCTGTGGGGGAGGGGAGGACATCAGGACCTTGGGGAGGGGAGCCAGTGGGGTTCAGCTTTGTAGCAAGGTGGCATTTCTTCCTGCCAGTCTCACGGCATCCGTAAATTACATGGAGTCTAGGCAGAGGTATCTTTAGTCCCCTCTTCATTACCTCCAGATTCCCCGCCCTTTCTGTTCTCTTGCAACTGGAGAGTTGGCACATTCAGAGTCAAGATCTTAATGGACATCTACTATGTTTTAGTTTCCAACTAAATGATTCTTAATAAGACTGCTTAGCTCTGCAGGTGAGAAATAGAAGCAGCTGGAGGAATGGAAGAGATTGAGGCTTGGTATAAAGCTGCAGCTTTCCTAACTGAGTGACCGCCCCCCTTACTACAGTCCCTGAATCTGGAAGGTGAGCCAGAAGGGCCAAGTGGACCAGGACTCAAAGCAGGCAGAAGATGATACGGGGCTCTAATTTTTAGTTGTTCCTTCCGATGATTTGGCATCTCTTTACATGACATGGGACTTTGCCTATTGCAGATGCCATTCTCAATCAAAAGGAGGCTAACTGAGCTGAGCCGACCCTCACGTCTGGCACCCTAGTGAGTGAACGAGAGAAACAATACTAGAGAGAAGATAGTTCTACTTCTGCTTCTGCAAGTGAAGAGCCTCTAAGCGGTCTGCTCTCCGTTGTCCTCCATTTTAGAGGAGCAGAACCTGTTGTTTGCTCCTGGTGCAGAGGAACCATGTCTTTCCCCAACTTGGGATGGGTGGGTTTGATAAGCAGGACCCGATTCTGCAAGCTGCTATCTCAGTAGTTGTTGTCAAGACAGGAGAACCCTGACACACATCTCCACTCATCACAGAGCTGCCCTGGCTGGACCATGGCTCACTGAGCTAGTGATGTTGGGGTCTGCTTCTTTGCAGACATGAGTAGAGAAAACCTGGATGTTGGGGGATGGAGAACTGCCATGTTCCAGGTCTGGAATTAGCTGCAGAGACCAAGGTGGGGCTGAGGGCACCTCGTCTTTCCTTTGTTTGGGGATGGGGCTCCTGGCTGGACTTCAACACTGTCCCCTGAGACTCAAGCCCCCCAGTTAGTGACTGGTGTGTTTGCAATTGTTTGTTCAGCAGCAATTGCAAATGGATGCTAAAAGGCTTTGTGGTTCATTGATGGTCATGCTCCTTTCCAGACCATTCTTCATCCACTTCTTAGTCCAGCCACAAACTCTCCACTGGCAGCCCCCACTGCTGTCTAAGCTTGATGCTGGGTCCTAAACTCTGTCTGCTCATAGCCCTTCGACTCTAGCAATGCTGAGAATGAAAGCCCTTGCCCTAGACACTGTTTTAGAGATCTTCTCCAAGATAGGCTCCTTACTGGCTTTCCTCTCTGTTGCTTGCCTTCTGCCTGCATTCATGGGAACTGGGTAGAGCACATCCACATGGGAACTTGTAGAGTTCATAGAAAAAGTATATTACACGTACACACATACACACACACACGCACACATGCACGCACACACACACTCATACACACAAACGTGCACTCGTGCGAGGATGATCACAGAGGAAAAGCACACACACACAAACATAAGGAGGGTATCACTGGGACCTTGGGATCTCCAATACCATTTCACGTTGGATTTGTGATTCACATATTTGGTGCCCAGTTTCAGACATGGAGCGACTTCATCCTTTTATAAAGACCTCACATTCTGCAATGCAATTTAGGATGAAGGAGGAGGAAACCAAAACGATTTCTTGGCTTACGATACTCATCTGCATACTTGACTCAATGTGGATTTGTCACTTTTGTTACTGTCAAGACAAAGACTTAAGGAAAGGTGGGCTGACTTGGGAGTTTGAGAGTACAGTCCGTGGCAGGGAAGGTGTAAGAACAGCAAGAGCTGGTGTAGCTGTGGGCAGCACAAATGTGAGTCAGCTGATCCCCAAGTCAGCAAGCAGGGAGAGGGATGTTGGCTGACTCTCAGCTCTTCACCCCCCGCCCTCCCCCTACACTCTTTTGGTATTTCTTCTAGGCCCCCAGCGCATAGATGATGTTACTACATTCAGGGCAGGTCTTTCCTTTCTCAGCGAAATCCCCCCTGGAAACACCCTCACAGGCACGCCCAGAGGTGCGCCTCCTAGGTGATTTCAAATCCAGTCAAGTTGACAAGGAAGATTGATCATCACAACAAACCTTGGGTATTTTGTTTAGTGAAAGGAGCCAGTCACAAAGGGTCCTATGCTACACAATCCCATCTGTGTGAACTAGCCAGACTAAAAAACTTCAGCGGCAGAATGTGGCTGTCAGGCGCGGGGCCAGGAACTTAGGGGTGCTCCAAAAGGTGACGACTAAAGAGTGTGAGGTTCCTTTTTTGGAGTGAGTGATGATCATGTTCTAAATTGACCACTGATGGTAGCCCAACTCTGTGATTAGACCGAAACCCACCGAATTATACACTTCACAGCACTGCCTTGTGTGGTGTGTGAATTACATCTCAATAAAGCTGTCAAAAATAATCTACACATCTTTTTTTTCCCCCAGTCAACTGATATTTTTTTTCCTTTTACCTTCTCGCACTGAAATGGGTACCTTTCACCAACTCCTGATGCTCCCTGAGGAAATGGAAAAGCCTACACAATGTATTCTCACGTTTGTAATTAGAATGCCCGCGAACCATCAGGCAAGTTATAGAAGAATAGAGAAAAGAGGCAGGAAAAGTTGTTTGAGTACAAACCCAGCGTCACAGAGAAGTTAGAGTCTGAAAGCTAGACTCTTCATGTAGTATTGAAGAGTGACCCCTGGGCCAGAAGAGAGGAGAGCTGCATGCAGGTTCTTGATCGATGTGGACTCATGCCTAGTTCTCTCCTCTGGAGACCCTGGCAGGAATGTCTGAAAGTACAGCATGTGGGCAGACAGGAATTCCACCTGCCATTGAAACATCACAGTCTACGCCAAATGTAAAGCACTGATTGTACTGTGCCCATGGATCTGGAGGGTCAGGAAGGAAGAATGATCACATTAGGACTGCGTTATCTCTGTCCTCCAACATCTGTGACGAGCTGATCCGTGACAGACTGGAATTATCCAAAGCCTGTTGTTTCTGTGGTCTGCCTACTCAAGTCTCAGCTGGGGTCTCTGTATGTGTCTTCCTTATGCCATTAGTTGGGCTTCTTTAGAGTATGGGGCTTAGGATCCCAGAACAACCAAGAGACAGGTGTCTAAGTCCTTTTATATAGTGTCACCTCTGCCATGGGCACACGGCTTCATCTCTTGAAGGGAAGGGTTTCAGAGGCTTATTGTGAAGGATATGTGGCATAAGAGAGATTGCTGTTGCCCTCTTTGGAAAATACTGAATACGACTGGGACTATAGGTAGCTTTGTCTTAAGTACTGTGCAGAAGTAGTAAGCCGTCAGACCTAAATGGTCCAGACAGAATAACACTGAATGCTTTGGTAGCAATCCAAATGGACAGATGGCTGACAGCATCCCACACTGTCTGTCCCTGCATCACGTCTTGACTTAACTTAAGACCCAGGATATTGTGGAGAATGGGGTGAGGAAAGCCCCCAGAAGGGCTAAGGTTATATTCCTGCCAACTAGGCAGAGGGGATCTCACGATTGGCGGTGATGTGGATCCTTGAGGATTGCAAGGGTCCTGTACACTTGGACTTTCAGGGTTTTTGTGTTTATTCTGCATTTTCATTCATCTCTGTAAAGAGGGAGCCAGGAGACGAGTCCCTAAATGCTGGAGTAGAATGAAGGGCAGTCGGCTTCTTCCTCTGGCACAGTAAACACAACTACACAGGGGATGCCCACTATGGCACTGTGCCTGGAAAATACTGATGAAGCCCAATGCACAGGAGGCATCATTCTTGTTCTTGAGGCCAAGTGACAAAATCCTGGGTCCAGAGATGGAAAGTAGCCCACTCAAGTCCAGGAGAACAACCCTATATGTCCAGAGCTTTAAAGGTTGTATGGAGTTGCCGATCTGTTTCTTGGTGCATGAAGACAACCTGTGTTCATTTCAGTGTTCTCAATGAAGTGTCAATTGGAGCAGAAACTGGTGACATTTTTCATGGTCACTTCAGGTAAAGGAGGTGCTACTCACATTTAGAAGGTAGGGTCCACGGATGCTGTTAAAGATCCTGTGATGTACAGGGCAGCTGACCATGGAGATTCATCCTGCCCTAAATGTCCATAGTGCCAAGGTCAACATGCCCAGGCAAGATGTTCCTAACAAATCCAGACCCTATAGAGGCAATTTTGGAAACAAGTGTTCACTTTTTCTTTCTCTGTCAGAATGGAAACATCCCCTCACATTGGGGAAGTGACGATTTCTCACTATGTTCTGAAGGGAAGTCTGGCTAGGTTGGTGGTAAGTTTTGCTTTTCTTCAATCCTGCATGATACACACACACACACACACACACACACACACACACACACACACACATACACACACACACTACACAGTATAAGAGTGAGTTTAATGTATTGGAAGGATATGGTTTCTTGACAGGCAAAAGGATGGTGACCACTCATGTTCAGATTACTTATCTTGGGATTATGATTATGACTTTGGGTAACCTGAAAAGAAAGTTCTAGAATGAGCAGTTGATGCTGCCTCAGAATGGAGTCCTCAGAAGAGGTCAAAGGTAAGAACGGGCAGAAGCTGTAGGCAAGGAAACAAGATACTGACTGGTGTACATATGTGAACAGGCGGGACTGTTCCTGGACTCTGCCCAAAAGGGTAGCTGGGAGTAAGGACTGGTTTCCATTAGAAGTGGAAGCCAAGAAGTAAGAGGTGAGTAATGGGTAGCCTTGTGAAGTGCAGTTCAGACCTACGGCTTAGGAACGGACTTGGTTGTCCGGAGGATCCTGGGACCTGCAAAGAAGAGACACAAAGAAGTCTAGGAAAGGATGTAAGAGGAGAAGCAGAGGAAAGATGGATAAGAGAGAGCCCCTGTAGACAGACAGGAGGAGGGAAAGGAGGGAGAATGTATGCCTGCTGGCTTAGAACTTGCTGGCACCAAAATTTCCAGACCCTCATTTGTTTTACTATAGCCGTCTGCACATATCTAGTCAAGTAGCTTCGTACCCCAACCTGGCTGGCATAGGGAACGGTGCCTGTTAGGTCCCCTTAAAGACAGGGCATGGAAGTGCAGGGTAAGAGCAAAGTCATGAGTTCAAGACCTACTGGAGCACATGGATGAGGGTCCCTGGCTCTCAGAAACATGAGTCCATGGGCAGACTGTCAGCGCACCCCATCAGACAGATATCCCCTCTGTGTTCCATGGGCAGACCATCAGCCCACCCCATCAGATATCCCCTCTGTGTTCCATGGGCAGACCATCAGCGCACCCCATCAGATATCCCCTCAGTGTTCCATGGGCAGACCATCAGCCCACCCCAGCAGATATCCCCTCTGTGTTCAAGATTACTGCTGTTTCCCTGATCCAGCAGGCAGAGGCACAAACCTCCCCTGGAAAGAGGCTGCAAGAAAGTCTGTCAGTCCCTGAGAGAGGACCCACGGGGGGGGGGGGTGCTGTGCATCAGTTGGGAGGGGGGCTGGGGAAAAGGGGAGGTGGCTCTCTTTCCTGCGTGGCACTTGCTATTTCGGACTTACTAAAAGTCTGCTCCTCATGGATCTCTGCTCTGATGAGAGTGACAAGACTTCTCGCAGCGATCTCTTTACTTAACCCCTTTTGCTGGGCCATCTGTTCACTACTCTGATGTATGCTTCTCCTCGGAGGAGCCATCAAATTATTCAGGCTCCTTCCCTGGTACAGAGCTGGCTGCTCTCCTCCCAGCTGCCCCCCTACCCCACACAGCCAAAGCCAAACCACTTTCCCACATCCTGAGTGAAACAGATACTGGGGGTGGGGGTGGGGGTGTCCGTGGGCGAGCAATCATTGTCCTTGAAAAAAAAAAATCACTGGGGGTTCGATTCTGGTGTTCAGCCTCACTGTGGACTGCAGCTTATGCTTCAACTCCAACGCCTCCCCCAGACTGGCTTTCAAAAATACCCACTTCGGAGAGCCATGGTCCCTCCTGTGCTCCCCCATCAGCGAGGACCTGAGATGACCACTTACTCCCTCGCAGAACACCCTGGGTCTTCTGGAACCTGGGGGTGGGGGTGGGGTGGGGCGTGGTGGCACCGAAAACTTTCTCCTTATTCATTTTCAAGTTCTTACAAATTTTGAAGCCTTCTTGGGCTTTTTCATGCACCCCTCGCCTCTGCTCCCCATGTCTCTCTCCTTCTTGATGTGGTCAGTTCTCAGCAGCAGCAGGCCCAGGGCAGCAGCACTGTTGCTGACAAAGGACTTTCCATATCCTCAGTCCAATATGGTAGTTGTCAGTCACCGCACCTCCTGAGTTCTTGAAACCTGGCTTGTACTCTGGTGCTTGTATTTAAATTTAAGTTGAAGTCAGTCGCGGTAGACTTAAACTTAGCTTCAAAGCAGCACCAGCCACTGAGACAGCGGAGAATAAGCGAGAGGGGTAAGGTCTGCAGAACGAGTCCTGGGTGGGGAGTCACATATAGGCAGAGTGAAAGCTCAGATGCACTGATCCACGACCAGGCCTCTGGAAAGCCCGGCCTCTCCTCCTGGCCCAACCTCCCCAGCTCTGCAATCTGCATCTCGGGCAGAGGAACCTGCTTGGTGCTTAGCTGGTCCTTAACACCCTCCAGGGCAGGCATCAGGCTGTGAGAAGTTCTGAATAATGAATGCAGTCAAGAGGGGTGCTGGCTTTTTCCATTCACTCTCCAAGTGCCTTCCCCAGTGGGTGGGTGAGGCACACAGTCATCACCCACCCCTAGAGCAATCTTCCCAGGGTGAGAACAGGCCCCCACCCCCTCCTTTCTTCCCTCACCTACAGGAGGCTGAGAGCTGGCGGGAGGGGGGTTGGGGTGGGGGGAAGGCTGCAGAGCCCTGCCTTGGAATTCCAAGCAAGGAGCCACTGTTAAGGTCCTCTTTCTTCTCTTGTTTCCTAGCCAGTGTTTATTGAGCTCATCTTCCAGGTACTGTGCTCATAAGCGTTTATTCCCCACTGGTCCAAGGAGGTGAAGTCAGCCCTGGGTTTTAGAGAAGCCCAAGACTCAGGAAAGCTAAGTGACTTGTTCCAAGCCAGCAGCTGATCTCTTTTGATCTCAATGTCCAAACTTTTATCAAAAGCACTGTATTCTCCTTCTCAGATGGCAAGCCAGATGAGTACCTTTTGGAATGCCGTTGGAGGAAGAAAAGGAGCACGGACCAGCAGGGTTGTCAGCTTCTGCTACTGCCCAGGAAACTGTCACTGAGTAGACATTCCTTAGCCAGTGACTCAAAAACCGAAGGATGCTTAATCAAAGTTTAGTCTGACATATGGAGAACTGGCAGGAGATTAATTTAATATCACCTCGTGTTGGAACCCTCACCCCCCCCTCCTCCTCGTTCCTCCTCTCTTGGTCTCTTTCCAATCTGTTTTCGTTGGCATCCTCAACTAGGAGCAGACAGAACCAAGAGAAGCACCAAGAAAGGCATTTCCTGACGCCAGCTGTGATCTCTGGGCAAAGGCCGGGCTCTCTGAGACCAGAGGAAGGCAGGCAACTACCCAGAAGCACCTGGGTACAGAGCTGGGAGCTGGTCTTGAATGAGGATGGCCAGGGTGGTCTCAGTTGTTGGCCTGTAGTGGCGACATGTGACTGCTTCCTGGGTGCTTGAGAACTTCTTTAGTAAGGTTCTATATAAGCCTCCAGCAGCCTCACCTCTCCACCGTGACCATCATCCACTGGCCTTTGCTAACTGTCTGCTCCCTTCCCCTCCTAGTCTATCTTCTTGCTGTCTCCTATGCTCTCTCAGACACAGGTTCTGGCCTGGATCTCACTGTTCTTGTTAGTTATGTGGCTTCTTATTCCTATTGGGGGAATTCCTGTCCCTTTTGGAGTTTGCCTTCTGTCTGTAGGTGGAGAAAGGAAGGTCCAGGAGCTAAGGAGCATGCAACAGCCAGGCCTGACCAAAGGCCCTAGGGAAAGGTGATAGCTTGGCCTCTGCTTTTCTTTTTGTGGCCGGTAGGTGGTGCTAGATGCTAGCCCAGGCCCAGCTGGGGCCTTGGAGGAGCTAACTGCTGTTCTGTCTTACAGGAAAAGACTCTGCCAGACATGAAGAAGCTCTGACAGTAGGGACTCAGTAGCTGATTCAGGACACTGGAGGTGCTACTGAGTGTGCTGTTATTTCCTGTCTCCAAGCTTTGCAGCTCTTAGTGTCTGGTCTTCCTTTAGGAACTGGAAACCAGGTGCAGAGTGGAACAACTGGGTAGTAGAGATTTGCCTGTATTTTTTCTAACACACCACTCCTTCCAAGGAGGAGTAAAGATTCTTTCCTTTGCGAGCTTAGAACAAGCTTTGCCTCAGCCCATTTGGGCAGCTAGGGAGGATGGAAATACAGACAACTGTTTCTGGAGCTGCCCTCAACAGCAGAGTGAATGGAGTCTTACAGGCCATTCTGCAATCTGCTTCTGAACCGTGTGTGCCTACTGAAGGTCTAGCGCACAGTGTGTGCTTCACTAAGTGAAGGAATGATGGAGTGAGTGAGTCCATGGATAGAGGAGTTCAGATTTTCCTCCTGGATTTACCCTCTGGATATATTTAGGAATGCAGCCAGTTCCTCTGCAGAGAGATTTCAGGAGTGGCCTAATAGGAAGGGTGGACCTTGGAGGCCCACGTAGCTGTGGCCGTGACCTTCACACTTGTCTGGTGAGGAGATTTCTTTTTCTTCACTGCGTGAGCATCTATTGAATGTCCTTCAAGTATTTGGTACATCTTTCTAAACTCCAAAATCTCCTGTCTACAAATATGCCTCCTCAGACCAAAATAGATAGGTAGATAGATTAAATAAATAAATAAATAAATAAATAAATAAATAAATAAAGGTCTGGTGTCTCTCTGTAGAGTTTGGGGTTATTGGCTTAGCACCCTAGGCATGCAGAGCTTGCGAAAATGGGTGGACTTTTGGAGTTGGCCAGTGAGAAGATGGAAAGATAGGTCAGTCTGGTAGGCCCTGGAGTATTGGGTCTCAGTGCACATAGCCAGTGTAGACAGAAGAGAATGTTATCTAAGTAGGCACATGAGCAAGCATTGAAATGGCTTTGCTGGTTGTTTTTCCTGGGCCGAGACTCAAACTCTGCCAAGTGCTTGGTTTTACTGAGGGCTTGATGGAGGCAGGTCAGTCAGAACTGTGACTAAGAGAAATGGGAAGGCGGCAGATAATTTGTGCGATCCTCAAACACCCAGAGTCAACAGTGAAGCTGTGAATGAGTGAGGCGTGGGCTAGCTGGGGTAAAAGCAATGCTCTGTCAGAAAACTGACCGTGGGAGGGAGGGAAGGCCTCCCAGCTGCCCATGCAGGGGCCCCCCGTGCTTCAACCATGGGGACAGACCACCACAAAGAGAAATGAGTGAAGGGGGAGCTCAGAGTAAGAGCTGAGCTCTGGGTAGCCCCGGCCACCCACTCTTGGGATGTTCTAGGGAACACCTTTGGGATTTATTTAATAACAGCTCATAGTGAAGCCTTTGCCTTGCTCCTTCTCTGCCTTATTTCCAGTCTTCATTGCTATCTCCCAGCTCCAGAGCCATCTATGAAATGGCACGATGTGCTGGAAACAAACTCCAAGCAGGACCGGGAGATCCACAATCAGCTCACTAGAGAAGCCATTGAAGAAACCGAGCTCATCACCCTGGGGAACAAGACCCAGAGTGGAGTGATTCATCCATGTTGGGATGAGCACCAAGCAGACACAGTGTGGTTGAAGAAGGTGAGCTCTCCAGAGACCAGCAAGTCCAAGATGGAGATAGAGGACAGATTGGAAGTCCCACATCTCTCTTCAAGTCTCACAGACCAAGAGGCAGTGGGTCGCGCCATCCTTCTGTATGCTGGAGCTTCCTCAGGGCCACTTAGCTGTAAATTCAAGCAGCTGTAAAGGTCACTGGCCTTATAGCCCCACCTCTCCCACTGGCCCAGTGGTGCTGTACCTAAGTTCTTAGCTGAGGTCTGACTACTAATTAAGCTGAATTCCCTTAGGCCTCGGGATAAGAACAAGGCAAGGCCAGCAGCAGAGCTCCTGTGCTCTTGGCTCAGAGAAGACTCCAGCTACGTCCCTCCTAACTCCTTCCCAGGGAGAAGGCAGGCTTCCTGTGTGAGCCATGTTACCTTGAACAAGTTAGTCAGTCTTTCCAAGCCTCAGTATGGATACCTGCAGAGGAGTGGCAGGTCGCTTCACAGGCTATTGGTGCAAACCATCCTCTTCTATTGCAGTATGGGGCTCCAGAAGGCACAGAGAGCTGGCCTTCCTCTGGGTGGAGAAGCTCCCTGTATATAGAACTTTCAATACTAAATATGGAAAGCAACGGGCAAACCAGGACAAACTGGTCACTTTAGCTAGGGTCCCATCTTTTTCTCCCCTTGCCTCCTGGCCAGTCTTATGGTTAACCCTAAGCTAAAGATGTCTGGAGACAGACATTAAGGACTGGAAGTCTGTCAGCACTGGTGTAATCTTGCCCTCTCAGAGACCAGTGCCAACCAAGGGGTTTCTTCATCTCATTGGGATAAGTTTGCTATGCCCCTTCTCATCTCTGGAATTTCTTATCCATCTTTTAAATCAACCTGGCATTTTCTGTTTGTTAACACTATAGTGGAGCCTAGAATCTCAGGCTTTCCACTGCAGGACAGAAGAGGGAGAGAAGAAAGAGGAAGAGGAGAAGGAGGAGGAGGAGGAGGAGGAGGAGGAGGAGGAAGAGCTGCTATATGCTCAGGCTGAGACTGCAGTCCCTGTAAACACTCTTGTGCCTGTGGTTTCTAAGTACCTAGGTCATGTTCTCACAGATACCCTTTTCTTCTAGGATAGATGAAGTTGACATTGGGCTTAGTACATTCCCATTGTCAATGTCAAATAACATTCACCAAGGCGAGGCAAGGCAAAGTTCTGCCACGCAGGCCTTCACTTGACTGTATCAAGGATCACCTTGTTTGTTTTGCAAGTTCTATCCCTGTTATCCAAAGAAAGGTTCCTGGGAAGGAAGTGGGGGTGGGGAGGGAAAGGATAGAAAATGTCCTTTCAGGTTTCATGCAATGTCTGCGAGATCAGCACATGGATAGAGCATGTGCTGGGTCCTGGGTTCTGTGGAAATGCAGCAAGAGGCAGACATATAACCTCTCAGCCTAGGAAGGTCTAACCTATAGAAGGCCAAGAAGCTGGCAGGAGGATCTGGCACGGAGGAGTCCTTGCCAAGGAGGTGAGATACCCTGAGCTCTTTTAGAGGTGGGATTCTGGCAGGCAGAAGCTGTGGGTCCCAAGTGCCAAGACGTATAAAGGTGAGGACATGGGAGACAGGAGAGGCTAGGGCTCACGTGTTGTGCACAAGGGTTAGTCTCTTGGCAGTGAAGGCTGCTAGAGGAAGAAAAGCTGGATTGTGGAAGGCGTTGGCATGGGCATGGGGCTTAGGATGAAAGAGGTTTTAAAGCAGGAAAGAGTCAGGGATTCCAGCCATGTTTTGACAAAATGTCAGTCCCCGGGACTTCTACCTCTTGCTGTGGTTCCCTCTTTCTTTTTCCACAAGGAGCTAGACCAGCCGTCTCCGATCAGAATGTCCCTGTCCTTTCCACACCAGGAGGAAGAAGCCTGGCTCAGCCCAAGGGAGGCTCTAGCCATTGGCCCCCGTCCACTCCCAGACTAGGAGCAGCTGAGCCCAAGGCCAAGGCCAAGGCTGGAGTTGGCTGTTCTGTTCCCTCTTTGGGGAAAGAGTCTGTTTCTCCATAGCCACAGAGCAAAAAGTTCAACCTGGCATCTTGGCCCAGGAGCAGCATCTCCTAGCTCCTCCTGCATGCCCCTCCCGCTTCCATTGTCCCTTTCTCCCTTCATGCTTGTCCCTGCCCGTTTCTTCCCATTCTCCTTGCCACACCTATCATTCTGCCTGTTTCTCTCTCTCTCTCTCTCTGGATGTAGATGCAGGCATAAATGTGCGTGTGTGTGTGTGTGTGTGTGTGTGTGTGTGTGTGTAAGTGTACATTTGTGTGCACATTGGAGGGTGACTTTGGGTGTTGCTCCTCAGAAGCCATTCTCCTTGTTTGTTTGTTTGTTTGTTTGTTTGTTTGTTTTTAAAGCCATATTTCCCATTAGGCTGGAGCTGGCTGCCCAGACAATGAGTGCCCCAGATCTATTGTCCCTACCTCTCTGTAGCTGAGATTACAAGCATGTATCAGCATGCCTAGCCTTTTTAACATGGGTTTGGGGTTCAGACTCAGGCTCTCATTTGCATGGCAAACACTTTTCCTCATGGACCATCTCCCCATCCCTCCACCTGCATTTTAGACCTGACAATAGAGGTCCTTCTATCCTCCCCTGGCCTCTGCTGGGCCCCACTGCTTCCAGGCCATTTTAGAGGTGTGGTCCTGAGATCTGACAGATCCTTCTTGCTGTATAACCTCAAGGTAGCAGCGTAACCTCTCTGAGCATCTTGTTCTTCTAGAAAGAAGTGCGGCAATGGAGAGCTCACCACACGGGGAATGGAGTGTCTCAGTGCTCTGCCCCATAGGGCTGAACTGTCCTCGTTCTGAGTTGTCCTTACTCCCTCCCCGTCTCAGTTGTGGGTGAGATGAGCCTCTCTGGGACTTTTGAGGAGGCCAGGAGTGTGAGTGTGAGTGATGGGCAGCTTAGTGGCATGATGTTCCTTGCTGAGTGTCTTTGGATACGTCTTTGGGCGTCTTTCATATTGCTTCTGTGTCTCCCTTCCAGGATAGCAAGGAAACACATCAGGGAGCATCGGCACTCATTTGTACCCTCAGCTGGACAGCTGTCCTGCCCCAGCCAGGCTTCATGTCTGTCCACGGAAGACAGGTTCCATAAAGCCAGGGTAGATGATGGACTGGGGTTGAAGGGAACTGCAGAGCTGTTTGAGAAAGGGCCAGTGTTTGCTATGGTGCTTATGTGTGGCCCATCCCATTCTCTCTATTCACCTGGCCATGGGTCTGAATCTAGAGACTGGCAGACATATGGATCCCAGGATTTTTTTCCCTATGGTGGTTGGCTTCTAGGGTGGGACTGCATGCAATGGGAGAGGGAGGGTCATCTGCTAGGATCCCAGGGCAAATGGACCTCAACAAGGGTGGCTGCTCCTTGTCTTCTTCTTTCCATGGACTTATAGGGTGCCAGAAACGAGGTAGCTGTAAGAGAGCCAGCAGTGGTGTCACAGGCTCTCCGGATGTAGGCAAGGTAGCCCCTATGTTGTAGCCGTTGCCTGGCAAACATGGTGTCTCAGAAGGGAGGAACTTTCAACCCCCCCCCCCAGCTTAGTCCTGGTCACTTAATTACAGACAGGTTCTTACTCTTTAGCTTAGGTTAGTCACCAAGAACTCACTATGTAGCCCAGGCTAACCTCATGTTCCAAGAGGTTTACTGGCATGAGCTAACTCTTCCAGCTAAAGCAGGTCATGTTACAGTATAGAAAAATACCACCCATATGAGAGCAGACTTGGTTACCAGGGTTTAAACACGAAGTGGGGTGGCACAGGATGAGGGGCCTAGAGGATGAAGGAATTAATGAAAGAAATGAATAAATACATGAAGAAGGCTACCAATCCCTTGGCTCTTCCCAGTGACATTATGTCTCTCCCTACCGTGCTAAAGGTGGTGGCTTTCTGCTCTCTTATGAGAGAAGAAGCACAGCCTGATTTTTGAGACATGGTCTCACGTAGTTGGCCTTGAACTTACTACGTAGTCGAGGATGGTCTTGAGGTTTTGACCCTCCTGCCTCTATCTCCCGAGTGCTGGGATTATAGTAATGTGCCACCATATCTGATTTGTGTGGTGTAGGGTGCTTGACAAACCCAGGGACTCACGCATGTCAGGCAGGCACTGTACCACTGAGTCACACTCTTAGCCTCCTAGGCTGAGTTCTTGCCTGGCCTTTGATAGTTGACTGAACTGGACCAGATTCCCTTTTCATCCTCATTGGATCTTTCTGAGAGGAGGGATTCTGCAAGTGAAAGATTACTGTTCCAGATCTGCTCCAGTTCAGCCCTGTAGTCAGCTGGAGGGAGACGGGAGGCTTTTCTGCCCATCGGTCCCCAGCACGCAGTCAGCAAATTGGCCATCCTTAGGAAAGGTCAGCTGAATCAGCCATCCGACCCCCCTGCAAGAAACGTGCTTGGTATTTTTAGAAGCCTTTCAAGCTCCCCGAGCTCAGCAAGACACACTCTGAACCTTTGCCTATCCAACCCTGGCCCCAGCTCCACCCCAGATCAGCCTGGCCCAGGCCAGACCAGGTCTGCTTCTGCCCAGTTCAGCCCAGACACACTTTCTCACAGTTCAGGCAAGTTAGTGGAGGCAGCTGTATGAGAGGAGAGGGTCAATCCAGAGTGGCCAGGTGGGATAAACCTGGCATCCTTTAGATGGTAAGATATGACCTGAGATCCAATCTGCTACTCAGTTCATCACCTAGCCCTGAGAAGACCTCGCCCCCTATATCATTCCCAGCTGTGCAATGGATAAGTCATACCTTCAGGTCCATTTAGAAGAGAAGCAGGATAAATTTAATCATCAGTCAAAAGTGCTGTACTCGGGTGGATTCCGGGTAAATTCTTGTAAGGCCTGGATGAGGTCGTGTTAGAGAATTTTGTGTTCCTTGGAAAGAGATACTTAAAGAGATGAGGTCATAAAAAAATCTGCCATGGAATAAGGTTGTGCTTAAAAGGCATCTTTCCATTTGAGGAGGGAGGTATGTGGTCTAGGGCAGGCTGGGAGACTCTGGGACATGAGGTTCTGAAGACTCTAGCCAGAGTCTATTACTTCTCTTACTGTAATAGGTTGAGGAAGGATACTGGCATAGGGACATCTTTGGCTCTGGTCCTCTCTAGGTGGCCTTTGGGCATCATTGAGTCATCTTGGGCCCGGTTGTTCACCTATAAAATGGCAGGGTTGGAGAAGGAGATGTTTGCACTAAACATTCTCTGAAATTGGTCAGTTTCCATTGGAGGGGTTTGTGGCAGCTCCCCAGAGTTCTTCAAAGGCACAAGCCAGCCAGGGCTATACAGAGAAACCCTGTCTCAGAAAAAAACAAAACAAAACAAAACAGAAAAACAAAAACAAAAACAAACCAAAAAACCCACAAACAAACAAACAAACAAACAAACAAAAAAGGTAACCTTGTATCCTAACACGGCTTATAGCTTTCAGGGGATCCTGTTTTGTTCCAATGGAGATGTTTCAAAACATTAAGTTAAGTCAAAACATAAATGACTATATTATACAGTGGGAAAAAACCCTTAAGAATCTAAAAGAGAAATCTGAGTCTTTAAAGCTGTTTCATGCCCGCCACAGTCTCTTCTTAAGCTCTATGTCCTCTTCGGCCCTTGGAGGCTTCTGGTTGGAAGAGTCTGAAAGCCATGAGGTTTGGTTAATTTCCAAGGCCTTTTAAATGTTCTGTTGTAGTAGTATGCGATCTGTAATATTATCATTCCTATTGTTTTTGATATGTGTGTGAGCAAGCAGGGCTTATAAATAAACTGACCTCTTAGAGAGGTTTAATACTGTCTTGGCTCTTCTTGGAGTCTCAGGACTGGGAAAGCCAGTGTTTTGAAGTTGAAAGGGAAGTGGACTGTCTACCTGGGGGTGGGGGTTGGGGGGTGGGGAGGGGGACAAGAGGAGTGGGTGTCAAGGAAGTGGGGTTGCTATTAAAAATGTTCTATTCTGTAGTCCTTGTATTGGTTAATGGGTTAAAATCACGGCTTCTAATTCAGTCTGGCACAGGGAAATGAAGTTTCCCAACCCTAACAGCCTTTCCTAAGTGCTTCTTTTGCCCCTTGTACTGGGCAATTTGCTTTCTGATGTGATAAAATGCTTGACAAAAGCTATGAAAGGAAGGAACTAATGCTTTATTTTGGCTCTTGGCTTGAGGAAATATTGTCTACAATATAGCAAATATAGAATATATACATATAAAATATTAATGTTAGCACAATAACTATATAATTATTAACACAATATTATCAATAATGTTGTTATTAATTATAAATAACTATATTATTCTTTATATATACATATACATGCATATACATATACGTATACATATGTGTGTGTGTGTGTGTGTGTGTGTGTGTGTTTGTGTGTCTCCGACATAGCAGTGGGCATGTGAGGTGGCTGGTTACACTGTGTCCTTAGTCATGAAGTAGAAAGAGGACTCTGTTAGACTTCGTGTTTTTATTCATATTAATTCCAGGTTCCTGGGCTATGACGTGGTGATGCCGAAATTCAGGGTGGGTCTTTCCTCCTCCATTAAACTTCTCTAGAAAAGCTCCTACGGACATCCCCAGAGGTGTGCTGCCGAGGAGGTTCCAAATCCAGACAAGCAGACGATGAAGATCCTCACACATCCAGTCCCAGGTATGGCCTTCCCCCTGCACATCTCTTGTACAATCTGCATCTGTCTGCGTCTTTCTCCCTGACCTGCACCAATGAATGCATACCCAGCCCCTTGTGGGTTCCCCTGCCCTTGTATCCAGCCTCCTCCATACCTGCTTCCCCATGCTCCCCTGCCCTGCTCCACACTTGCAGGGTGCCCCATGCCTGGCGGCTCCTAACACTCTGGGCACACCCAGTGCGCCCACAGGTGCTGATTTTACCCCTCTGTTCTCCATCTCTCTGTCACTGCCCATAGCCTACCCCAGGCTTCAAGCACACACTTGTTCACCTCGAGTAAGATCAAAAATAAACTCTGGAACCTGTTCAAAGGCTAATGTGCCTCCTCTCCTCGTTATTGATTTGTTTATTACAGATGCTTGGGTAGGATATTCGATGAGGCTGCCGTGCCAGGGCTCCTTTAACAATCCTCGCCCTTTGCCGGGAGCAAGCTGGCCTGATGAAATCTTGGAAAGGCTTACCAGGGTACTAGGGAGATCCATCCGTGGAAAAATTTTTGGACTGGCTAGCTTGTGGTCCTGGCTTAAGCCTACGCTAGCCCTGACTCCATCTAGAGACCACAGCCAGGTCTCCCCTCCTGCCTTTTCTTCCCTCTAGTGATGGACTTACTGTGGGAATACAAAGTGACAGCTCCCCTGAAAAGCAAGCCAGCAGCTCTTTTCCTTCCTACCTCACTAGGGGGCAGCTGAATGTAGGAAGTAGCTTTACTGTCTAGAAAGACTTAGGTTGAAGACTCCGCTGATAGGACTCTAGCTGGGTAACCCTGGACAAGTGACAGAGCCTCTCTGAACCTGCTTTCTCACCCATAAAGCAGAGCAGGTGTGAAGATTCAAGGACGTGGTGCTCATAAGGAGTATAGGAAGTGTTGTGCTTTGTGGCCACAATGGTCACCTTATTCATTGTCACTGTCATCCTGCCTGTCTTCATCCCAGGATCACAGGGATGACTTGCTGCTATATGGCACAGCCTCTGGATGACTCCCTAACTTACACAGCAGAGCCCTGGGGAAACTATGACGTCTTCACGAAGGTCACTAGGTCCCTTCGGGCAGGGCTGTTTGGACATGGACCTTACCGTTCTTCCAGTAGAGGCTGTGCAGGGGTTGGGGGAGGGTGGCTTCTGTCAAAGGGAGACAGGGACAGTGTTGGGGGGAAATACCTCTGGCCTGTCTTTCTTGAGTCCTGAGAGGGATTCTTGTACTTGAGACCTGGAAGGAGGGATCATGCAGTGTCCCCCCCCCCCAGCTTTGGGGTGTCACTTGGTTTTCATTGACTGGATGAACCCATGGAGCCTGCATGCATGTTTCCAGGCTGGGCATCGATGACCTCCATCTCAAACTGCACATTCATCAACAACTCTGGGAACTGACCAGGCTGCAGCCAGAGCTCTGTAGGGCCAGGTCCACCACACCTTTTTCAACCTTCGCTCCCTTCCCAAGCTCCATCCCGAAACTCTCTGGGCTGGGCTTTTTGTTCCCTGGTTCCCAGGCAGTGCAGCTGGTGCTGTAGGCTGGGGAGGGGGCGGAGGACGAAGCAGAAAGTCTGTGGGAGGGAGCTTTCTCTTAGTTCCAAAGGCGAGCAAAGGCTGTAACTGCCCCCTCCTCCCAACATGATGCTTCCCCTAATTCCCACACTGGTGTCTCAGCAAATAAGGCTAATTTTTTTTCCCCACTTGCTCATGATAGCTACTTAAATGTGTGTACGCTGCTCCTAGTAATTGTGAGAGCTGGGAGAAAATTAGAGCAGATTTGGTGTATTTCTAGTTTTGAGTCCCAGTTCTGTTGGCAGATATCTGGTCTCTTTTTCTCTGAGCCTGAAGACCTTGGACGTCATCCCCTCAGGCCTCAGAGAGCTTGGATTCCTATTCTGCTTGTAGAGGAAAAAGCCAGGATGGCTTGTTGTGAGGAGAAAGGGCAACAAGGGGAAGACCCTGATGTGGAGGCCACGGAGAATGGTAGAAAGAAGGCAAGAGAGGGCTTTGATGGGTCAGATTCTGAGTTGGGCTGATCACGCACCCTTTGCTATGCAGCTTCTAAACCATATAGCAAGGAAGTATGTGAGAGACAGCTGTGGGAATGCCCATCAGGCGGGGAGGTGTCCGGGTCATCAGCTAGCACCTGCTGGAACGAGAGTTTGAACTGGATTTGCTTAGGGCTGAACCATACACTTTATTCTCCTTAGAAGGAAGAGGGGTAATGCCTGCTACAAATGGAGGCATTTCCTTTGACTTTTCATGCCCAAGGAATCATGTGGAAAGGGAATAGCTGGGCAGCGGTTAAGGAGCAACACGCTAATGGAACGTCCTGTAAGCTGGGATTAGTGGCTGTCACATGGACGGTGCTGAGTGCTCTCCGGCTGTTTTCATGTGTTACCACATTAATCCCTGTGATCATTAGTTCCCCCAAGTGACAGAGAAGGAAGTGTCAGATCAGAGGAGCAAAGTTGCATGTTCAAGGTGACAAGGCCCAATATGTTCTCAGTGCTAAATGAGTGGATCAGTTATCGAACTAGGCCCTGAAAGCCAATGTTCTACAGTCTGAGCCAAAGGCTCAGGGCCAGGTCAGGGGGAAGGTGTGATGCAGACTTCTCAGCGGGGAGCAGGTGCTGAGAAGGTCAGTTGTGGGAGGTGGTGATGGCAGAGCAGGAGCCTGGGAGCTGAGCAGGAGTGGGCAGGGTTGACAGGGGAGTGTAACGGGGGTAACGTGGGGACCCCCGGAGTTGAGGAGGGCTGAACTGCGGTGCATGGTTCTGAAGGAAGCTTTGGCTGTTTGCAAGGATGAGGCCATGTGGTAAGGTTGCTGGGCCTGGGCTGTGACCCAGGACCAGGCAGAAACTGCACCAAGGGTATTGTTTCTGGAACCTACTCTTTCCAGCCTTTTTCTGACTCTGAGAACAGAGCCATCGAGCTTTCTGTGTCTAGAAGCCCCTTGACATTTTTTCCTAATCATGGTGAAGTCTGTTGTTCTAGGATGGGGGCAGTAGTGAGCCACTCCACTCCAGTCTTCAGTTCCTAACTTCTCACAGAGATCTGTATGAGCTTTCAGGCAGTTCAAGCTTTCATTCCATCACCTTGTCCCAGATGTGCACTGTCAGTTCTGGAGGTCACAGCAAGGGAGACCCTGAGAAGATACAGGGAGCCACAGGTCTAGTCCCTCCTGCACTTGCTGGTACCCTCCTGGTCCCTGAGGACACAGACACAGAACCCTGGCATGTGCCTGGAGAGACAGAGAACAGCAGGTGTATAGAACAACTACCTCCTGACCTTCCTCCGCAGAGTCCCTTCGTCTGTCCTCAGCAATGCTTTGAGGAGGCTGCTCAGTCAGTACGGAGATTTTTGGCAAGATGGTGAACCCCAGGAAACTTCCATTTTAATGCCTAGAGTAGAAGGGCTGTCCCTCCGGGATCAGGAAGAGGCTCCCAGACTCCCCTCCCCCCTCTCCCTTTGTCATTCTTGGTTCTATTTTCTGAAGACTATTATCTCTGGATGCCCTTGGGTTGGATTAATGAGAGGGAAATGGCCGAATGCTTCCAGGAGAGCTGCATGTAGAGAGTGTAAAGAGTGGGTGTGGGTGACCCTGGAAGTTGGGCGTCGTCCCCCAAGCCTCTTTTTTCCTACTAGCTCCTGTCACCTAGCTGCCATAGACTCTTCGGGGAAGACTCCTTGATCCTTTGCCTTTTGATTTTACTTGAGAAACAGAACACAGAGTGGGAGTGGCTTCTTTCCCGAATGCCCCGCCCACCAGCATCATCTGTCTGTTGCTGTCCACAGTAGGCATTTCCTTATCTGCAGGGGCAGGACGTAGGTGACCCACTGGCTGGTGGCAGCTACCGTCCTGTGCACGTGCAGCCCCTCCTCACTCTGCTGCATTGCATTCTCAACCTCAGCCCACTGTTCGCAGCTCGCAGTGACTTGGCAAGTCTTGTCTTCTATAATAGAGACCAGTGCCACCTCCCTATTTAGAGGGAGCAATAAACAGATGGGAACCGGCACAGGACAGGATCAATATCTGTTGTTCAGGAAGAGATGCAGCCCTGTGTCCTCTGCCCTGGGACCCAGGACTTGTCAGATGCCCTCTGGTAGCACCAACTCTGAGGTTGAGGGAGAGAGTCGAAGAGCATCGTGGGTGTTGCCAGCATCCCATGGCACTGGCAGTGGGGCTCACAGGCTTGCCAGGAACTTCTCTGCAACTGTAAGTGAGGTGAGCCTTGGGGAAGCAATGAGTTCCACCATCAGTGGGTACCAGCTGCTGATGCTTCTGGACTGGGGCAGTAAAACCCTTTGAAACTCTCCAAAGGAGAAGGCAAAAGCCAACGCAGTACGCTTAGTGGAGGGCAGGCATTGTTCAAAGCACCTTTCTATACCTGGTGAGTTAAAGACAGTTAGAGAAGTGGAAATTGAGGCATAGAGGCTACGTCACAGAGACTTAGAGGAAGTAAGTTTAACTCTCAGGGACACAATGCTATATTTAGTCTCTTTATAGCTTTCCACTTCTTGGGTCCCCAGAGTTGGATCACTTGAAGCCTGTGGGATTTAAAGCCAGTGAAGACTTGAATGCATTGCCACATTTGGAGTGGGGGAGACCTAGAAAGCTGTGATTTTTTCAAGTATAGGGGAATAACTGAGGTACTCTGCTCAGAGAGGTGGGAGGGAGGCCGGCAACTCTGTGCCTCGTAGAAAAGACGGTGGGTTTAGCATCAGCACCAACATGGAAGCTTTAGAGAGGCTGGTTTCATCATTTCAGGTGGAAGACTATTGAAGGAGTACGGCGGCTTGGAACAAGGTGGGAGGCTTTGGGTAACACTGAATTTCCTGTCCCCGAGGCTGTTCAAGCAGGGGAGGCCTGGGAACAGGAGTATTCTGCTGAGAAAAATCCCTTTACCAAGCGGGGTGGCTCTGGGTGATGTAGTTGGTCTGTTTCACCCAACATGAGTGGTGGCTCTGGCTTTCAGGGTAGGTAAAACAGGGTGCAGGCTCACCCAGATGTCAGTGGGAGGACCAAGAAAACCATCAAGGGATCTTCTTCAACTGACAGGAGTAAGAGACAAGGACACCCCCACCCCCCGTGCCCTCCCCCCTCCCTGATCAACAGGTAGCTCCACCACCCAGTAGGTGTTTGTCTAACATCTTAGAACTTGAGTTGGGGTCCTGAACTGGGGTGTCCTGTGCTTAGATTTTCCTGCTTTGTGGGGGTTACTTTGATGCTCAACGTGTCCACCTTCACAGATTCATTTTCGGCACCCATATTTGGCTGAAATTCTCTCCTTGGCTTCCGACTTTATGAATAGCATTGCATGTTCTCGGTCTCCAACCAGACCTCTTGCACAGGTGCCTCTTCCTCTAGCACAAGACGAGTTCTGTCACTTCCAACACGGCTCTTCGGAACAACAGGTTCTTGGGAGCCCAGGCCTCCCACCATCTCCTCAGGTGTTCCTCTGAACTGCCTCTCGGGGACCACTGCTCCTTTCCCAGCTCCCACTGAGAAACTGGGTCCTAAATCGGCGGTGCAGGCTAGAAAGCTGTGCAGCATAGCTTCTCGGTTCAGACTGATATCGTAGGAGTAAGGCATAGTGGGTGGATCCGCAATACTTAGGGTTTGGCCTCCATCCCAGAGATATGACCACTGGCTCAGAAGTGTGGAGTCATTGGAAAAGGGGATGTGGCAAGGTGAAAAGGGCGATTAGTGTGTGTGCGTGGGGGGTGTGTGTGAGGGGGGTGTCCTAGAAAGCACTGGTTGTGGGGTCAGCACACTATGTATTTCTACTCCCTTCCTAGGTACAGGGACTTTGAGCTGCTTTGAATCCTTCCTCAGAAGTTATGGGCATTCATACGTCTGGAGCGGATTCCTTTAAGAAAGAGACACGTGCTTGATTTCTGTAGATAAATGGGGAGCAGAAGCTCTGTGCCCTCTTAGGTAGCCCTATCTGATCTTTATGGTTGTAGACTTCCATGGAACCTTTGGAAGCCCTTGGCACCTTCTTTAACCCCTTGCATCTGCCTTGCTGTGAAAGCTTTCTAGAGTTTTACATTTTGTACAGGGAAACAAACCAACAAACGTTGTTCCTTCTTGTCCCTTCTTGGTCAGCGGGGGGTTGGAGGGTTGGTGCGCACTCTCGAGCTTCCTCATTTAGGAGACTCCATCTGGCAGCCAAGAAGATGGGGACAGATTATCCTGATTGTCTGGATGCTGAGATGAGTCATATGTCCAGGACACAGAGGCCACATACTGGGAATTCAGGATGATATGATGAGTCCTTCTTCCCTATCAACGAGGACGTTCTTAGCAAGATGATAGGATGGCTCGAATGCCCTGGGCACCTGTTGCCTGAGAGGAGGGCATCTGTCCCAGGGACTCTGTCCTAGCCTCTTGCCCATTTCTGGCTTACTTTGATTGCTTTTCTATGGGCTGTAGGAGCTTCACTGATAGTGGAAGTTTAAAGATCTCTCTCTCTCTCTCTCTCTCTCTCTCTCTCTCTCTCTCTCTCTCTCTCTCTCTCCATGTTTATACACATGTGTGTGGGTGTATATGGAGTCCAGAAGTTGATGTCTGGTGTTTTCCTTCCTTCCTTTTTGAGACAGGGTCTCTCACTGAATCTTGCTGGCCAGCTAGCGCCAGAGGTCTTCTTATCTCTACCCCAGCAGTGCACACTGCTAAATAAATCCGTTTTTTTTTTTTAAAATATGGGTGCTGAGTCTCCATGCATGTGTGATTAATACTTTATTGATGACAGCCATCTTGCCAGCCCCAAAGTTCTGTTTTTGCAGGCACCCAAGACGTTCTGTTTATTCTAACTGGATGCTTCTGGGAGCCTACCTGCAATCCCTGTTCCCTTCTAATGTGTCCCTTCTTCCAAGGCTCGTGGAGAACCAGAGATGATTCAAGCTGTAGGGGCTCTGAAGCTGCCCCCTCCCCATGCCTGTCAATCACCTGGGGGTACTTCTTAAAATGTTTGGTTTGGGAAGTCTCTGATGGGGCCCAAGGAGTTGTACTATCTATCACAAGCGTGCAGGGACTGTGGATGTCGCCAGTTAGAGGAGAGCAAAGACCTGGTTCCGTGTGGTCATTTCATGGATTTGAAAGCTGAGGCCCAGAGTGTAAATCCATTCGTTCATGGTCATAAGTAGAACTCTGCTCTTTCCACTTGCATAAAAAAAAAAAAAAAAAAGAGCCTTCTTCATTTTTAAGCTTTACTTCCTAAGTGGGCTCAGAGCCCCTAGCACCTTACCTTCACTCCACCCATGGTCAAGAATGGAAGACTTCTTGTCCAGTCAGAGTCCCTTGCTTCACGGCCTGAATTTTCCCTCTCTGAAGAGGTTTCCAAAGTTTTGCTTTGAAACCCGATTTATGGGGAGCATCCTTTCTTTGCAGGCAGTATTAAAAATCATCCTTGTCTTTAAAAATGGGCGGGGCACCCTTTAAGATACAACTACGCTTTTCTCCTTGTTGGAGCCCTGCTAAATCCCCTCAGGCAGTCAGCTACTCTGTCCCCCTGGGGTAGTCTGGGAAATGCTTCCAATTTCTCCTCTGCTATCTCCCAGGAGAGGCCAAGTTCCAGTGTGTTGGCTACACCTTAGTCTCCCTGCCTCTCAGAGAACCCCAAAGTCACTCGGAATGGCACTTGAAGTGTCAGGGAGATTCCCAGTGGACAAGGACACCAGGGACTGGCCTGCAGCCAGTAGGTTCTGGTTTGAGAGTCTAAGGCTGTCTCCACTCTGTCCCCTCCTGCTGGCGGGAGGGCAAAATGCCATTCTGGGGACAAGGCCATCATGGCGACAGGGTGTAAAAGTCTCACTGGGGCAAAAGGAAGGCAGAGTGTAATGAGAAGTCGGGGAAACTGCCTTTTATAGGCATGATCTTTTCTTTTCTTCCTTTCACCCAAGTTTACTCCCAGCAAAAAGTGTTCCGGCGAGCCATCGGGTCTGTCTGTCGGTGGCACTAGGGGCAGGCCGGTGGCACCGCAATACCCCTTCCCCCATCTTGCCTGCAAGTTTCATGACCTGCATTGGAATCCACAGGGGGGCGGGGGAGAATCCTTTCAGATCCTGGATGCTGTTGAATTCAATGTATTTTGCTTCCTTGCCTGCCCTCACCCAAGCTTGGGGAGGAGAGCGCTGCTTTCTTCTGCGTGTGAATGCTGTAGTGTGTCTGCCTGCTCGGACTCCCCTAACCCTTTCTTCTCCTTTCCCACAGCAAAATCTCAGGCTTTCTCAGGCAATAGCTCGCATTTGGCATATTTACATTTGCATTTTATTTTAAAAACAATTCTATCAAGGCAAAAAGCGGGGGATATACTTCTCTCCTGATCAGGTCTAAACTTGCCTCGAAGGCTGCACCTGTTTTGAGCCTCTACCAGGAAGGGGTGTTTGTGGGGGAGGGAAAGAGGAGGTTCTGTGCCCCCCCAAATCATCCGGAGAGAGCAGTCCGCCCGCCCCCTTACCAGGCTGCCAGCTCGGCACACCCGAGGGCTAAGCCCAAGAAGCTGGCCTCCGACGGTGCTGGTGTGGTGCTTGCCAAAAAATGCCCTTCGCATCTCAATTTCCTGGCCGTTTCTTTCACTTGCATCGCTCGCCCTGGGCCGTCTCGGTTCTCCAGCGCAGTCCTGCAGGCGCTCCTTCCCTCTTTCTCTCCCTCTCTGCTCCCTGCTTGCCCAAGGCGGAACCCATAACGCACCACCAAGAAGGAGCAATAGGCTCAGGGGCACTCAGTGTGCCATGCCCCGCAGTCCCCTCCCAAGCTGAGCCCAGCTCCCAGGACTCTTGATTACCCAAATGAGTGTCATTCAGATCTAGGTCTGAACGTCTGCGGCCGGCGTCCCTGGCTGCCTCGCGGGTTCCTGTGCGCTCCTGATTCCTGTCACTGTCCGCGAGCCCGAGACCCTCACCCAGGCTGGGGAGCACCCCGGGTCACCTCGGCCACGCTCATTTTGCTTCCTCCCGCGGAGGAGATTGCAGCAAAACCGGGCAGCACGAGGGCCAAAAAGTGGAAGGGAGAACGCCTTTCGTGTCGCTCAGCCAGCTTGCCAACTCTCCCTCCCCAACGCCGACCCTCGGAATCCCAACTGCAACTTTTCCTTTCTGTCTCGTTTTCCCCTCAGCTGCAGCGAGCGGGCGCGGGCGTGGAGCGGGCGGGCAGCGGCGCGGCTGCGGGTGGCGGTACCGGCGAGAGCCGAAAGCCGGCGAGTGGGTGGGTGGGTGG
>NC_034590.1:49985113-50086081 GCF_900095145.1 Mus pahari | reverse complement strand
CCCAGCCCGGGCGGGGGGCGGGGGGAGGAGGCCGCGAGGAGGGAGGGGAGGAGGGAGGGGAGGAGGGAGGGAGGGAGGGAGCCGAGGAAGACGCTCCGATAACCCGTGCGTTTCGTAAGGCTCGGAGCACTTGTACATTTCTGCAGGCGCGTAGCGAGCCATTCGCGGCGACTGCTGCAGCTCTGACTGCATCTTCCTTCTTCTCCTTTCTCCAGCTCCGCGCGTGTGTATGTGAGTGTGTGCGAGTGTGTTTTGCAGGTGTGTCCGTTTTAATTCTGCCTAAGAGGTGGGACTTGGTGACTTTAGCACCATCTTTTTTTCTTTCTTTCTTTCTTTTTTTTTTATTATTATTCTTGCCTTCCCACCCGTCTGTTGTTGCAACCCTGCAAAGTCTCGGAGTCGGAGAGCGCGCCTCGTTTCCAGAGCTCCTGGACCCCTCAAGCCGGCGAGCGCCTAGCCGGCCACCATGCCCGGCAGACCGCGCCACTAGGCGCTCCCCGCGGCTCCCACCCGGCGGCGGCGGCGGCCGCGATGGTTTCCGACGCTGAAGGATTTTGCATCTGATCGTTCGGCGTTTCAAAGGCAGAGGCCCCCCTCCCCCTTCCCCCCTCCCTCGCTGTCTTTGTTTCCTTCCCCCCCTCCTGCTCTCCCCACTCCCCCCACCCCACCCCCCTCTCCTCTCCTCCTCCTCCTCTTTTTTAGAAGCAGCGATCGGAGATGGATGTCTCTCTTTGCCCAGCCAAGTGTAGTTTCTGGCGGATTTTCTTGCTGGGAAGCGTCTGGCTGGACTATGTGGGCTCCGTGCTGGCTTGCCCTGCAAATTGTGTCTGCAGCAAGACTGAGATCAATTGCCGGCGGCCGGACGATGGGAACCTCTTCCCTCTCCTGGAAGGGCAGGATTCAGGGAACAGCAATGGGAACGCCAGCATCAACATCACGGACATCTCAAGGAATATCACTTCCATGTAAGTCAGGCGGCCGCTGCCCAGCCCGCCCCCCACCCCCGCCCCAGCTCCGCGTCTCCGTCTTGCCCGCCCGCGGCCGGGGAACCGGCCCTGCGCTCCCCAGTTCGCCTCTGTTCGCAGCCCGCCGGGTGCGCATCAGGCTCGCCCTGGCTCGGAAGATGCTGTAGGGCTGCGTGTTCCAGGTGACTCCAGCCCTAGCCAGGCGTGATTTGATGATGCTGTTGGGTACCTCTCCCTGGAGAGGACCCTTCCGGGCGGAGTGCACCCGGGGCCCAGATCCTGTCCCCGCCCCCACCCTCTGCCGGTTCATTTCGAGGGTGCGAATTGGGTTCTTTGCCCCCCACTAAATAGCAACAGTTTGGCCACGCTCAAGTGGAATAAAGTAGAGGCGTCTCGGTTTCCTGACAGGCGGTGGCAGATAGCGGCGGCAGAGGCAAAGCTTAGCCTAGCCAAGGAGGGAAGGTGACAGATAGGGACTGCTTGAGAACCAATCGGGATTTTTTTTCTTTTTTTTAACTGTTTCCCTTTGGAGAGAGCAAAACACGCCAATAAGTAAACAAGTTGGAAGCAGGCTTTTCCCGAGGAGACTTCGGACGTGTTCAGGCCGTCATGGACGCCTACCTCTTGGCTTTTCCTCCCCCCCTCCCGCCGCCTTCTCCAACCCCATTTTGGGCATTTCCGAGACATCCCCCCCTTTCCCACCCTCATCTGCATCTGGGCGCCTACAGACCCTTTCCTGGCTTGGGCTTCCATAACTGCCCAGGATAATTCTGAGTCAGGTTGCTGGAGGCAGGAGAGAGAGGAGGACCTGGGTTTTGGGAAGGGAATTTCTTCCACAATTCTGCTGCGGTTCCTGTTTTTTTTTTTTTTTTTTTTTTTTCTCTCTCAAAAATTGAACTCTGAGTGGCATTTGTCTGGTTTGAGTGGGACCGGGTGTAGTGGCCTGCTCCTTTCTTGTTGTTGTGTTTCTTTGGTAGGGATGGGGCCAGAGGCCTGTGAAGGAGTGAAAGGAAGAGCCCGGCCAGGAGCCTGCATAGCCTTTCTTTCATTCTTCATTCTTTGGCCAGGTGACCACCACCCCTCTGACCTCTCTGCCCAGGGAAGGAGAAGGGTGTGGATAGCTCTGGGATGCTCGGAGGGCAGCTCATTGGTTTTTGCCCCGGTGCTCTCATCCCTTGGGAGCCCCAGGACTGACTAGGATGGTGGCCAGGCTCTGAGAGAGACGTTTAGGGTAGCTCTTTGCCTTGGGGACAGACTAGAGCAAGAAGGGACCCAGTATGCTGTGGCTACTGCCCTCTCAGTGTCCCCCCCACCCCCCTTTGCTCCAGCCATTGCCTCGGGACTACAAAGCCTGAAGGAATTGCAGTTGGGCTCTCTCCAAAGCCCACCAGTTCTCTTGGTTTGAGGGAGATGGGCTTGTGTTCTTGCAGCTTATACTTTGAGGGACATGGACAGCCCCGGAAGATGTCCCTGACTCCTGGAGACAAGCCTGACCCATCTCTTAGCTCTGCCTTTCATTCCTTACTAGTTCCGGCTGGCCAAGGGTGCTCAGATAGACAGCAAAGGGGGAAGGGGAGGGGAGAAGAGGGCAGAGGAGAAGCCTCTACCCACTTGCAGGCCAGCATCTGTCCAGGAGAAAGGTCTGGAGGAATATGTCTCCGGGAAGCTTGGGCCTGGATCTGGGGGCCCTGGGTTGTAGGGATGGATGGAAAGAGCTTAGTGGCCTGTGCTCTGGAGCTGGGCATGGAGATTTTCAGGTGATTGGATGTGCCAAGGACTGGAGAGTTTGGGAGCCGGTGAGCTGTGTCTGCCTTGTTCTCTGCTCTGAGGATGTGTACATCCCTGGGAACCCTCAGGGAGGCAGGGTTGGTCACAATCAGATGGGCTCTTTATGGTCAACGGAGAGGTGTCACACCTCTCAAAATGAGGTTTGGGGAAGCGATTCAATGAGGGAAGAGTAGCATTAGTTGTTCCTGGAGACCTTGGTGGGAGGAGGAGGACACAGTTGGCCTCTTGCTCCTCTCGGGCATTAGAGGATCCCAGGAGAGTGCCTGTGGTGATCTGAGCCTGGAGATTGGGAGCCCCTCAGTGCGAACTGGACTCTAGCAGCCATCAGGACTCTCTCCTAAACCCATCTGACATCAAAGAGTAAGTGGTAGGGAAGGTCAGAGGTCAGGGGTTGGATGACCCTTCCTCACCCCATCTTCCCCCCAGTGTCCTGTTATGCCTCTGTCTGGTATTGACTAAACTCAAGAAGGGGCTCAGACTCCCACTCCAGAGGCAAGGAATCTCGAGGAGGGAGAGGAGTCATGTTCATCCAGGGAAGAACATGTCCTTGTTGCTGTCTTACCCTTTAAGACACGGAAGATTAAGGGAAAAGCTAGCCTTTTCCAAGCCCGCCTACCATCTGATTCTAGCATTGAATACTGGGCTGTCCAACATATATCCCAGGTCCCCAACCCCAGGCCTGCTGGTAGAGGTGGGGCTTAAAGAAAGAGGAGGCACAGGTCAGGGGAGGATCCAACCCTAGCGGGGCCTGGGAAAGTGTCCTTCAGATGTATGTGTCTAGAGATCCAGCATCAGGAGGGGGCCTCCCTCGCCTGTCAGCCTGGAGCTCTGGGTGATGGTGTGCAGCTGAACAGATTCTAGCCATGGAGAGACGGCATCTCCTCAGGCTCTTCTCAGGTACCCATCCTCTGAGAGAGAACTCTTTGTGCTGAGTTTTTAGACAGACAAGGTTTTGTCTCCTTGTGGCCCTAACTCTTGTGGTGTCATTCGGAGTGGTGGCTGAGCTTTGGGTAGAAGAGACCTTGTTATTCTAAGGAGGAGATCAGCGGCAAGCATCAGGGCAGAGGGCTAGACCTCATCTCCATCCCATCATAGTACTCCAAAGAGTCCATAGCTGCTACAAAGAGTCCTTCCTGCCTTTGGTTCCCTTTCTGTTCAAAAGGGCAGTCTTTTCTTTTTTTTTTTTCTTTTTGCTACTGTAGCTCTTAATACACCATAAACTTATCCAGAAGGGTCCATAGGCAACCACACCCAGCTAGACTCTGACGTCACAAAGGCAGGAGGGTGGTGGCCACGATGGTGTGCTGTCTGGGCTGCCTCCTTGAGCCGGGCCTACAGGGTTGTGTTGGCTTGGGATGGCATGTCCTTTGAATGGTGGAAAGAAGATGGAGGTAGAGACTGTGGCATCGCTGGGTCAGATGTTCTTGAGATCACTTGCCTGGGCTAGCAAAGACCATGTACTCTGGACCGGGGCACCGAGCTGCCATTTGTATATCGGCCTGTAGTGCTGCAGGGTTCCAGGTGTTTGGTGGGATTTAGGTTTCCTTTATTTCCCGGTCCCTTGGAGACACTCTGCGAACTGACGGGGTCATCTGGGGGCTCTGCTCACTAGGATTTTCGATTTTAAGGAATGGGTGGGCGACCCAGCCTTCACAAAGGCCGGTGAGAACTCGAATCCTCGCTAACATAGGAACCAGGGCCATAAAGGCTCCACAGCAAAGTATTCAGAGCCCCAGGATTGGGGTTAAGCCTGAGAGAGGTAGGCAGTGGCGAAACAGGCCTTGGGGGTTCCACTTGAAAGGAAGAGGTAATAGGCCCTGGGTAGAGTTATTTCCAGGCTGAAAGCTGGGGTGGTGGACTTCTTTGGTGGCTGGATTTTATACTGAGGCCAGGTTGTTGTTGGATGCCAGCATCTCCCACGACCCAGAATCCTCAACTCCAGTATGCCTAGCAGGCTAAGGTTCCCTTTGGGGGCCATTAACTCTGAGGCTATCTGGGAACTGAGAACATGATAGTTTGGGCAAATCCAGTAGAGCCCCTGACTATAGCTTTGAGAGTTCTTGTTGGCGGGCCCAGGAGGGTTGATCTGAGTCTGGGAGATTCCTTAGGGTCCTGTAGTGTTCCAACTGCTCTCTGAGCCCTGTCTTGAAGCCCTAATCGTTGCCCTGCCTAACCATGCCAGCTGACCCATCCTGTCTGGAAAGGATGATGGCCCTAACTCCAGATGAATCTTGGGTTCATGGTATGTGATTATCCATGGCCCTTTCTGCGTATGGCCCTTACCAGTGTTGTGACATTTTTTTCTGTGTCCAGGGGTCTTCATCTCAGGTTCTCCATTGGGAGGCTCTTGCAGGGCTCATGTGCCTTTGGGGGACAGTGACAGACTAGGAATAAGAAAACAGGATACAGTGAGTTATAACCTGGCTTTCCCCCAATCTGCCTTGAAACATTCTGGAGGGCTGCAGCCACTTCGAATCTGAAAATCTAACTGTGAATCCAGGCCGTGGGTCAGAGTGTCCCTTCCAACTTGGACGTCTGCCCTCTCAGCACCAGGAAACATCCCCTGGGAAGGTTAGCCTCTTTTAAGGGTCTCTCTTGTGGAATTAGAACGACCCTGTGATACCACTAAGAGGAGGGCACAGGTGAGTCCACCCTGGCTGTGAGCCACTGTCATTCTTTCCTTCCCCATGTCTAGAAATGTCAGATCAACCAACCAGAACTTGGCAGAATTTGTGACACAAGACACAATTTTTTTTCATTAACTGCCTGGACCAAATGCATGGACCTCTAGATTGTTTTTAGGGTCCTTAGCCTTTCCTTAGATGTTGGGCAACTGACTCTATGACCCTGATTCCCAGCCCTGGGCTCAGGCCTGGAAGAGATGTCCTTGCTAAGATGTCATCTGTTTGCTGGAAAGGGGCAGCTCCCACTGTGTATGGGAAAGCATTAGAACATCTATCGCAAATTATTCTTGCTGCCTACAACAGGAGAGATTTAATATTTAATGTATGGATTAGGGATATCCCAGCATATGATAATTTAATAAATATGAGTGTTTGGGGTCTGTGAGATATGCATTTTTATTGCTAAATCATGCATAAGCAGAACAACATGGTGCCCTTGTTGCAAGTGGTAGACATTGCCTTTGGAGGGGACGAGGCAGGAGAGGTGACTTTGGAATCTCTTCTCCTTTTTACTCAGTTCTTGGATGAAGGCATTTGTGAACCTGCATGGATAGATGGGGTATAAGATGGGACCTGGCTGAGTGAGCTCAGGAGTGGTTCCTTTCTCTATCACAGGTTTCAATGCTGATCCTACCCCCCCCCCCACCCCCCCCCCCCCCCCCCCGCCAAGAGCCAGGCTGTCATTCAAATGATGCCTTCTGCAGTGGACGCATCTCCCTGGAGTTGTCCACCAGGCATTTATATCACTAGTCCCAGTTTGCAGTTGCTCAGCTGTTTTTTTGCAAGGACTATTTGAGTCATATAAGCAGGGCTGATTATTCCCATTTTACAGATTCATCAAACAAAACAAGAGCAGAACTGTGGTCTTAGGGGATTGAGTTACCATGAAGTTTCCCACAGAAAGGACGAGAGGAATTGGGAGAGCTGGCCACTATCCTCCAGTGCACCTCCACTGTTGGTCTGGTTCCCATGGCTCCATTGTCCTTGGGCTGACCCTCTCGTTAGCTGGGTACCCTATTGACCTGTTTCCCTAAAGGGAAATGTGGAGGACTTTCTGCCAGAAAGCTCTGTTGACCAAAGAGCAGCATTACAGAAACACTCTGCTCTTAGAGACTTGGAAAGGGTAGCTGAAAGTTGTGTATCTGGCCCAAGCCTGACTTGGATGGAGGGTATGTATGTCACTCAGATCTGCTGGTGACCCAGAGTGGTAGCTAAGCCAGAGTCAATTGCTTTGGAAAACATAAATACTTGTTGGTGGCTAGTCATGGGCGCAGGCTTCCTTAGGATGGCCTGCATCATCAAGAGCGACCGCTCAAGTGGTTCCCTCCAGTGAGAGTTCTCTGGAGTCTTCCCCCACTGGAGGAGGGATCACCAAAATTTTTGCTTCTCTTGAGTGTAAGGTAAGGCTCCCCAGAAGTTGGAGTGGGGGTTGTCGGGTTGGAAGGCTGTCGGTACATCCTTCCTCATGTTCCCAAGGATTCAGGGCCTTGAGAACAAGGGACTCAGTTGGGTTACCTCCAGTATTGGGAGATTTCTTTTTCCAGTGTCACTTCCAGGTACTTGGTGAGGTCTCCTGCACTACCCTGCCTCCTGTTTGGGGGAACTTTGTCAAACCCAGAGTCTCCTCCATTCCTGTGTCTCCCTCTGGGGCAATGTTTCCAAATTCAGGGTCCCCAGAGGCAGCAACTATGTGAAAGCTGGCAGCCCCAGGGCTCCTTGGAGCCTGCAGCCCACGCCAATTAGAAATAAACTCAGAGGGCTCTGCTGAGCTATTTACATGAATGGCTGGGGAACAGGGTGCTCAGCAGGTCTGGGAGTCCTTTCTCCTGGCCTCGACTTCTGTCTCTGCTGCCTCTGCCTGGCTTGTACTGCCACAAAGGGTCGTCTGGTTTAGGGTGGTTGAAGATTCAGGATTCTAACTCCAAGCAGACATCATTAGACTTGGAGATCTGGGCAATTTCCATCTCCCACTGCTCTTCCCAGCCTGGCGTCTCTCTAGCTGTGGACAAATCCTTTTGCTCCCATGGGCCTCACGTTCCTTATCTGTAAGACAAAGAGAACTAATATAGGAGAGCACTGTTAAAACTCAGTGTCCCGCGTTACAGCCTTGTGAAGAGAGAACCATGATCATGTGATCACTACACGTTACAGCCTGGCGAAGAGAGAACCATAGTCATGTGATCACTACTACTAAGAGCCAGCTCTTACCGTGTACTCAGTAACCGATCACAGTATTAAGTACTAGATAATTGATTATAGTAAGGCCTAGATAAATGATTATAGTTATCATTTATTCAACACTTGACTGTATCCCAGAACACTGCTCCAACCTTGTGAATTAAATATACACCAGTCCTGGTTACAGATGGGAAAACTGAGTCTAAGAAGGACCTTGATTTCATACAGTCTGGCATTTTAAACATTCTGGCTTTTAAATATTAAGGTGATTGTCTATATCCTTCTGTATGCTGTAGATACATAAATATATGCAGTTACATGCCCAGATAAACAGGTGCACATAGGTGAATATATTACTATTGTGATAAATTAATAATAAAATAAGAGGCTGGACAAGGAGGTTCTCAAGCCTTTATTTCCTATCCTTCTAGTTCCCTGGGTGAGAGCTACCCTGGCTGGTATTTCAGGAAAGGCTGGCAGGTTGCTTGTGAGGAAGATGTTCACGAAACAACAAAGCCTCAGACAGACAGACAGACCTCTAATGGAGACAGAGGCTTTGGTTTCTCTCCCGGATCTGTTCCCAAAGCACTGTCCTCCCTGGAGGCTGTGTCCCACCCTTTCTCCAGGCACCCGTGGCTTCCCTCACGCGGTCCTGGTCTCTGAGGTCTCCAAACCCCACATTAGCCCAGATGGCAGGAATTCTGGGAACTGCTTGCAGGGTAGCAGTCATCCCCTGTCTGGGCTGAAGCCTGATTATCAGGCCATTGTTCCCGATGCTCATGAACAGAGAGAATCTGAATAGGGGAGAGAGGGCTGGGCCACTTCTCTTAGAGCTTTAGGGTAGCAGAACTGTCTCTGGTGGGGAATCTGAAGAGCTGGTCAGCTAGAGTTGGCAGCTGATGTTGGGAGTATCATTCCTGAGTGGGGAGGGCTAGGTATTTCCGGAGCCTAAACTTCCCTTGCTTCTTGCTCATAGACGTGTCATCTCTCTCTCGTAGGGATAAGCCATGACCATTAGAGATGACAACCATTCCCCCCCCCCCCCATGGAGGGTCCTGCAAAAACAT
The DNA here is from genome assembly GCF_900095145.1 of Mus pahari. Taxonomy (NCBI): domain Eukaryota; kingdom Metazoa; phylum Chordata; class Mammalia; order Rodentia; family Muridae; genus Mus; species Mus pahari. The sequence goes on along the minus strand of NC_034590.1, from coordinate 50,077,399 downwards.
TGCTGGGCAAACCCTATTGCTGCTGCTCCGTGACTGTATGAACTTGCTACACCATAGAACCTCTCTGGCCTCGGTTTCTACTCTTGCCGTGGGGTTAGCTAACTCGCCCTTTCCCGCAGGGTCACAGGGCATTATTAAGTGGATGGTATGACAGACCTCCTTCACAGGTCCTGTGAAGAGTCAAATGCTGTGTTGGTTGTTCCCATTTCTGGATGACTGGGAGGACCTGAATAAGGAAGAAGATCAAGACTTTGAGCCATAAATCAGGAAAAGGAGGTGGAGAATAATTTGGGCTAGATCCAATGTTTTTTTTTTTTTTTTTTTTCCAGAAGAAGAACTTGGCAGACAGATGAATTGATATGTCCCAGCCCAGTGAGCTAGGAGCGAAAAGCAGACAGGGATGCTGGGCCTTGCTGCCCTAGGTCTCCTCCCACTGCCCATCGGTGTCTGCACCAGAGGCTCAGGGATTGCAGGGGCAGGAAAGATTCGTGAGTTTCCCTGGAGAGAGAGAAACGAAGGAAGCGGTGTTAGTGCGTGCGTATCCGGGGGCGTCTTTGTACACGCACAAGTGCCTCTCCTCAGTGTTCCCTGCACATCACGGCTGAGGTTGCTGTAAACAAACCTTAAAGCCCCTGGCTTATTGCTTGCCGAGATCGTCTGTGTATAGACTCCTGGTGGCCACAAGAGGGCAGCATGATGCACGAGTCGATTCTTGGTGGTTTGACCCAGGGAGAGCTGGAGCCGGGATAGTGGCAAGTCGATTGCCAGCCTGGGCTTTTGGATCCTGCCAGGAGTCAGGGCTAAGCTTCTGGCAGGGAGGGCTTCTCTATAGAGCCGGCCCTACTCTGGTTCTATCGGTGTGGTCTGGGGATGCGAGGCTCCCAACCTGGGTATTTTGGCTTAGGAGTCGCTAGCTCCCTGGGAGGAAGCTGTAAGGAGCCTATGATAGAGGGAACATCCTCTTCCCCTCATCTGAGTCCCAGAAGCAGCAGGAGGGAGCATAGTTTTTTGGCTTAGACAGTGGAAGTGAACTAAAGGGACATATGTTCCTGCCCAGGAAAATGCCAGGCTTGGTGGGACACAGAAAGTGACACTGGAATCAGGGTCTTGGAAGGAGTGAGCCTTATACATCCCGAGTGTTCAGGCTGTTGAATCTGCTGGTCAGAGCATGAGGATAGCTTTTACCTTTTCCTGCCCTCCAACTGAAGTTTGGCAACTGCTGGGTGCCAAGTAGGTGCTCAGTAAACATGGCACTCTGGCTCTTTCTAGAGGTGGGATCTTGGTAGTTTGTGTTAACCCCTCCAGCTCCTGGGTGAGTGTGCATCAGTGGGTATGAGAATGTCTGACTTAAGGGTCGTTTTGTTAGCGGTTGCCTGCTGGGAGTGAGACGCTTTGGCCCTTCTCCGTTCCAGGCAGTCCTGTATGTATTTGAGCAGGATGTTGATCCTGCATTTGAGCAGGATGTTCGATATCATGTCCTCTTGAGTCCGTTGGTGACTTGTTACCCGTGCTGGAAGCTAGATCGTCTGCTTGGGCTGAACTGGCGGGCCTGGGACCGCTCACAGCTGCCTGGCTCAGGGTTATAGACGAGGCCCTCTTTCTTGTGACTCATCTTTGCCTACCAACTTCTTTTTGAGCAATTTTTCAAGGCCAAGTCCCTGGGAAATGTAGGAGTGGGTTGGGCATTTACAGCTCTCTCAGCGATCTGAGTCCTTCGCATGAAGGACCTTGTACTGACAGCAATGACAACATGAAGTTTCTGATTGTGACCTTGCCACTTCTCCGTGGGAACCTGGACTGGCTATTTTCTTTCTTTCTTTCTTTCTTTCTTTCTTTCTTTCTTTCTTTCTTTCTTTCTTTCTTTCTTTCTTTCTTTCTTTCTTTCTTTCTTTCTTNTCTTTCTTTCTTTCTTTCTTTCTTTCTTTCTTTCTTTCTTTCTTTCTTTCTTTCTTTCTTTCTTTCTTTCTTTCTTTCTTTCTTTCTTTCTTTTTTTGTCCTTTGTTTCCTTTTCTGAAACTGCTGATGATAAAGAAGAACCCAGGGTTGCTCGTCAGATTGCAGTGAGGATGTGCGCGGGGTGGGAAAGGCTCTGAAAGCTGTTTTCCTCCCTCGTCCCGTCAGAGCATCCCAGGCTGGTGTCTTCACGAGCAACGGTGTTTTCATGCCCTTCATCTGTTCTTCCCACGTCTGGTATTTCCCACATCCTGCTCGTTTTACACACCCCAACAGATTCATCTTCTCTTAGGGGGTTCTGTTAGAAGAGTTCCCATACTCCTAGCATTTCTGTTATTCTTTTCCCGGAGAGTCAGCTCAGTGTGGCTCCAGGAGACGCAGGGTTTGGCTCAGCGGACTTTCCTGTCTCTCTTGCCTTTGGACCCAGGTGAGCCCCTCAATAGCTCAGAGATGGAAATTGGGTCAGTTGGGTTGTGAGGTGCCTTTCCTGGAATGGGTACCTGGAGTCTGACTGGTGTGTGGACCTTGCGGGGGGCAGTAACATTTTTGGGGGTTCTGGGAGATATGGATTAGAGGATGTTGTGAGAGTAGCCAGCATCTAGAACTCGATGCAGGAGACAGTAGGAGAGCCACCATGGTGTACATTTTAGGAAGGGGACTAAGTAGCTGAAGCATGTGTCTGTCACCAGGACAGGGAGAATATGACACCTGCCTGACGTACCAAGTGTCAACGTGTCCCAGGTAAAGCCTTTGCCCTGGCTGCCTTCCTCATCTCCAGCACCAGGAATTTGGATGGCAGAGACCTTTGTCCAGGTTAAGTTAGGAGTACCTAGCCTCTGGACAATGTTGTCCCATGTGGCTTCATGGCTGTCCTTCCCCATACCATTTGGGATTCACCAGTGGGTTGCCTGTTGGTTACTGTAATCAGATCAGCTTGCCAGCCACAGAGGTGACTCCAGGACTTGCCCAGTTTAGGTATTTATTGTGGTAGGGAGCAACACTAAATCCCTCCAGCCCAAACATACCAATCAAGTATATTCACTTCAGTTCCACATTAAGCCACAAGAGGGCACTAGACCATGATTTCTGCTGTGTAGGTGCTATGTAGCCTATTGTGATTGCTCCTTTGAGAGCTGTCCACTGCACCTGGTCTCTCTTCCCAGACGCCAGCAACTTTGAGGTCATGGCCAACCGGCTTGATTTAACCTCAGCTCACCGCACTGACTGAGGTTTCAAGGGAGGTCTATTTGTGCCGTGCAAAAAGGTCATTACATTTGGTGTCCAACCAAGGGTTCCAGTTTGTGCCCTTCTTGCATGCTTAAATGACGAGTGAAGTTACTTTGTTTCTCTGTGTATGGGTTGTTGTTGTTGTTGCTTTTTCCAACCTGAAAGGTGAGGTGTGACCAGGAGGTGTGGTTGTGAGAAGCTGCCACAGGTATTAAATTGCAGGATGTGTGGAAAGTCTGGAACACCGTGGGTGCTCAGTGACTAACCTGATTTTTTTCAGGAAGAAGGACAATGTTAGGTCACAACCCCGAAATACTGTGGGCTTGATGGGGTCATTTTATCTGCTTCTTTAACAAATATTCTGTGGTTCCAATTCACTGAGAGAAGCAGCGCTACCCAGTGGCTAGAATGGAGAACAGCAGGTATTGGGTAGGTGTTGGACATTGTTGGAGTGAGAGGGGACAGGCTCTCGGCCAGAGGATACCAGATTTAGAGGATCCACCAATGAGATTTGCACTGCTTAAGTTTCTGGCTGCTGTGGGTTATTTGCTGAGGATGTTAGCACAATGATAGCTGTCAGTGGTGTTTCTTGTCTGGACCTGTAGGAGGAAGTCACAAATGGACTAACTTTATTGTCACCAATCAATCTTGGCATCTAATTTCAGACCTTTCTTGGTGTTTCCTCGGGTTTCTCTCCCTCTCTCTCCCTTCCTCCCTCTTCACTACCTCTCTGTGTTGGATGTTCATATTTTGGGGGAGTGTTAATATATTTTGGGGGCATGTTAATACGTTGGCTTTGCCTTGGCTAAGAGACTGGAGGTCCTGTAGTCAGTGTATCTATCTGAAAAATGGGAGCTGGCATGGTTGGCTAGAAGGTACTTCCAGGGTGGTTGTACATGGTTTGCTTGGTGTGTGTATGGGGTGAGGTGGGGTCAAGTAACAACTGTGTATTGATAACGGCTAAACTTCGGGCTTTGCTGTTGAGGCACACGGCTCGGAGGAGGTAGGGGGTCTTCTCTCAGCAAAGGAGTGGCCCCGAGGCTGGAACAGAGGTATCTCTGGATTCATACCCCTATTAGCCTCTTTATGGATGTACCTGAGACTCAGGAGGGAACATTGGCAGGCATGCAGGCTCAGGAAGTTATTTAATATCAGCTTTGCTCCAGATTGTGTTTCTGACTCCCTGCCACCTCTTAAGTGGCAGTCATTTTAACAAATGTGGCGAGAAGACACTGAGTGGGAAATAACATGAAGGAAGGGAAGAGGGGCAAGGATATAGGAGGGGGGCAAGGCTATGGGGGTAAGGGGCAAAGCTATGAGGGCGAGGGGCAAGGTTATGAGGGGGTGGGGTGGGGGGAGTTATATTTCCTGGGCAGACGCTTTGATTTGAATGCACCCAGGAAGAAGTAGCACAGAAGGGGAACAAGGGCCTCTCAGTCCCTAGTAGTGGAAAGAGGACTCCCAGGAAGTGTCTGGGTCTTAGGATTGAGGGTCTCCTGGCATATCTCTCCCTCTCTCATGGAAGGTCCTTGTGTTCTATTGGAGTGTCTGGCTCTGTCCTTGGGGTAGATGTTGACTGATAGAGATCATCTTTCCAAGGACAGTTTTCAAAGTACACAGCAGACAAAGAACTCAAGGGGCCTGATGTTGACACTTTAGCCCACTGTGAACACTGGGCTGTGGTTGGGCATAGACAGTGTGGTACTCAGGTGTCTGGCACTAGCCTTGTTGTCCAGAGCCTTCTGGCACCTGGGCTCTGGAGGAAGAGTAGACAGATGTTCCAACAGGGCCAGCTCTGCTCTGCCAGATGTGGGAAACAGAAAAGAAGGAGTCCAGTTTTTGTCATGCCAACCTTATGGCACCAGTCACAGTCCTGACACACTGCTAAGCCCTGGGGTCCAACTTGGTGGAAATAATCATTATTTTTTTTCCCCATTGAATCTTAAAATTAGACAGATGATCTGTGGCCCTTCAGAAAGGAGGTTTCATCTAATGAAAAAAGTTCAAAGGAAAGTGTATGTGTGTGTGTGTGTGTGTGTGTGTGTGTGTGTGTGTGTGTGTGTAAAACTATGGATTCCCCGAGGTAGACAGGGAATGATGTTCCTAAATTGAGATTTAGACATTCTCCGCTTGTCTGCCCCCAGTCCCTTGAATGTTGGTTATCAGTGTTGTGAGATATCAGGTTATTATTACCTCTGGGCTATAACGTTGATCCATCGGCCCCGCTGTTACCCGTAGAATCCTCATGGTGTTTTTGGCAGACAAGGAAGGTGAGTTCCATTTCTACCGGGTCACGCTCTGTCTATGTGAAACAAAGATTAGGAGACAAGTGGCTTGCTTAGAAGGCAATCCCAGGAATCTAGAAGGAGAGAGGTGACACGAGGACACCAAAGACCTGTGGGCTCTCGGGTAGGCAGATGTTCCGTGTGCTTATTAATTCACTTATCTGGGTATTTACTCAGTGAGGGCTTGGGATGGGCCAGCCGCTCCCGTGGAACCTACAGAGACACAATGCAGGGGACGTGCAGACAGGCTGTATTATCTCCGTTGTTTCAGGATGAACTGAGGTTAAACATCAACTCTCTTGTCTTTACCCCTGGACACCGCCACTTGGGATTTACATTAAAGCATAAGAGATGACCAGAGGTGGCCAGGCCAATCCTCTTAGACTCTCAGTGGCAATGTTTTTTAAAAGAAAAAAAAAATCCATCAGAGGGTGCATGGAGTCAGAAAACCAGGCAGGTGGCGATGAACCTAGGTGAGCGGTGCGTAGGGTGGGATAAGAGATGGGTCTCATGTACTATTGAAGAATGGGACCCAGCTTCCTTTCCCAGCACCTAGGTACACTCTGTAGCCTGGATGAATCTGAACCCCCAACTCCTCTGCACTCTGGTCCCAGGGGAACAAATCTCCTGACCTCCGTCTAAGATTAGTTTTGTGGACTTATAGTCCATCCTCCTGAAAATGACTATTCAGTCTTTCTTGGTTTGCTCGAGCTCCACTCCAGGGCTGTGACTGCTGGTCCACCAGCTCAACTCCTGTCCTTTGTCCAGTCTGGGCTCTTCTGTCCTGGGGCTTTCTGGACAGTGTCCACTCTATCACCCTCTATTGTGAACCTACCCAGGGTACAGATGGACAGATGGTGTTGACATGGCTCCTCTGTTCTATCCCCGTAGTGAGTTCCTAAGAGACCTATAAATTAGTGCAGGCTCACCTCATGTCTCCAATTTCTATACAAGACTTCTCAGGTTGATGATGTTGCACGTGTGTGCCTGCCCCTGGATGTTGGGACAACAAAATAGAACTTCCATTGCTTTCTATACTTCCATGGACCCTACTCTCCCCTTATTGGAAAAATCTAGAGAAATTTGAATGCATGCACAGTGATAGGGACCATGTTCCAGGAGCAATTCTAAGGCTAAGGGTGCTTTCAGTTCAAGCCCTTCCCAGGCTCCTGAGACAGACTCTATTCTAGCCATACATCCCTCCTCTGCAGAGCTTGGGATAACAAGTGCTTTGAGTCTCAGACAGCTTTCAGACATGAGAATATTTGCATATATATAATGACATATCCTGGGGCTGAGACTCAAGTCTGAACATGAAATACATTTATGTTTCATATATGCCTAACGCACATAGCCTGAAGGTTATTTATACTACATTTTTAATAATTTTGTTCATGAACCAAAGTTTCCTCATGCAGAATTTTTCACAGCTGGTGTCAGGCTAGTGATCCAAAAGTTTAAGATTGGAGCATTTTATATTTCATATCTTTAGAATAGGTGTCTGTGTGTGTGTGTGTGTGTGTGTGTGTGTGTGTGTGTGTGTGTGTTTGCACATGCATATGCAGGATTTCTGATTCCAAACATCTGCTTCTGGCCTGAGAATTTTTAGTGTGGGGGAGCACAGACTGCAGAAGCATGGCCGTACTCGGAGTGTGACTATTTCACTCCTGTGGCTCTCAAGCTCTACAGTCTAGAGTGAACTCAAAGGTGCTTTCACATTTTGTATAAGACTTTTATGAATAGTTCCTCAGACTGTTAGAAGTCTTAATGCTGCCCTCTTCAAAGAACACCAGCCTACTTCCTAACAGGTTCTGACAGGATTTTTATTATGGTACCAGGTTTCTTCTGTTTCCTCCTTCCCTTTGTCTTGTACCCGAAACCGGCTTGTCCACGTCCACACACCTTTCCTCTCAGGGATTCACACAACCTGCACTCACATAGGCATAGATGGTCTGATGTGTGTAGCCAAGGGATAAAAGAGAATTGTATTTTAAAGAATGTCCTTCCTCATTGGAGAAGCAGGAGAAGGCACTGTGTAGCTGCAGTTCAGGGGGCTTCGTTGGCTCCAAATGACGATAAAGAAAGGAGTTCATTCAGAGCCTTTCAGGTTAGAGCACATCTCTGTGATGTCTCCCTCCCATGATCTTCTCAGAGGAATCCTAGAGCCCTTGGCCGACCAAAATGACCATTCCCTCTCCATTCCCAAATGTGTCCAACCCAGGCTCTTGGGGTCTGGAAGCTTCTCCTGACTAAGCAGATCTCTGGTCTTGCTTCCGCTCACTTGAACACTTTCCATCTCTCCAGTCCCACTTTCAAGAATCTCTTGGTTCTCCAGACCCTTGGCTTTGGATTATTCCCTCTCTCCACTCCTGGGAGCACACACTGAAAGCAATTGCAATCTATTGACTGCTTTCTGTGCCCCTGGCACAGTTGATCTGGCAGCTCATGTAACCAACACCTTAACCACACGTGGGTGGGTGGATTCTTCTCGTTTTGCAGATGAGGCAGTAGGAGACAAGAGAGATGCAGACTGTTGTGAGGCTACAGGTATAGATGGCGGAGAAGATTCAGACCCAGGCTCACTGCAGGAGCTGGGCTCCCACATTTGTTATATAGCAGCACATGCAAAGGCAAAGTGGCGGGAAATAAGCTGAGACATCACCAGGAGACATTTGAATCCAGAAGGGAATCATGCCATCATGAAGTAATGGACCCCTGTAGGAAAGAATAACCATGGTCATCCATAGAGTAACAACAATCTTTCACAAAGAATGTCTGTTAAAAACCACTACATGCTATATATGTGTGCTGGCTACTTTCATGTCAACTTGACCCAAGCTAGAGTCACTGGAAAGGAGGGAGCCTCCCTTGAGAAAAAAATATCTCAGTAAGATGGTGCTATAGGCAAGCCTATAGGGTATCTTCTTAATTAGTGATTGATGTGGGACTGTCCAGCCCATTGTGGGTGGGTACACACCTAGGGAAGTTGTCCTGGGTTCTACAAGGAAGCAGGCTGAGCAAGCCGTTGGAAGAAGCCAGTAAGCAGCATCCCTCCATGGCCTCTTCATCAGCTCCTGCCTCCAGGTTCTTCCCCTGGTTGAGTTCCTGTCCTGACTTCCTCCAGTGATGTAGTGTTGTGGAAGTGCAAGCCAAACACTTTCCTCCTCAACTTGATTTGGTCATGGTGTTTCCTCATAGCAAGAGTAACCCTAACCAAGACGATATGTAAAAGATCACCGTGACTAAGAGCTGCAATGTACTGTTTATGATCACAGTTACGTGGCAAAACAAGGCAATTGGTAACTTGGCATAAACCAGTTTCACAACTTGGTTTCAGGGAAGGAGAGGAGAGCAGGGTATGTATAGGGTCTTAAAGTTATTTAAATTGTTCTCTTTTAATTTTGTAGTGCTGGGAACAAAGTCTAGTGTTTTGAGCATGCCGGGTAAGCACACAACCACTGTAGCTGCATCTTGAAACCTGCTTTTCACTTTACAATTTGAAATCACATCTCATTAAGTTGTCCAGACTGGTCTGTATCACAGGCTGGCTTTGAACTTGAAATCTTCTTGCTTACCCTTCTGAGAAACGGCGCATGCTTTTACTCTGAACAGCCTGGCTTTTCATTGTTTATCTTATTTTATCTTAGCACCCAGAAAATGACAATGTTCAAGGTGATAGGTAGGTAATGCTTTCAACCTATAACCCTTCACTTTTCATATCTATTAAAATAGAATCCTAGAATACCTCAAAACAAAAAAAAGGTTACACCCCCTACGTCTGAACTTTAAAACATAAGTAACAGTGAAATCCACTAAAGCTGATATCGCATAGCCTAAGTATGTTAAGTAACAGAAATGTGTTTCCCCCTGGTACTGGAGGCTGGATATCCAAGGTCAAGGTGTCAGAAGGACCATTTTCTTCCCAGGTTTCTGTCCTTGGTAGCACCTTCCTGTTGCATCTTCACATGGTCTTCCCTTGATAAGCATCTGTGGCTGAGAAGGAGGGAGCAGGCATGCCATGTAAAAAGCCTAGTGAATGAGGACTTTCATAGAGTTGATGGAGAGCCTCCAAGCTCTGGTGGGACACACCTATGATCCAGTGTTTGGAAGGTGGAAGCAGGATGGTCAGATATTTAAGGCTAGCTTTGGCTACTTAAAAGGTTTAGGGCCAGCCTAAGCTACAGTTTTGCTGTGTATCCCAACAATCATCTTACTTCAGGCTCCCCTATCTGGCTTCATGCTACTTCCCTGGTACATTTCAGAGACATGGTGAAATGTTAGTAAATGCTGCTTACATACTTGAACATGTATAACATCCAGCTAAAGTGTGGTAGTGTTTTAACTTCAGGCGCTGTTAATATCCAGTGAAATTCTTACATCTTCAGAGTCTATTCTCTTAGTCTTCCCCAATGCATGTGCACTGTGGATCTCACATCCACCAAGATACAGGATACTAACAACCTCCAGAAAGTTCCCTCATGCCCCTTCCTAGTTTGTTTCTGCCACCAGATCCTCGAGAGTTGACCACTGTTTTGAGCTTGCTAGCAATAGATTACTTATGCCTGATTCACAGCTTCATACAAGTGGAGTCATGTAATTTCCATTGACCAAGAATGAAGTGCTGTTGAGATTCAGCCACGTGCTATAGATAACAGTATCTGATTCCTTTTTATGGCTATGTAGTATAATACTGTGTGGCCAACCTGGAGTTATCTGTTCTGTTTTTGGAACTCGTGGGCTGCTTCTAGTTTTGCACTTGTGGCTAGATCCACTATGAATATTCTCATGTGAGCCTTTTGGCAGACATACGTTTTTGTTTCTCCCAGGTCTTGGGATGTATATTGAGTATGTTTAACTTTCTATCCATCCTGGCCTCTTTCCTTAGGAGTCCTACCAGGTGACATGGTTGTGACAAGTGGTTGACTTGGGTTAGTAGAGGCTTGTTCCCATAACTTCTGCTGAGCCTTTGGGCTCATCGAGTCTCTGACTTGTGGATAAGTAGACAATGGCAGCCCTGCTCAAGGTCACTCATTAGCAATGTGACAGAGCTGGGATTCATTCTGATAAAATTCTGAGAGTTGCTGGGAGTACCTCTCAGCATTCTTAGCCCAAGGACAGATACACTGGTGTTCTTGAAGCCCATTTGAACACTCTGACACTGGGAAACCAGGGTCAGACTGGCAGTAGGTGCTTCTTGAGGTTATTCCCCCTCAGGGGAGGTGCAATCCAGCCTGGAACTGTACATCCCTATCTAGAGGCCAAAGCTGGATCCATATGTATCCCAGAAGGAAGCTGTACAAATCCCCTGGGCTAGAGTCTTCTTCCAGTGATTTAGTTGGGAATCCTATGGGAAAGGGCCAGTTGTTAATCCTAGGGAAACAGGAAATCTCAGAGGGTTTTCCCTGTTAAAGAGGAGGTGATTCTGCTTTATCCTAAGAGATGAGTATAGGCTGGGCAGAGCAGGGTAAGCATTCAGGGATTCCTTAGGAAGGTCCTTCATCCAGGGGGAAGGCACATGGAAAACATTTCTAGGTGACGAGAGAGCTAAACTGTAACCTAGAGAATGAGCAGACATTAGCTACTCAGAGAGGTCAGATGAGATGGATGCTATTTTAGGTAGAAGGAAAACTGGAATAAAGAGAATCATGGGGAGCTGAAGGCATCTCATCCAGGCTGGAGAAGAAGGGAGCAGACATGTTCAGCCTGGTGAATATGGCCTTCTCATAGAGAAGTGTGAGTGCCAGGTTTGGTGGGACATGCTGTAACCCAACAGTTGGAAAGTGGAGAAAGAAGGGTCAAGAGTTTAAGGCTAGCCTTGGCTATATAAAGGGTTTGACACCAGCCTGAGCTAGATGAAATTCCTAAACAAAAAGCAAAACAAAAAGCAAAACAAAGGATTGTGAGACAATTGAAGAATGGGGTAGGGTCTTGTCTGTATATCTCTATCTGCTCATGACTGAACAGAGCATCTGCTGGGAGCAGGAGGCCTGGGGATGTTTGGAGGGTCAGGGAGGTTGAGAGGCATCCTGGAATGTCTAGGGGATGTGCTAAGGGATGTCTATTTTCTCTATTTTCTCTTGGTTGGGAGACCAGGCTTCTTGGGATAGTGCAGTGATCCCTACCAGGTTTTCCAACACATGGCAGTAGTTTAGAAGACTTAGCTCCATCTGAAAGGCACCTAGGGGCATGGTGACAGAATTCCAGCTCAGGAACACTACTTGCTAAAATATATTTGTTTATTCAGAGATTTAATTAACATGTTTAAATATTAAAGAGTAAACAAAATGTGTCTAGTGGGACTCAACATTTACCAACAGGAGCTCTGGCTTATTTCATTATTTGTGTTTCCCCTGCCCTAAGACTCAGGTTTCTGGCTTCATTCTAGGCAGACAGTGGGCAAGTGTAGGTTCCTCCTAGGATGGGGCAGAGAAGTAAACCTAGGGAGTGGGAAAGTGTCAGGGGTTTGAGGAGGGGAGGATTGGGAAGGAAGGAAGCGGGGAGGAGGGGAGGAGGAAGGAGAGCAAGAGGCTTTCTCAAGAAGTGGAGATGTCCAAGCCAAGGAAACCAACATCTGGTACTTATTCGGTATAAAGAAGTGAGTGTGGGTCTCTATGCTTTCATGGATCATTGCCTGGTAAAGTCCACACGGGCAGTGGGAGCAGAGACGAAGAGCAGGGGGCAGTGTGTTCAGAAGCCCTGTGAGTGTCTAGAGTGGATTACCACAGCAGAACCAGCTATCAGGAGGTAGATCAACTTTGCTTAGGGTGACTCAAGGCTTATAAAGTTTGGGGGGACTGAGGGTGGGAACATCCAGGGTGGATAAAGGTTGAGGGTTTAGGGTACAGATGTTCTTATCAGGAGAAAGAAAATTGATCCTGTAATCTATCTGAGGCTATGTGATATTCCTCAGGTAGAAGTGTGTGTGTGTGTGTGTGTGTGTGTGTGTGTGTGTGTGTGTGTGTGTGTGTGTGTGGCTTAGAATTCCCCAGACAAGGTCAGAGAAGGGGAAGCTCTGCTAATGGAGTCTGCCATATTGCGTCAAGCCCAGAGGCAATCCAGTCATGGTAGACATCGACCTTAATTAGCAGAGTTTTCTCTCAGAGAGAGTGAGATTCGGGGTCTGGAGAGTACATCCAAAGTGTACATTGAGATGGCTGGAGACAGCTGAGCATTCTTGGTTGCATCTCTACGGCAGGAGGACTGGAGGGTCTTGAGATAGTCTGATGAGATACCAACTTGAGTTTCTCTGTGCTGATTTTATGACGGCAATGTCTCTCCATGATTCCTCAAGAGCCTGCAGACTGGACAGTGGCTGGCTGGACAGCGGCTGGAGAATAATTAGCATTGCATCACTCTGTGGCAGACACAGGGAGGGAAGGTTCCCCAGCCAGATCTGCAGGTAGAACTCTGAGATGGAGGTGGTTTGTGACAGATCTGCATTATAACATCACCACAAATGAAGTCCTAGCTGCTGAGAGATTACACCCGGGGTTATTTATTGGCAATGTGCTCTATGGTTTTAATTTTTTCTTTTTGCTTATTCAGGCTTTAACTCCAGAGGAAAATAGCCTGGGGTGGCTCCGAAATAGATTCTCTCTGCCCCATTAACTTATTCAGTGAGTTTAATGGTCCTTTCTCCCCTCAGCCTTGAAGCCATCATTAAGAGGCAGAGATTTATAAAGCAAAGACTGAGCTTTAGTCAAACTTTGATTCTGGGCTTGGGGAGGGTAAGGGGTCTGAGCAACTGGGCACCCTCTGTCCTGATGATGTAGGTGTGGACATGACACAAGCTCTGGGCTTAGCGAGAGTTAAAGACCTGAACTTTCCCTGCCTCTCCAAGGGCAGGGTTGCCATGGATTGCTCTGTAGTGGCTCTGCAGGGCATGGGGTTGAGTATCTTCTGTTCCATTTTATGGGACATTCCTTAGCTTTTATCATAGCTCCAGGTCATAGCATCTGCCAATGGTGTTTACAGAAAGTAGACTTCTCAGAAGTCAGCCTTCAGAGCAGTTCGTTCTTGTCAAATGAAATGACTTAAGGACAGCTGTCCACCTTACCAGTGAGAAAATGGCTGGTCAGTCAACCAACCAACCAACCAACCAACCAACCAACCAACCAACCAGCAAAATCCAAACAAAATCACAATAGACTAAAAGCCTGTGTACTGGATGGTTTGCCAAATTCCCCAGAACTTTGCTTCAAGGAATATAATTATTGAATGAAGGTCAAGTGAAACTACATTACCTCAAGGTTGTTCAATCCAGCTCAGTCCAGTTCACCACACTTGACTTCTTCCCTTTTTGTGCATCTGTGGGGTAAAACGCATTCTGCTGAGGATACAACAGACTTAGGTCCAGGCTGATGAGATAACAGCACCGGCAAAGAGATGGTCACATCGCAGTACACAGTGGGGGTTGGGTGACATCTTAGGAAGCTGAGGAAAGAGACAATGTGTAATTTGGTGCATAGGTGGGATCTGGAGAGGGAGGGAGGTGAAGGAAGGCTGCTTTAGGTTTAAGCTGCACAGAAATGATGGGTGGGATGGAGTAAATTCAAGGTCCCTATTTACCCAAGAGTAGGGAATTTTGAGGAACTAAGAGAGCTGACAACAAGCCCTGAGACCCACTTGGTGGCCAAGAACACCATTAGCCTCTGTACCTTGTTGGCTTAATGTTAGGAGTCATTCGAGGGTTGGCAGATAAATCTTAAAGTTCAGACAGTGGTTTTGTTTTTGTTTTTTTTCCCCCCTATGTTTGTGAATAAAAAAAACAGTGATGAAAATAGGAAAATAAATTACTCATATGCTTAGCAACACACACACGCACGCACACACACACACACTTCAATAGATTTCCATTATGTTTCTTAGTAAAGTTTATTCTAGAATTAGTGCACAAGGAAAAAGGTGGCTGTTGAAGAGATTTTAATTCCTGGTTGAACATAGTGAGATGTGCCCACTCTGAGAGGCACACAGCAGCTGGGGGGAACTGAGGCATGGTTACACCACAGTGAACAAACTGGATGCGGTAGCAGTTAAAGCGGCTACTTGTTCATTCTCCGTCTTCCTGGGTGAACAGAACTGAATTTGCATACAATTGGTATGTCGACCAGACAAGACTATTGCATGGATGTTGCCTTTGTGTATGTGTTTCCATGCACTCAAGCAGGTAGTTTTAGTTTGCATTCTAAGGATAGCCTGTAGCACAACATGGACTGAAGAAGAGGAGGTGTGGACACAAGTGGAAGAAAGTAGGAGGCCATTGCAAACCCAATGTGATGTGGTGGTGGGCAAGGTAAAGAGAGTTAAAACAACAATAACAACAACAACAACAACAACAACAACCACCACCACCATCCAAACCAACCAATCAACCAAACAACAAAACAACAACAACAACAACAACAACAAACTCTTAACCAACCAACCAACCAACCAACCAACCAACCAACCAATCAACCAATGAATCAACGAACGAAAAAACCAACAAAAATCCCCAACCAACCAACTGAAAAGAGCTGATTGTGCATTGAGGGCAGGAGATAGCAGGGTTAGGGAGAACTGTGATCACCATGATGGAAAAGAAGAGCCAGCAGGCCGAGGCCCTGTGCCTTTTGTTTGGGACACATTGAGCTGATAGTGTTTGCAGGAGAGGATTGAGAAGAAGGCTAGGCATGGCTTGAGTAACTCTTTCTGATTGGAGGCTTTCTTAGTGAAGTGGGTCACCATGGGAAATCAGCCGGAACAGCTTGTTTGAGAAGAGGCTAAAGACGTGTTCTTCTTCCGGAGCTCCTTCTGTCATGTCCACCGCCAGCCTTCTCCATGGCTGTCCAGCCAGCGAGCCTTCCTGCAGGCAATGGGCTTCTCTTGTGGGAGCTGCATCAAGCTACAAGCACATTTCACCCGTGTATTTATAAGTGACTTCTGCTTTGGTATGTCTTCCCTTCCACTCTTCTGCCTCTCGCAGGCTTATCTCAGTACAGTTACATTATCAAATAGTATGAAGATCCAAGCAAGGTGTTGGTGCGGAGTGAAGAGAAGATGGGGTGACTCATTTAGGAATTCACAACCATCCATAGCTCCAGCTCCAGGGGTCTGATATCCCGCCCTAATACAGACTTTGAAAGCACCCTCACTCATGTGTACATCCCCCTACACAGACATACACACATATGTATAATTAAAAATAATGAAAATAGACCATAGCAAAGGAGACTAGGTGTCACATAGTTAACAGTGACCAGGAAAATGAAAAAGAAACTTACCTATACTCACATGGTTTTCCACATGTAGCTGTTTACTACCTTGTGAGGAAGGCTGGTAAAACTTGATTGGTCCATTGTACAAAGAAGACAAGATCTGGTTGCCTATTAGTGAGTTAAACAGGGCTATTTCCATATTAGTCAGCCTTCCATGGTCATGTTCTCTGAACCCCAAATGACACATACTCTGGAGAGGTGAGATACTTTGGAAGGATTAGTGTTCCATCTATAGACCTTGAATTATCCTGGAAAATATAGTATCAATATAGTATTGCCTATAGGAATCCTCCTTGGTGTAGAAGTACTTGCAGTGAGATGATGAGGAAGAGGAGGAAGAGGAAGAAGAAAAGGAGGATAATGAAGGGAAGAGGAAGAGGAAGATGAGGAAGAAAAGGATGATGATAATGATGGTGGTGATGATAGTGACTGTGATAGTAGAAGTGACAATACTAACACAGCATCACTTTACACTGGGTGCTATGTGCCAAGCACTCAGTGGCTTTGTGAATTTAATGACATTACAACCGAATTTGGTATCTACTGCTATTCCCATTTTGTAGATTTGCATACACAAAGCCATACAGTAACATCAATAAAAGGAAGGGAAGTCAGTCTGTATCCAGAATCCATGATTTCACCTGCACACCTACTTCACACGGTCACACTGTCATACACTTCACACTGTCAGCCCATGTTCTTGCTGTCCTCTTCAACCATTGCACACCTGGACCACCCAGTTCTGGACCCCAGCTGCGTTATAATGTGGTTAGATTTTCTAAGCTAGAACAAATGTTCCCGATGTCAGTTCAATGAGAAATTCTGCTCCATGCTTCCTGGGCTACATTGATTTATTCACCTCGGATAGAATAACCATGTGGTGAACTAGATAAAATATTTGTACCATTGATTGCTTTATTTCACACAGATGGAGGGGGTGGGCAGTGAAAAGTGCTGTAGGCAGGTATGCAGAGACTAGCTAGGACAGGGACCCAGGCTGCCAGTGCCCCCAGGGTATTGACTGTTATTTGCAGGTCTGACCCTGACTAGCCACTGGCTGACCCCTCTGGGGTTCCCTTTGACAGCTCTAGTTACAGTGAATGTTAGCTATTGACCAGGGCATTCTTTGGCTGGAGAGTGCCCAGGGCATCTCACTACAGAAGGATATAGCCCTTCACAGCATTGCTACAAAGTCACATAGAAAACATTACAATAAAGCAGGTGGCTTCCTGTTCATCAGTCACTCAATAACATTAGAATATAATCTAGGGGAAAAAAGAGGAGACCAGGTTAAGATCGGGCAGATTCTGGAGTGTGTGTGTGTGTGTGTGTGTGTGTGTGTGTGTGTATTCAAAGCATAGGTTTTCTCCATTGACAGCCTCTGGGATGTTGGATAAGGCTACAATCTCATTGAAAGTCATCAGTTTCTCATGTGAAAAGTAACAGGCTGAAGTTAGAGTTGCATGTGACAGCATATGGACAGACAGGTTTGTATGTAGATGCAAGTAACTGAAAACTGACATGGATGACTGAGATGTGCAAGGGCTTAGGGTGTGTGTGTGTGTGTGTGTGTGTGTGTGTAATGAAAATTGGAAGAAGCAGGTTTGACTGATGCTGGTTCAGCAGCTCAACCATGTCATGAGCACTGTCATGATTCTCTTGGCTTTTCTCCCACCATTGCAAAGTGGCTGCAACTAATATGTCCTGGTAACACAGTAGGCAATAGAGGAAGAGGTAAGAATGAGTCCATGTGGAAGGTAAGAAGATCCTGGAGGTGAGCCAACAGCATCCCGTACATCCACATGAATCTTGTGGTCCACAATTGCTTGCTTCTAGGTGCCTGAGAGGCAGAGTGGACGGCTGCATGGCTTTTAGAGGCAGGAGGAGGCAAGTTGTGTGGGTAGGAGGGGTGTGTGTGGGTGCTGCCAGGCGGGGATAGAGGGCTGATTGGCTGGGATGTGGTGGGTGTTCCTTCTGATGATTTTGAGGAAGGATGGTCTTGAGGACCATAATGATGGCTCCCACAGATAGCTATAACGCAGGGAGGAGGTGAGGAGTTCTGGGGGCTCTTTTAAGGTGTTTCCTTGGCAGAGTCTGTTTTTGCCCATGTGTATTAGGAAGCCTGTGACAAATGACAACCAGGCAAAAGAAAGGGAGAAGGAAGGTGATTGGCTAAGTCTCCCGAGGACTTTGAGGGCAGGTGTGGACAGATCTAAGTTGGGTTAGGGATGGTACGGAGGAGTTGGTTTTGAGGAGAACTAGGGTCCTGGAAGACTGATTGACAGAGACGGCTTGGGGGTAGCAGACCTGAGGGAATGTGGAGACTCAGTGGGAGATCTGGGGTCATCTCTTTGTGGGGGATGAGGATTAGAAGCTAGAGGGGAAGCTTTTCCATCTCTTTTTGGAAGCAGGAGTGAGGACAGGGGGACCCCTGGTGTGGTGACATGGTGAGAGTGGCCTCTGGCTACCAAGTGTAATAGCTACCGTTGCTGTAGCAACATGCCAGGGGCAGTAATATAGACAGCAGAGGTTTACTGAAGGACAGAGGTCCAAGCTCAAGGTACTTGCAATGTTCTTTTCCTCCGAGACAACTGCTGATGGCTTCCTCTTCTCTCTCTTTATGGGGGAGGGACATTTTCTCTCCTTATACGATCAGTCATACAGAGTCAGGGCTCACCTTATTTTAGTTAATGACTACCTCAAAGGCCCTGTTCTCAAACAAAGTCACATGTTAAGCTTCTGAAGTTCCACACAGGAAGGCTAGTGACAGGAAGCAGAGTGGTCTGCTTGTTTGTCTTTGGTTGGTTGTTGAGACAAGATCTTGATCTGTAGCCCAACCTGGCCTCCATCTTCCAGCCGTCCTGCTTTAGCTTCCCAGGTGCCGGCGTTATGGGTGATGGTTACCGTACCTATTTGGAAATGCAGGGTTTTTTGTTTGTTTGTTTGTTTGTTTTTTAAAGTATAGGAGAGTTGTGATTGAGGGAAGAAGGCAGATTGGGGGGAGCAGGATCAACTAGATAGGGAGGTGACCCGTTATAAAGGAGCTGGAAGAGAGGAGGTGAGGCCACACACTGAAGCTGATATTTCCTGGAAGGCCAGGCTGTACAGCTGTGCAGCTATGGGTCTAGCCCGATAGCAGATTTTCAATGAATGAAAAGGCATCCGTTATCTCTACAGAAGGGAGGAAAGTGTGAAAGAGACGCCTTTGTAGTTACATGTTCATGCTTTAGATGGAGGGGAATCTCACATCCTATGTCCCAGATCCTTTCAGTGATGTGCCTGGAAGAGCTCTCCAGGCGGGACAGGGTAATAGTGGAAAAGGAAAGACAACCATCTGCTGACGTGAGCGTGGTCCAAAGGCAGTCATGGATTCAGCGGAGGCTTGTATTGGCTGCAGGTGCAGCCCAGCCCAGAGTTGGCTCAGTGCTCTAGTGTGTGGGAATCAGGACAAGGTAGGCGGACAACAGGGAGGAGCGACTTCTGAGCATGGATACCCTTCGCCCCTGGATCCGTCTGTGTGTCCTAAGCAATGGGAGGCAACTCCAAGAAGTAGAGGTTTTGAGTGGGGGTCCATCTGATTTGTGGGCTGTCCTACTAGGCCCCCATGCAGCCCTCACTGCTGAGCATCAAAGAGGGCTGACTTGTAGCCTGCTGGTGGTCTGCTCTTTCTTACAAAGCCACACTATGCAGTAGGTAATTCTGAGGTCCTATCTTGGTGACCTTCCGTTGGTTGTGGCCCCTGGTCTTTTCATCCATTAGAGAGCTAGGCTGAGCCCAGTATTTGCTATGGGCTGTATGTGTGCAGATGGTGTCCAGAGGTCTCTGTATGTCAAGCATCTTCCTGGATTACTCTTTATCTTACCCTTTGGGAAGGGTCTTTTGGTGAACCTGGGGTTTACCAGTGTGACTTCACCGCCAGCGCCAGGGGTCCAGCTGTCTCGTCTCCCACTGCTGGGATTACAGATTCTAATGTTGGCGCTGGAGGAGGATCAAACTCAGATCGGCATGCCTGTGAGGAGAACACTTTACTGATGGAGCTGTTTCTCCAGCCAGGGTTGTGTTTTTGCTTGTGTTCATATCAAAGATGCTATCTCTCAGGCAAAACTCTGACTCACGCTGACAAGCAAGGGAGTGGGCTCAGAGCTGGGGATCTCGTAGGGTGTCCTGATGCAGCACCCTTCAGTTTCATCTAGAGTAATTTCTCCTGAACACAGCTGGCATTGCCTCCCCCCTCCCCGCAGGGGTGTGGTCAGCTAGCTACTGCTCACTGCCAAATACCATCTTTCTTGTATCTTTTTGGTGCTCTCTTGCATTTAAATGAAAAAAACCTCCCTAAGTACTAAGGGAGAACAAAATGGAGATAATTATAGGAAAAAAGAAAGCAAACACTATCAAAATATAGTCAGCCTTTCAGAGCGCTTTTGCTGTGACTCGCTGCCCTCCAGAGAGTTTAGTTCTCCAGCTCGCCCTATACAGCCCCACTGCTGCTTTGCCTCTGAGATGAGGGCTGTGTGCATGTCTCCTTCCCTGCCCACCTCTTCAGTGTCGGGATAATTTATGGAGCTGCCTCTCTGAAGAGACTCAAGGTCAGCAAAAGGCCGGGCTTATCAGGCTTACCCCTTCAGCCTCGAGTCATTCCCAGTAGGCACCTGTGCTGTGTGGTCCAGGATAAGGGTCGTAGGCTTGATAGCAGGCTGAAAGTCCTGGCAATGTTTGTGGCGGCTTCTGATTATTAAAATCTTGGTATGCTCCAGGTCCTGCTGAAGACTCTATGGAGATGCTCTCCAGGGGCAATTACACTTGTCGGAAATTGACCCCATCATTAACTCCCTCCTGTGGGCTGATAGGGAAATTGAGGCTCAGAGGTTTGCCTGTCAACTCAGTTGGGTCATTAAATAAAGTGTTTGGACCCAGCTTGTTCAGGCCCCAAAAGCAGGGACTTTAGGAGGATTGTCTGTGTGCCCTGGGTGTATTCTCCTGTGCTTGGAAGCAGAGCTATCTAGATTCCTCACTACTTGGTATCTGGCCTTAGAGTCTGCTGGCCAACTTCCCTTCTGGCCTCAACTTTCCTTCTAGATTAAGGTTTGGGCTCTGGAATTGCAGGAATCACCCCATCACCCCCCTTTTACAGCAAGAATCATGCTCTGCACTTGGGTTCTTACCTCAGGCCCAGTGCTCACACAGGACCCTTCCAACCTTGTCCCACTTAGGACAAGAGAGTCCAGACTTCGGACTTCATAGTTCCTACTCCAACTCTATAGTAGCATCCTCAACAACCCTGGGTCAGACCATAGAGAGTCTCCAGCTTCAGGGTGCTGTGTGAGCCTCCGGGCTCGTGTGAGCATTGTCTGAGGGTCAGCCTTGTATCCTGTTAAGTCTCCACCTTGGAGGAACATAGGGATGAGTGCCGCCAGGTTACCCAATTATTAGTTTCGTACCCCATGACCCCATGACTATGCTCCCTCACTGTTCTCTGTCTTTGTGGGTACTGCTTTTGTTTCCGGTTCCCACTCTGAGTCTTAACTCTGACTTTTCTAATGCCAGTGCCACTTTCTGCTCAGTACTTGCCTGGAATACTAAGGGTTTTGCTTTTGCGCAGTAGCCCATCCCTTCCTCCTAGCTTATGGTCCAACAAATCTGCACTATTTACTTGTCATTGAGGCAAAATTCCTAACAAGAAGTGACTTAATGGAGAAAGAGCTGATTTAGCTCACAGTCTGAAGAGGGACAGTCTGTCATCGCTAAGAAGGCGTAGCAGCAGAAGGCTCTGCGGCAACAGCAGTGTGCAGCTGGGTCTCCTTATCTCCTCTCACCTTGGGGACAAGAAGCAAAGATGGGACAGGTAGCAGGACTGGGGTATAAACTTCAATACACATTCCTCCTCTCCCTCCAGCAACCTACTTCCTTTGGTTAGAGTCCATTTCTCAAGGCTGTATGTTTAAACACATGAGCCTGCTGGGGAGGTTGGCTCCCCTGTCCAAGACCATGGGTATAGGATAGTAGCACTGCCCGTGTCACAGTTGCTCTTATAGAAGCCTGCCTTAGTCCTGCTGCAAGGTGCCAGGGTGTAGGCACATCCCGCTTTGGGAAACATACTGTGTACACTAGCCCTCGTTTTCACGGCTTTTACCATCCTGTCCCTGATGCAATCTTTTGTATGCCAGCTGCTCCTTCAACCTCATAGCACGTGGTTAGAGATGAGCTTTGGGGAAAACAGAGCAACGGGGCAGCAGGTGCACAGCTGTGACCAGCACTCATGCTTCGTCACTCAGGCCCCCGAGCCCTCTCGGGTGGCTTCGATAGGATGCTTTGCCCTGACAAGCTGATCAAGGACGTTCTACTAGGTTGAACAGGGTAGGTCACTGTAGGCCTTGGGCTCATGTGCTGGAGGTGTTTTAATGGGAGCTGCTGACATCTGCTTTATGCTGAGCCCCAGCCCCTTCCACCCTCAGCGCTAGCTCTGGAGATTAAGGGAGGCAAGTGATGTCTCTCTGCAGCTGCCTGCCCTCCCGCCAACCTCCTCCTTGCCTCCTGTTCCTCCCAGCCTTGCTCCCTGCTCCTCTTCACCCTGCTGGTTGCTCACTGAATGTGAGCTCAGCAGACATTCAGCATCCTCCAAGGATTGATCCTGTATGTCTCACAGGAGCTCTTTAGTCTCCCTCAACCACTATCTGATAGTGGGATGTCTGTTGAGCCATGAAGCCTCTCATTCTCGGTATGATTATCTGTTGCTGCTGTGGTTGGAATGTGAACCTAAGAGTTCATAGGTTGCAAAGTTAATGGCATAAGTGGTGGCATTAGAGGTAGGACATTTGAGAGGTGATAAGGTCACGAAGGATCTTCTCTCATCAATGGATTAATATTGTTATCAAGGAAGTGGGATAGTTATCTCTGGAGTGGGCTCCTTACAAAAGCATGGGTTTGGCTCTTTCTGCTCTCCTTTCTCTTTCTCTTGTACATTCTTGCCCTTTCGCCTTCTGTCATGGAATGATGCAGCAAGAAGACATTTCCCAGTTGTTGGTACCATGAGACTGGACTTTCCAGATCCCAGAGCAATGAGATGTCAAAGTTTTTCTAAATTACCCAACTGTGGTCTTCAGTTACAACAATGCGGAGTGATGAAGACAGCTGTCAATATCGGCACTTAGCTCACGGGCGGTTGTGTACAGCATCTGGCACTCCATCTCCTGGAAGTGGGAGCTCTGGTTACTGCTTAGAATTACTCTTTTTAGGAGCAGTAAAGTATGCCCAAGGGCCCATATGCAGCTACCTTTGGATAGCAGTAATGGCAGCTTTACACAGTTCAACCTGACGCTGTTCATCTTAAACAAGCTAAACCTTTCAGGCAAGTCTTTGGGCTTTGTGTGTGTTGGTTTTTCTAACTATTTAAAGGCTAGTTTGCAGGATGGCTAGCCAGAGTTCTATGCCAAACAGGACAGGAATGTGCTTTCTAGACTAAAAGGGATAAATAAAATGGACACTTATTTAAAAAACAATCATTATAGTCATAGTGTTAAAAGTCTGTTTCATCTTTGGCTGTGCAGCATAGAGTCAGCTTTAGTTTGATTTCTTTGCCTGTGACTTGCTAGGGACAGCCCTCTCTTCCTGTCCCCTGATCTGTAAAATGGGCACAGTAATGGTGCCTACTTCGAATGCATCTTGTTGAGAGCCTTGAGTGTGGGTTTCATGGCAGGCGAGCCCAGGAGGATGTAGAATTGCCACAGGTCACATTGGGAGGCAGGATCACCATTGATTCCTGGATTACAATGTCTCTGAGTTCAGATCTGTGTTGTAATTGGTTAGCAGTCAGCCCTGGCAGCTCCCTATCTTTCATGGGGTGAAAAGTTTACTTCCTGGCTCAGGCTTCTATGCGACTCCTGGAGCTAAGAGATTCAGATGTAAATAAGGTGTGCAAGAAACCGTCCTTCACAGAGGGATGTTATCTCTCCAGTGCCACATAAGCCATATTGATAAATTAATCTCATATTGTTGGGACCAAACAGCCCTGCAATTTTTCTATTGTTCAGCTTAATTGGTCTCTACAGCTGTGTCATTAGCTTGAATTTGTTGTAATCTAGTCAGAGCCTGGGGAGCCATTGGATAAGATACTCCTTGACTTCTCTGTTTACCCAGTAGCTGGGGGTCAGGACTCAGTATTGCCCCATCTTATTCCTGACTCCCCATTAAGATCGCAAGCTCTTCATTGAAGGAATGAGCACAAACCTGGGTCAGACTTTTGGCATTCATCCTTACTCTCTGCCTCCCTAACATGTTTTAAATCTCTTAGGTTTTACTATTTCAATTTTTGTTCATTTTAAAACAATTTTCTTTTTTTTTTTAATTTTATTTATTTATATACAAGTGCTGTGTCTTCCTGTACATTCTGCATGCCAGAAAAGGGCATCAGAACCAATCATAGATGGTAGTATCTCACCAAGTGGTTGCTGGGAATTGAACTCAGCACTTCTGTAAGAATAACCAGTGCTCTTAACCACTGAGCCATCTCTAGAGCCCCTATCATAATTCATTGTAAAAGAATAAAATTCTAGTGACATCAGAAAAATATTTAAGATAAAATATTAAATGAAGTCAAGCTAGGGCTACAGTTCTGCACCCACCCACATCTTATCCAGCAAGAATAAAGACAGATATATGTATCCCCATTGTTAGTCATCAGGGGGGCTATTTTGGGGGAAAGATGATTGCTGGTGACTTTGATATTCCTTATATGTTTTCATTTGCTCCCAATTTTCTACAATGAGTCTGTCTGCTTTTCAAACTAGGAAAGGTGTGATTGAACCCAAGCCACCCGGGGTCCACCAAGATAGTTGATAGTTTCCTTATTTGTAAAATGAAAGGGTTGGGCTAACTTTCTGTTTTCTTTTGGTATCCGGAGAACTGATTAGAAATGTCCCATCCCAGGGGTAGGAGGACATACTTGGTACTCTAGACTGGGGTCATCTGTGTACCAAATGTCACACAGATAAGGGACAGAGCCTGGTTTGATACTGCCTCTATGTGCACAATGTGGTGTTTACTTGCCAGGTTGGTGGCCTTTGAAGTCCCTAGTGCTCTTCTAGGAAGAAGGAACCAGGAAAACTTGGCTCCTTCTACAAACCAGCCATTTCTCCTTCCCTCCAGCAGGACCTCTGACACAGGGATCTCTTGAGTGCACTGCCCCCAAACACTTAAGCCGTTCATTTGCTCCTGTAGCAGCCCAGGCATGTGGCCTGGCCTCATGGTCCCCCCCCTGTCACCCTGGTCCTCCCTGTTATCCTGGCAGTTGGTATGTGTCGTCTTTTCCTTTCATTTCGTTTACTTTATTGCATTTTGGTCTTCTGATTATATCTTCCTTTAAAGCAAAGCCCATTTAACCATAGTCTGATTTACTCAGGGATTTCTGCAGGCATTCGAAGCTCTCTCCTCTGGATAGTAAATAACTTTCCAGCCAGGCTGGTAGAAGCAAGGAAGGTCTTTCTGGGTTGGCATGCAGGTTTGCTAGAGGGGGCTGCATGACCTTGCGCCTTGGCTTCACTGTAGCACGGGTACAGAGACCATGGCCTAAGCTGATGGGCTATCCATACTGCCTGGCTGGCTCCCAGAGGGCTTCAGGGTATCTTATTTATGGCCCATTATTATTCTTTTATTCTCTTCTTCCAGGGCTAGTTATTAAGCACAGGGTCTTGTGGATGTTAGCAAGTACTACATCCCCATCTGCTTCTGCCCTTGTCACCTTAATGCTTCCCGAAGCCTGTCTTAGTCACCCACTCCAGGAGCTTCGGTTTTCCTGTGGGACACATTGCTTTGCAAATGCTCTTCCAGAGCTGGACTGATCTGTTCTGGTTTTCGTTGACTTTGTTCAGGGCTAGTGTCAGCATGCAGAATCTGGCCTAGTGGGAGGGAAGCAGAAAGTCCTGTATTCTGGGTTTATGGCTGGCTCCATTACTGATGGCCAGGAGGCCAGAATTCTGTCCCGAAGGCCCAGTCCCTGGGGATGAGTGTGGGATTCTGGGACCCCATCAGAGTGGCAGCATTCTAGCTGCTGCCTGAAGCTTTCTGCCTGGCTTAGGCCTCTGGGTATCAGGGGCTGCCAGTTACCAAGCATCAGCACATTGGTGGCTGCCACACAGCTGGCTGGAGAAGAGAAAGCTTAATTGGCTGTAGGTCAGAGAGATTTCAGGCTTCTCTTGTCTGTTTCCACTGGCTATTTTATCCGTGATACAGAAGGAGAGAGTCCGGCTGGGTTAGTGTGCTTCCCTCTGTGCCTAAGTCGGGTGCCATTCCACATAGGAGTGTACCAAGGTCCTCTACAGCCCTTGTTCCACTTAGAGCTGTCTGTTGTTTACAAATCTCCCATCAGTCTGTGGCCAAGAGGTTGTCTGCTGTCGTTGCTAGGGCTGTTGCTATGGCATCTGTCATGCAGGCTCCAATATGAGAGAGACCAGGTGGGTGATCTCATGTCCTTTTAGGTACAGATGGTCTTCCCTACTGAGAAGGGGAAGGCCTCACTGGGCCTATAGGCTGGGCTACAAACAGGTGGGTTTAGATGAGAATGAAGAATTAGCAGGCTAGGGAGGCTCAGCGTTCCTTAGGCCCAGAGCCCAGAAGAGCCAGTATGGGGCAGATATTATAGGGAGATGGCAGATGCAGGTTCTGGGGATGGTGGTAACGTCATTAAGCTTTTGGGCACCTGGGGAGATGGTGATACACAGTTAGAATGGCCACCTCTCCCTGGGAATGACATCTCTTGTGGACCCTAGGCCCTGTCCCAGACTGTGATCCTGAGCCAGAGGCATGGGTTCTTTCTGACAACTGGTAGTTAAAACTCCTGTCCCACTCACTGAATCCCCATTCTGTGCTGGTTTTGAGCACGAAATATCAGCCCATGTTTGACAGAGGAGGAATTGTAGAGTAGAAAGATCCAGTCAGTACGTGACGCAGGCTTCTTAAGCTAATATGTGGCAGATAGGGTCTAAGTTCAGGTCTGTCTGGGTCCACAGCTTAGATCTTCCACATGGGACAGTTGCTGGGACTGTCTCTTTGGCAGGTTTCTGGGGAAATCATGTAGAGTTGTCCAGTTGTTCAGGAGAAAATGGCACTCCTATCTCTCATGTGTTTTTTTTTTTTTTTTCCCAAGATGGCAGCCATTGGTGGCTTGAAGAATTTGCATGAGATTTTTCTTCACCTCCAAATTACAGTAAAAACACACATAACAAAGTTGACTATCTTTACCATTTTGTTTGTGTGAGCAGGTTTGCTATGTGTGTGCCTGTGAAGGCCAGAGGTTGGTGTTGGATCTCTCTCTCTCTCTCTCTCTCTCTCTCTCTCTCTCTCTCTCTCTCTCTCTCTCTCTCCACGTGTCAGCCCCTCTTGCCTACTCTTTCTTAGACTGTATCTCTCACTAAACCTAGGTTTTTCCATTTTGGCTAAGCTGGCTGTCCTGGGAGCCCATAGCGTCTGAATGTCTTCCCCTGCCTCGGCCCCTGGCCCTGCCCCAGCACTGGGATTGTATACACGTGTCACTACTCTTGAGTTTTACTTGGGCACTGGAGATCTGAATGCAGGTCTTCAAGCCTGCACAGCAAGCACTTTACCCACCAAGTTTCATCTGGACCATTTTTAAGTCCAGTCATGTTAAAGTATCTTTGTTGTGCGGCTAGTCTCTAGAGTTCTTTCCATCTTGTAAAGCAGAGATTATGCATATATTAAATAATAACCTCCCTCTCCTGTACATCCCTCTATTCCCTGGCTTCTGTCTGTATAGATGCCTCATGTAAGCAGAATCATGTAAGCAGTCTTTTTGTGTGTGGCTCACCTCTCAGTACCACGTTCTTGAGATATAGTCACATTGTTGGGTACGTCAGAATTCCCTTCCTTTAAATGTCTGCATAATAAATAGACCAGTATGTGTGTATGTGCGGCATGTTTTGTCTATCCATTTATCCTTTGAGTTATGGATTGTTTCACCTTTGGCCATTATGAATGATGCTGGGCTATGAACATGGGTGCATAGGTACCTCTGTAAGGCTGCCTTTAATCCTCTTAGACATCCATCCAAAGTAGAATTCCTAGATCATGTGTGATTTCTCTTAATGCTTTTGAGAATCAGTCACAGGGCTTTTCATAGAAATTGTAACTTTTTCCATTCTTACCAATAGTCTGCAGGGGTTCTGGTCCCCCCACATCCTCACCAACACTTGCTACTCTCTCCTTTGTGATAGTGGGCTTCATGTGTGTGGGGTGGTGCCTTAGATGGGCTGTGACTTGTAGCTTCTACTGAGAGAGACCATTTCACAGGTCATCAAAATTGTTCTTTGAACATTTGCTGACTTCAAACTCTCAGTTGCTGACACGGCCTCTTTCTCCTGAGACTCTGGAGTCCTCACTAGATCCACAGTCCTTATGTGAGATGATTTGAAGATGACAGACGTGAGGGGTTGGTGTGTGTGTGTGTGTGTGTGTGTGTGTGTGTGTGTGTGTGTGTGTGTGTGGGCACTGCATCAGCCATGCTCTAGTAGAGGAATGAATGCGTATTGCCTACACTTAGCGAGTGACTGAACAGGGAGCAGAGGGTGTAGAAAGGGAACAGGTTGCCAGGGATGTGTTCGCACAGGGCAGGCCATCTCACTTCGGTTCATTCCCCGTGCCAGCTGCTCTCTTTTCTCAACACCCAAGGGTGATGCTCTGTTTGAATTTGGATTTGTCAGGGAAGCTGTGAACAAATTGGGATGTTTTCCCTCCGATGAGCTTCCATTGCCAAATTTCAGAATGACTTCTAGCTGAAACGCTAGCTCGCAAACACACCGCTTCTTGGGTGCCAGGCACATGGGGCAGGAGGAACGGTAAGGTAACTCAGATACCTTGACAGAGTGACGGTTTCCTTCGCCCAAGGAGAGCTCTGGATTAATCAGCTGTGGGTCTGTGTGTGCCCTTCTCAACCTTCAGGTGTCGGGAGCAGGGAATCCTTCCAAATGCTACCTTTGTCTCACACTGTTGGTGAGTGTCCATTTGTTTTCACTGTGTCTGCATGGCACTGGGCATGGGTGCCACCCTTAAGTGCTGACTTGCCAGTGTAAGGCAGACCTGCGCCCCTAGGCTCTTAATGTCAAGGTGGCAGACTTGTGCTCTTTCCTCCTTAGAACTGGCATAGTGGGGGGAGCCTCTCACCTGGGAGAGAAAGTGCCCACTTGTATGTCTCTCAAACTTTCCAACTCTTCAATGGTTTCCTGGACCAAAGCATTCCTCACAGCTTCCATATCCCTTGAAAGAAGCAGTATGGTTTAATGACTGCAGTGGGTCAGATAGTGTCCGCCACAGTTCACACTCATGTGAATTCCTTTGCACACAGTGTCTTTGCAGAAGTAGGTACTTGAGATGAGGTTGTACAATGCTGGGACAAGTTCCAACTCCCATGGCTGGGGTCCTCATTAAGGCCGTTTGAAGACTCAGATGTGCCCATAGGGTGGTTGAACAGAGACCGAAGTGAGACGTCTACAAGTCAAGGTATGGGAAGGCTGGACAGAAACCACAAGGAGATGCTAGAGACAAGGGAGGTTGCTCTACAACACTCCGAGGGAGCAAGACCCTGCTCACACTCCAGTTCCAGACTATTTCAGAATTGTGAGATGCACTTGGCTGACCAGCTCGTGACACATCACATGGCAGCCTCAGGAGCCCATGCAGGATTCTAGGGACATGGATGCTTGGCCATGGATACATAGCCTTATTTCAATTCCCATAGGGCTGAGTGGCCTTAGGGGTTGCTCATCGATCCCTTCAAGTCTTGTTTTCATCTCTGACAGAGGGAGAAGTATTTTCTTACAGGGATGTGTGAGCATTGAAGTTACTCAGTGGCATTTATAGTACCTGGCACACCACAGGAAGCATTTAGCAGTTGGGATTGTTATTGTATATGTATTTACATACTTGCCTCTGAACCCGGAGCTTTCTTCATACCAAGTGATGCTAAGTGGTCAAGTTTTGTGTCTGGCTTTGCAGTCTACTGAACTTAGAGAAGGCAATGAACTACTAGGTGGGCTACTAGGTATGTGGGCTACTTGTCCTCATTTTCTTTTTCTTTTTTATTAGATATTTTCTTTATTTACCTTTCAAATTCTATCCCGAGAGTTCCCTATACTGTCCTCACTTTCTTGCATTTGTCCTCATATCTCCTTTCATCCAATTCAGATTCCAAGGATAAGAGATAAGGGAAGTTGGAAGTTAGATAAGAGGTAAAGGAAGCTCGATAGTATCTCAGCATAGCCCAGGCTACCTTCAAGAGCCTTTGAGTTTCTTGGTCCTCACCTTCACCCCACGAGTGCCTGTATTAGCACACGAGCTGCCACATCTGGTATGTGTTATTCTAGAGATCCAACTCAGGATTCCATGCATGTTAGACAAGGACCCTACCGACTGAGCTATATACTCCTGGCTGAGGCAGCTGTCTTCGGGCCAGGAAAGACCTATAGGGTGACTGAAGTGTCTGAGTGACTCAGACCTGGTGGAACCTAGTTTCTTTATACATAGAATAGAAATGATGGTCAGAGGCCTGTGTGATCGTGCTGGGAAGTGTGAGAGGACTCTAGGTAGTTGACTGGTAATAAATATCCTTTTGTCCTTTACCATATCCTGGAAATGGGAAGGGTCCGGATCAGAATGACAGCCATGCAGGTCTGTGTTGGAAACAAATATATACACATGATTAATTTTTAAGTATTTTGCAACTTATTCACTTTATATCTTGCTAATTTCCCCCTCCCTTATAGTCACCCCTTTCCCCCATTTTCCCTTCCCCTTCTCCTCTGAGCAGGTAGGGACCCCCTTGGGTATCCCTCCCATCCTGGCACATGAAGTCTCTTCAAGGATAGTCCCAAACTCTCCCTTTGAGGCCAGACTAGGCAGCCCAGCTTGAAAGACATATCCCACACCCAGGCAACAGCTTTTGGGATAGCCCATGCTTTAGTTGTTCAGGACCCACATGAAGACCAAGCCGTACATCCAGCCTGTGTATGGAAACAGAAATATTTTTACTATGGCCTGAACTTAGATGGACAGAGCCAAGTATCACTGTTGTGATGTCAAGTGCCCTGGACAGGGTCTGCCATTGCCCTGCCTTGCTTTCACGTGGGTGTTTGTGATGGGATGTTCAGGATTTCTCCGAGTTAGCCTAGTGTGGGCTTAGGTTTGCTTTGTATCTCACCCTGTGCAGGGCATCAACTTTCCCACCAGATGGACTTGCTATAGAAGCCCCTAGAGGTTTGTTGTTATCCTGCTCAGCCCAAGGCAGCTAGCTGTAGGAGTGGGGCATACTACAGTGCAGGCAGCAAGGGTCTGGTGCAGCAACCAAAATAACTTCTCCAAAACATGGTACCAGTCTGGGTTTAGGGAATGCTGCAGCCAGGCATAGGTCCCAGTGTGACAGCACAGGTCATCAACAGAGAGGTTCCTGATTCTCCAATGCTCACAGTGACAAGAGCGTGCATGACCTTTTACCTGTCTATTGCCTAAAAGTGAAGATTGAATCAGTGTGTGAAGTGTTTGCATGTGTCAAAGGGGTATGGGTGGAAGCTCTCAGGGGCCTGAGAATGTAGGAACTGTTTGAGCTTTTGGTGGATGCTACATGACTGTTTCTTTGGGATTCTTTGCTTTTGATTCATGTGTTATTTTGGGTATTTAGAAAGCAATGCATCCGGGCTGTATTCTCGTAGCTTTATCCTACCAAATTGACTTTATTGAATTACAATTTAAGTGTGTTCACGATCCATATAGAGTTGATTAAGAAAAACGTCCAAAACCACTCATTTGAAGCACGGTTCTTTCTATTGCAGGGATATAGAAAATACATTTTCCACAATGTCACACACGATCTTCTTAGAAGGATCCATGTTAGTTAGATGCCCTTCTGCACTTAATGACAGAAAAATGTTTATTTCTACTGGTGGCTTCATGTAACAGTTTTTTCTCTTTTCACTTTAGCTGCCAGGGAGTGTCTGCTTAGTGCTTGATGGCAGGGCAGGTTCCTCGTGCACGGCTGTGAGCATGCACTCCTTTGCTTCACTGTAGTGGTCTATTTTATTTTGACCCTCCCCTCCACTTTTGCTGTTTTATGTTCTTTCAAACCCTTTAAAGACAATCAGAACTCCAGGTATGTACATGAAATAATTAAAAATGTGTACTCAAACCATAGCTCAAATGTAGTGTTTATAGCAGCATTATTTTAAATAATAAATAAAAGAAGGGAAAACAAAGGCCTGTTATTTGATAAGTGCATAAGCATGTGGTGTTGTTTTTTTTTATAATGGAATATTATTCAGCTGTGAAAGGGAATAAAGTTCTGATTCATGCTGCAAGGTTGATGCACCATAAAAATGTCCTGTTTGGTGACATACACCAGATACACAGATTCCACTCAGGAGAAAGACTCAAGGTGGGGGTTCTAGAGGAGAAAAGAAACTGAACATTTAATGGATATGGCCTTAGAACTGATTTGGAACTACAAAGAAGTGTTTGAATGGCATTGTGAATGTCTTAAATGACTTAAACACCATGAAGGCTAATTTTGCATTGCATGAATGTTGCTACAATATATACACTGCATATACTGTATACACTCACACATACATACATACATACATACACACCTAAACATATACATATACATACACATATATACATATACATATACTCACATGTACACACACACATGCACACACACACACATACACACACACACACACAATGATGGGGCTGGAGAGATAAGATGTAGCTCAGTGGTTAAGAGCACTCCTTGCTCATCCAAAGGACCTGGTTTTGATTTCTGCTATTGAATACTAGTTTACAACTGTCTATAACTCCAGTACCAGGCAATCTAGCACCCTCTTCTGTCTAAGCAAGCACCAAGGATGCATGTGGTACACAGGCATACATGCAGCCAAAACGTTCATACACATGGAATAATATTTTTAATTATAAAATATTTTTATAAGAGATTATAATAGAAATGACACTTTATCTATAATAACAAAATCCCTGAAAATCTGTGTTGGGCCCCTGCTAGCTTGGGCGGAAGGGGCAACCCCCTCCTCTCATTGCTCAATGTCTGTCCCATAGCTTCTCTCCATTGAAGATGGCCACAGTTCCGGCATCATCAAAGCCCACAGAGTGATAGTGGCTGTATTGGGGTATTCTCTCAGGTCCATCCATCATGGCTCTTGTATAAGTGGGTGTGTTGGAAGAGCTCCCCAATGCCGGCTGTGTGAGAATGGGCTTCAGCTTTGCTGTGGCTTCCACACAGGTGCGCTTAGTTCTCCTCAAGAGAAGTTGGCAGGGTGTCTTCAGTGGTACTGCCCAGATGAGCTCCCTCTGGCTGGTCTGGTCCGTTTCTAGCCACTAAGTGAAAGTCAAGAAGGGACTTTAGGAACTGCACGAGATCAGAACACACGATCACACAATTGCAACTCTTTCTTTTTCTTTTTTTTGAAAACCTGGGGCTGGAGTGGTTCGGGGTTCATTTTATACCGTTTTCTCATCCTCAGGGTAGTGCTTTGGAATCACCTTCTCCGTTGACTTTCCTCCCTCCCCGGGCGCCTAGGCTACGGGTGCCCTTAAGTGGTCTGCCTCACCTTGGCCTTTCTAGGCCAGGAGGAGTCTCTTCCTTAGCATGGGCCTCCTCCAGTGCTCCCCTATCCCTTAAAGCAGTGCACCCTGAGTTTTGGTACCCCACTGTACAGAGGGAAACAGATCCTTGCTTAGCATTACAGGAAGAATGGAAAGAATTTGCAAGTAGAAGTAGCCACACTTGTTTGAAAGACCTCTTCGGGTTCTGAAGTCGTGGGCTTTGCTCTAGGCTAAGACAGTTTCAGGAACAGGAAAGGGATGAAAGGCTCAGCAGCCTCTGCCAGCTGTCCCCAGTGAACCTATGATTTGTCTATGAGTGCTCAGATCCACTACTGCTATTCAAAGTCTGACCCTTAGAAACTACATCTCCCAGGCTTCTTTGCCAGTGGGAGGGTCTGTCCAGAGCAAAGAGCTGATGAGAGTGACTGGGCAGGCAGACAGGAGAAACCCAGTGCTTCATTCACCCTGGGTGTCATCTTATATCTGAACAATTCCTGGATCTTGTAGTTGCAGCTTCTGCTGGACAGTTCTGTTGTTTCTGGATCCTGATAGGTGGTCCTCCTCTTGTCCACCAAGGACAAAAGGTCTACCACATTAGCAGGTGGGTTCCTGGCTGTTGCTTTCTCCGGGCTGTATTGTGTTACTTTATAGCTTTATAGCAACTGTACTATGCCACAGGTTTACCATCAGATTTCCTTCAGATCATGCACTCTCCATTTTTTTTTTAAGAGGACTCTGATAAGGCTCATGGTTTTGCTGTGACATCAGTCAGTAACAGAAAATGTGAACTGGGGTTTGGAGAGATGGCTCAGTAGGTAAAGTGCTTGCCAGGCAAGGACCTAAGTTTAATTCCTAGAATCCACATTAAAAGGGTCTGGGTGTTGTAGCATGCTCTTGTAATCCCAGTGCTAGAGAGAAGACAGGGAGATAGAGTTTTCTGGACAGCCAGTGTTGCTAAATTAGAACACTCTGGATAAACATGAGAGCCCCTCTCTCAAAAAAAACAAGGTGGAACACGATAGAGGAAAACCACCAATGTTGACCTCTGATCGCTACACATATGCAATACATGTGTGTATACATGTACCCTTTCCCCATGAAAACATGCAGCCAATGGAATCACCAATTTTTTGCATGTCCACCTTCTCCATCAAGCTATGGGAGCACCAGGCCGCTTCTTAGAATTCAGAACTGATAGCTCAGCACCCCATTGCAGTGACCAATTTGGAAGTCTCTGTTTATTCACAGAGGAGACAATCCATGACCAATCTGAAACCACAGACAGTACCAAATCCTCCAGATACTCTGTTTTTCACTAGTTTTACACACTCATGACAGTTCTATTTATTAAGATGGTACAAAAAGACATTACCAACAACTAATAATAAACTAGAACAATTATGACCTTGTACCGTACTACATTCACCCCTCTTATACTGAGGAGGGATAATACAGTTCCTGGGTGATGAGATGCATGATTTAGGGATTTTTGATGTGTTCGTTCAACACAGAAGCATGGAGACTGAGCATCATGATGTGGTCCTGAGACAAATGATCCCATAATTCAGAGAGCTATCAAATGTGTAGCACACCTGAGGGCCTGGCTAGGCAGGTGTCAGTCAGTATCTGTTGAATGTGATGGAGCCCTGATTGTGTACCAAACAGGCAGCAACACTTTGCTGTCTCTTCACTAGCAGCTCTGACAGCGTAGCATGATGGCATGTGTGTCAGTGGGCTTCTGTCTTCACACCTGGGCAGAACTGACATCCTGCAGGAACTTTTAGCACCTTCCGTGGTACACACAGAGTGAAAAGGAAAAGGTTTTTCTTGGAGGAGATGATGGCTTCTGACACCAGTGTAAAATCTGATGACGCCTGAATGTACAACTGGCTCTATGAAGGATCACCAAGGGTCAGGTCAGCCAGAGATAACTTTGTGGACTGTGTAATGTCTGAAATAGGCTGATCTTGGGATAAGTAGAAATGGTCAAATTTGACTTTCCTGCATCCCCACAATATGTTACACTTTATTTGGTTGACCATCTAAAGAACTCTGGAAAACAGAGCTTCTCAACACTAGCTTTTTTTTTTTTTTTAAATACATTTGTGTGTGTGTGTGTGTGTGTGTGTGTGTGTGTGTGTGTGTGTTTGTGAACATGCATGTGAGACATAAGCATGCATACAGAGGACAGAGGACAACTTATGGGACTGGATTCCCTTCTTCCACTATGTGGATCCTGGTCATCAGGTTTGATGGCAAGCATGTTTATCTGATGAGCTGTCCAGACCTTCATAATTGTGGTAGAGGAGTTTAGCAGAGGAAGAGAAAATGCAAGGGAAGATATGAAACCTGGAAGACCAGGTTGTCGACAGCAGCAAAAGGTGGTGTTCCAGGGTTGGGATCCTGGGTGACCAAGTTAGTATTCTAGAGAGGGGAGAATTCACCCAAGCTGCACATTTTGTGTTGAAGCTTACCCACCCTCCGAGAGGCTTCATTTAGAACAAGAATGATAGCAACTATTCATTGCAATGGGCAGAATCAAAATGAGACTACTAGGGGCCAATACATCCATCCTATGGCATAGAGTCTCATTCCAAGTTGGAGTCCAAGCTATAAGGTGTCAGGGCTCACATTTACATAGATTCTGTGTCTACAGCTGGCAGGTAAAGGTGTCTTAGTTTGGGATTCACTTAAAGAGATTCTAAAAGAGTAAATCCATGGATGACACATTTCTAGTTTGGGGGAGGGGGATTTCAGGAAGTCCACATGAAGGTGTACAGAACTGAGATAGAGTCATGATTAGGGTTCTATGGCTGTGATAAAACAGCAGGACCGAAGGCAATGTGGAGAAGGAAGGGCTTGTTTTAGCTTGTGATGACTAGTCCATATGAAGGGAAGTCTGAGCAAGAATGCAAGGCAGGAACCTGGAGGCAGGAGCTGAAGCAGGGGCCACGAAAGGATGCTGACTTGCTCACCATAACTCACTCGGTCTGATTCCTTATGGCTTCCAGGAACACCCGTTCAGGGGTGGCATTGCTCACATCTGAACTGGGTGCTCCCACATCAACCATCAATCAAGAAAATGTACCACGGGGCTGCCCTCAGAACAATCTGGTGGGGGTGTTTTCTCAGCGAAGATTCCTTTGCCCCAAATGACTCATGGTTGTGTAAAGTTGATTTAAAATGAGGCAGCACAGTTAGGAAGTCATAGAGGTGTGCACCACAGTGGCTGCTATGGTGAGCCAGCTAGGGTTTATTCAGAAGAAGCTCTGTGGAGAGGGGAAGAACAAGGACCTCAGGGATGTCCCATCAAGTGAAACCATGGGAAAAGGGGTTTGGTTTGTCCCATGATCCTCCATAGGGGTCCTTTAGGTCAAGAGATATGGATTCTGGCTATTGTACATTACCTAGCATCATAAACTAGGAGGAGGGTCAGCAGTGAGACCCACCTAGTGTCTATGTTAGGAAGTCCTCATGTTGTAATCTATAAGATCCTGGCTGCTCAGAGATTCCTTGTAGCCATTTGCAAGCTTGTTACATAGTGCATGTTAAATTTCCTCTTTGCATCTGTGGAGTTGCACCTTGATTCTCCAGAGGTTGGAAAGAAACAGCTGGGAAAGGCAGAGAGAATTAATAAAGAGAGATGTCAATTGCACGTGAGGTTGGGAGACACTGAGCAAGGCTGCCAAGTTACAGACTGGTGGGAAAGAAAGTCTATCCTGCCTCCTTGCTGGGGTGACAGTCATGGCAGAGCACCTGGGTGGCAAGAATCAGAATGGGAGCAAGGTAATGACTGACTGGAGGCAGCTGGGGAAAACCATTAATGTATCTTTCAATAAATCCAGCCCTACAGAGGATACTAGAAGAAAAACTCCAAGACATGGAGTTTAGCTACACCCAAGAAGACAGGAAATAATTTCATGTCAACACACACACACACACACACACACACACACACACACACACACACACACACACACACACACACACACACACACACACACACACNACACACACACACACACACACTACCAGCACCAACTACAGCCACCAACATCGAAATAAGAGGAATTAACAATAATTGGTCATTAATATCTCAATATTAATGGACTCAATTCACCAATAAAAAGACACAGACTAACAGGATGTGAAAACAGGGTCCATCATTCTGCTGCATACAGGAAACACACGTCAGCAACAAAGATAGACATTACGTCAGGACAGAGTGCTGGAAAAAGACTTTCCAAGCAAATGGACCTAAGAAGGAAGCTGGAGTAGCCATTCTAATATCTAATAAAACAGACTTTCAACCAAAATTAATCAAAAGAGATGGAGAAGGAGACTTCATACTCATCAAAGGAAAAAAAATCCACCAAGATGACATCTCAATTTGGAATACCTATGCCCCAAATGCAAGGGCACCTATACTTGTAAAAGGTGCACCTAGAAATGTGACCTGCAGATTCCTGGATTTTCTCTTGGAAGTATGCTATCTTCTACAGAGGAAGGGGGTGAGTTAGAGAGTGATTTAGTGCCTGAGTCACATTTGTGCCTTGAAGCTGCTATTAAGAGCTTTGCATGCTGTACACCAGCATTTATCCCAGGAGCCTAAAAATGAAATCCTCTGGGGACAGGCTCAAAGGACTGGGCCTCTGAGGCACATTGGCTATTTCCATGGGAAGCTTTAGATGGTGGTGCCCTGACCCTGTGTCTTGCAGTATTGGGCCTCCTGTGATATCCCCAGTGGTCATAGCTAATCTTTCATGTGTTTGAGCACCCCTTCATATCACTGGGGTGCTAAAAGTGAGCATGAGGGGGCGGCACTGTTCAGGCTTGTAGGTTAAGTAAGAGGAAATCCCCCCAGGGACACCAGACAACAAATGAAACAGCTGACACACAGTTGGTACTTTCTAAGGGATGAGTTGAGTTCTCAGTCCTGTTGATGACATCATCCTGACTCAGGTTTTAGAGGTGAACCCATGGAGTAAAGATGCCCTGGGATGCTAGCTGGGCTAGGCAGGAGGGAACCAAGGGAAGGGATCTGGCCTGGAAGGACTTCACGGTCAGAGTGGAGGGTTGGGGGTCAGCTCGGTGGACAGATAGGATGAGCTTTGAGAGCTTCTGCCTCCTTCCTTGTGACACATAGGGGCAGGAAGGCTGTTTGTGGTGAGACCTGAACTTTTCAGAATTGATGTGGGCCAAACTCTGC
Source organism: Mus pahari (assembly GCF_900095145.1). Lineage (NCBI taxonomy): Eukaryota > Metazoa > Chordata > Mammalia > Rodentia > Muridae > Mus > Mus pahari. The sequence goes on along the minus strand of NC_034590.1, from coordinate 50,038,853 downwards.
CTCCCTAAATTCTAGGTTTTCCTTCTCACACAGGGGAGGGCACCATCACTTCTGAGGGAACCAAACTTTATTTTAGAAGTCATTTATGCACATCTGCTTTGCCACACCCCAGGATCCTCTTGTGAACCCCACTGTGATAAACCTTAAGATGGAGAGTAGCTTACTTTTCCTGGTTTCCCAGATTTAGGAGTTATAGGATGTGCCACCACTGTGACCTTGAAGTTTCTACTCTGCAGAAGCAGCTGCATCCTGCCTGGTTCCTTGCTGCTGCATCAAGCTCCTAGTCACTGATGCTTGTCATCCTTACTACGTTCCCCTTTCCTGCCCCTCCGTGAGATCCCGAGGGGTGCCTCAGCCTCCATTTGCTGATCTGAATGACTCTATTAAGGACCTGAGGGTGAAGCTGGCAGCTCAGGGAAGACGAGACAGTACAGCATCCATGCCACTTTTAGCATGAACGTTGAGTCTAGAGTCCTGCTTGACATTGGAGATATTGAGATAAAATACAAGGACCCTGCTTTAAGGATCTAAAGCTGTGGGTCTGGGGGAGATGGGTTTGTTAGTACAAGAGGACATCATGAGTGTCCTGTGTGGAATTAGCATTTGCTGGCATACCAGTTAAGACTGTGAATTTGTTTAAACTTCAGACTGCCTTCATAGCTGTGGGTAACCCTCGCAGCTGACTATACTCCAACTGTCAATCATTGACTCCCTCTTGCTGCCTTCCCACCCCGCCCTCACTCTGTCCCTTGGTTTAGGAACAAAGCTTAGGAGGAAACATGGGGTACTCTGATCCAACATGTTAGGCATTCTGGTTTGCTTTGTGTTTTTACTCTACCGGAGATCAGTTATTTTTTAACGCAAGTATTTGTGTATGTGTGTGACTGTGTCTCTCTCTCTCTTTGTGTGGGTATCTTTGTGTGCAGTATATGCGTTTGTGTGTGTGTGTGTACACGAATACGTGGAGGCTAGAGCTTAACCTTGAGAGTCTTCCTTTAGCATGGTCCACCTCATTTTTTTTTTTTGAAGCAAACTCCTCTTACTAAATCTAGATCTCATCAATTGGTCAAGATGAGTTGGCCAATGAGCTCTGTGAATGAGCCTATCTCTGCCCTTGACCCTTTCTGAAGTACTGGGGCTATAGAGTTCCCTGTTTGTTTGTTTGTTTTTTGTGGGTTCTTTGGATTTGAACAAAGGTCCGCATGCATGTGTGGCAAACATTTTACACACTGAGCCAAATCTCCAGCTCCTGAGATAACTTTAAAATGCCCAGAGATTTCATTGATTGATTGATTTGTGTGTACCCAGTTGTGCATTCATGTGTGCCATGGCACATGGGTGGAGGTAAGTGGGCAACTTACATGAGTCACTTTCTCTCCTTCTGCCATGTGGGTCCTGGCGATTAAACGTGCATCTGAGGGTTATCAGGCTTGGGAAGCAAGCACCTTTACCCGCTGAGCCATCTTGATATTCCCCAAATAGTTTTTTTTTTTTTTTTTTAAAGATTTATTTATTTAGTGTATGTAAGTACACTGTAGCTGTCTTCAGACACTCCAGAAGAGGGCATCAGATCTTGTTATGGATGGTTATGAGCCACCTTGTGGTTGCTGGGATTTGAACTCCGGACCTTTGGAAGAGTAGTTGGGTGCTCTTACCCACTGAGCCATCTCACCAGCCCCCAAATAGTTTTTTTAAAGTTAGCACGTACACAAAGCAATAGGCGTCATTATGACTTTTTTTTTTTTTAAATACCTGTGTGCCATTATTCATCTTTCTCCACCACTCCAATTCACTTCTCCAGATAGCGCCTATTTTAAGTATCAGTGCCAGCTCTATGACAGGGGCTTTGCAACCTGGGAAAGGGGTCCCAGGAAAGGATATTATAAGGTAGGGACACCTGGGATGAGTTTTGAAGAACAAGGAGCCAAGGAGCCTGTATGTCAGTCAGCATGTTTTTCTCTGTCCTGTTTTTTTGTGCATTTCTGTTCTTTCATATTGAACTTCAGCCTATTCCTAGACCTTGGACAGCTCTTCTCTGCTTCTGGATGGAGTTCGCTTCAGCTCAGTTCCACTCTGGGACTCCCTGTGTGGTCTAAACACTCTCACTGAGCTGAGCCGAGCACCGAAGTGCAGGAGACAAGAGGGCAAACAAAATAAATAGAAGGCATCCGTCTTTGTTGTCAAGGAATTTTTGCTCTCATGAGGGAAGCCAGGCAAATAATGCTGAGACTCACAGGTGACAGGATCACATACGTACATCAGCAGCTGCACAGAAATAATTCCCCAGTAATTGGAGGGTGATGCTGGGATCACTGAGTGCCTGCATCTGGGTGGTGATGGGTGGTTTGATAAAAGCTTAGTGGAGAGGAGAAGATGCACGTATCAGAAGCCCAGAAGATGTTCAGCCACACAGAGACTCCCTGGCCTGAAAACCTAGGGAATGCCAGGATCAGAAGCATAGCTCTAAGGGAGCATAAACACACCAGATCTGGGCAGCAGGTATGTCTTTGGCTAGCGGGTAAAGTGGAGGCTAGGTTCTGAGTGGGGGTGAATGAAGCCTGGTAGAATCGGACATACTGCATCCTCATCATAGCCTCAGCCACTGCAAGCTACACACAGAGGCACCATAATGGTTGCTCTTTACCGTCAACTTAAATGAATTTAGAGCCGCCCCGGACTCTGGGGAGACTCTTTCCAGAGAAGGTTAACTGAGAAGGGAATAGCTACTCTGGACGTAGATGGTATCACCCACAGGCTGTGTTCTCAGATGGAATGAAAGGAGGGAAAGAGTGAGGCCAGGTGAGTTCCAGCATCCTTTCCCTGCTTGACCACAAAGAAACCCCTTTGCCATAAGCTACCGCTACAATGATGCTTTGCTCATGTGTACAGGCCCACGCTCACCGAACTGAACTCTCTGATACCGTGATCCATAATGCAGCCTTCCTCTTTTCAGTTGTTTCTGCTGATACAGTAACCCCAAAATTACAAATATGGTCATTCTCCCTGCCATAGTGGCCCAGGTCCTTGACTTTGATTCTTACACAATCTATGAACCAATTTCCTTTTTGGAAGAGAAGATAAACATTCTTTGAATTCCAGCATATTTAAGGTGACATGTTGGGATTGTTACCAGCACCATTTAAATTCATCCATATGATGCCTTTGTGAGATGGCACTACTGTTCCCATTGCATAGAAGGGAAATCTGAGGCCACAGGAGGTGACCTTGTCTCATCAGTGGCAGATGAGAGTTCCCATTGTATAGAAGGGAAATCTGAGGCCACAGGAGGTGACCTTGTCTCTTCAGTGGCAGATGAGAGTTAAGACCACTGCTGGCACCAAAGCTCATCACATTTTCACTGTGCCAATCTTCTTCAAAAAGTCCAGGAGGAACAGGCTTTGGCGTTTCTTGGCAGGCTGATGTCTCTGTGGATGTGAGCACACCTCCCTGAGTAGCTTGGCTTTCATGTGATGAAAGGGAGAGAAGGTAGAGGAAAGGGTGGGAGAAGAGTCACAAAAGCCATCGCACAGGTCCCATGACGGCTCCTGACTCTCAGCTTCACTGTGGATCTGCACCCTAGGGAACCACTGCAGTTGTGCAGGTGGCACACAGAGAGCTGGAAAAGCTGTCGCTCCCCTCCAAGGGTCTACAGCTCCTTACATCAAAGAGTTTCCAACAGGTTTAGAGCTTTTTAATAGAAATGCTACTTTAGCGAGAGAGCAATTTGTTTGCCATCAGGGAGGTCTTGAGCCTGCCAGGAACATGTTCAATGTTATTTTGAGAAAGTGGAGCCTTAGAACAGATTACAATATGAAGATTAGAAGTTGAAGGGTCTGCTAAAATATCACTATATGCTTTTGAGCATAATTGTCTCAGACACAAAGATTAAATAAATCATTAGAAGTACAAGGAAGGAGATACTGGTGGGACTTGAGTCTGGGAGGAAAGACGTCAGAAAGCCTCTTGGATAGATCTGATTTATAGATGGTACTCTCATTGCCCCTCTGTATACTGTGACCATGGCAGACATCACTAATGGATCATAGTCCGTGCTCCATATTCTACTACAGCTTCCTGAACTCAGCAGTCTTGCTAGCTCACTGGCATTGTGCTATGTTAGATTTCCTCATGGCTCCTGCCATGCTGGTCAGGAGGACTCAGGGAAGTATTTGGGGGGGGGGGATTTCAGAAGTTAAGGACAAGCTGTTTTGTTCATACTTGCTTTCTGAGGTTGAGGGGGGAATATGTATTGTGATAACAAGAACTCCAGGACAGGGGACAGGTTAGGCATGAAGGATGTAGATTCAGAATTGGAATTAATCTCTAATTAGTAGTAATTGAAGTCATGTGAGTAGAGAGACCATTTCCAAAAGAGTGAACATAAGGGGAAAAGAACAGATGGTTTATTGCTGGAGGAGAGGAAAATGGTTACGAGGCTGATGCTGGGGAGAAAGAAGGTCACAGAACATTTCCTTCACTTGGTGAGGAAAGAAGCCCATCTTCCCGACTCCCTCCACGGAGTCCTTAGAAACTCCATAACTACTCTGATAAAAGCTCACATTACTTTCTTTCCTTTAGATTCTGAATGAATACCAATGAATCAATGAATCCTCTTAAAGCGTCTGGCTTCTGGGGCAGCCTCGCTCTTGCAGGTCCTGTGTATCCCTCTTCTGTTGAGGTCTATCCCATTCTGCATTCCACTTATAATTTTTTTTTACCTCTTTGGCCTGCTCACATTTCAGCCTCAAGTGTGCAGAGCAGAGAGCCAAGAACCGTGAATGGCATCTTGTCTTTCTGATGGTTACCTTGACTAATCACTCTGACACTTTCAGGTTCTGGGATAATTATTCTTGCAAAGTCAAGGTTCCCCCCATCCTCTCAGTGACCTGGAATTACCCTCTAACAATGAAAATGCCCTGAGCTCTGGAGTGATTTCTCCACATTAACTCTGAGACACAGTTGCAGTGAGAAAATCTACCCTTTTAATGGGGGAAAATATTGCCCTCGTAAGTCTTTATGCAATGCACTTGAGCTTAATGCTCACTTACCAATTCGCCTTTATAACTTCCATGTTGAGTGAATTAAGTCCTCCATGCGGGTTGTTATTAAGGAAGTGATAAGTGCTTTATAATTTAGTAAAGGGTGGCCTGGCCATTTCATATTTTTCTAAGGAAATTGACCACCCGAAAGGCAGCTCTCTTAGAACCCCCGAGGGCAGCTGATCTTAGGGTCAGAGCTCATGCTGTCATCTCTTTCCAGGCAGCTGCTTGTGCCTGAGTGAGACTCATCTTTTCCTTCAGCCTTTCTCCTCCAGGGACCACCGAGGAAGAAGGGTCAGAGTCAGTGTCTGTGCCCTACCATGGGCTCTTTCCATTCCTTTTCTGTCCTTGTTCAAAGCTAAGATGTCTAACAGGGTCTGGTGTTGAATGACCCAGTTGACTCTTATGTCCACGGAGGAGTTCACTTTCCTGGGACACATGAATTCCAGCCTCTGATCTCAATGCACAAGCACTGTTTTGTCCATGTTTTAGTCTCTTTCGACAGCTGGAAAAGATGCTGATGCCCCTGAAGACCTTGGTAGCCGTAGCTTCCATCATGTTCTGAGCAGGAACAGTCAGTTATTTATGTTTTCTGATACATGCCAGGACCGGGGATGGTTTAGGTGAACAAGACCCAAGTTGTTCTTGCTTTCCTGGACCTTGCACTCCACCACAAGAGAAACACTATACACAAGAAAATGCAAAAGGGGGGGGGGTGGAGAATTGCGACTACCATGATGAAGTGAATATGTAGAGCATCATTGCACAGTCTTGGTGCTATTGACATTTGAGGTTGGAAAAAAAAACTTTGTTATGGGGGATTATCCTGTGCACTGCAGGCCTTTACCCATGAGATTACAATGCCACTTCCCAGTAAAGGCAAAATGTCTCTAGGCATTGCTATATGTTTTCAGAGAAACATGGCCACCCTGGATTGATGGCTCTTCATCTAGTAGAAGCAAATGATTGCTGCTAGGTTAGCTACAGAAGCCAGTGACATGTTAGGAGACTCTTTAGTGGCATCTTAGCTAAAGGAAACAGGAAATGTAAAGGCCATGCTGGAGGGAGGGTTCTTGGGGTCCTGGAGAAAAGGCAGGGTACCACGGAGGGAGAAGGCAATTGAAATAAGAGGGAGCTTTTTTTGAGCTGGGGATGAAGGGGTATGAATCACATCACATAGCAGCACCTTGCTGATCTTCGTGAAGTCTGAATGTTATCACAACTGTCAAGTACAGAAAAGAAAATCACTGGAAGTTTGAGTCCTTGTTTGTTTATGTTCAAATTTGTCATGAGTTTCAAAAATGCTCATGCAGGCTTCTGTATGGAAGACAGATTAGCTCAAGTGAGTGGAAGCGATCTTTTGGAGAGAGTGATCTTTGTGAGAGGCAATGGTGTATGCTCTTAACTGGACTTACTGATAGCTTAGATGCTGCGATGGTGGGCATGGTGGCGTTTGGTTTGTATAACTGAGGGTTCCTGATGCAATTTACTAAGACAGAGAAAACTCTGAAGTAGAATGAAGAGGCTACTACTGGATCTGATAAACTACAATATGAGAACCTGAAGTAGGAAAAAGGTCTTTCTAGAGGCAGCCATTGAGGCGGTGACATCATATAGATGGCACTTATGACAAAAGCCTGGCTGAGATCATCTTGGCCATGAGGGAAGTCAGTGAAAAGAAGAACCTCAGGGAAAGACACAGCGGACACTGACATTTAGGAATCTAAGTATAGAGGATCACCAAAGGAGGCTAAGAAGGAATGTCTAAGACTAGGCAACAACCCAGGACTGTGCAGCCAAGAATGCCAGAAATACAGCATGTTTCAAGAAAGAGAGACAATGATGAAGAGACGGTTGGAGTCACCAACATGAGAAATACTGGCAGCCTTTTCAGTGTGGTTCCTATAGTTCAGAACAGAGACAAATGAAGTTGAAACATCAAAGAGAGGGGAGGAAGCTGGGTCTCTGACTGTGGATGAATCTTTTGAAAATATTTGCCACAAGGAAGGGTATAGGGCATGATTTGGTGACTGGGGACCATGGCATCAGACAGACTGTGTATAATACAGAGGCAGCTGTGTATTTGAGTCTTTGGGAGCTTCAGGGCTATCTTCTTTCTGTTCCTAGCTCCATGGTCCCTCAGGCTCCCTGCCATACCTAAGACATTACTTAAACCTATACTCTAAGCCACATCTCTCTTGGGGGATCATCAGGGTAATGTGGGGTCACACTTGAGCCCTGGTCTACTCAAGGGATCAGAAATCAGGGCCATTCCGGTAATCAGCATGGGGACCATCCTGTGAGGAGGTAAGGTGCCCTCCTGGAGGCTTTCCAGGTACTTATTTACCCTGCAGCAGGCGCCCCTATTTGAGATTCTGGAAGTAAGTGGAAAACAAGACAGAGCCAATTGCTGTTCCCATGCATTATGGTTCTAGTGTAGATGCCTTTATGTCAAAATGTAATAAAATAATCAAATAAGACTATTATACATGGCTATTAAGGCCACAAAGGAGACAAACAGAGCTTGTGCTTGAGAAGAACTGGAGGAGAGATGGGGGTTGTGAGCACAGAGGCATAGAGGGCTGGCTTCTCTGAGCACGGGAGACTTCAGAGGAGACCTGGAGGAATTAAAGGAGTCAGGGAAGTGCTCCCTGCAGAAGGTCCTGTTGGGAATACTCCTGCTTCAGAGCAGGAGCAGAAGCCTTGCCAGTCTGGCTGGAGCTAACCCAACAAAGGGAGTCTGTCCAGAGGAAGGGCCCCGCTGGCACACTCACGGTCTTGCGTGCCACGGCCCGATGCTTGGGATTGTTGTCATTGTAAAAGGAAGCCTTGGAGGCTTTGATCCCTCTGGCACATGGACTGATGAAAGAAAGGAATGAAAAACGGGAAGAGATGGAAAGTGGTGGTTATTTGGCACAACCGTAATAGGCAAGCTGGGGTCAGTGTGCCACAGTAACCCAAAGGAGAGCAATGGGAACAGAGATGCAGATAGACTGGGGAAGGGAGGAGAGGGCAGTCAGACCAGGGATTAGGACAGAAGAGTCTGGACTCCAAAGAGAACAGGTTGACTGGCTGGTAAAATCTCACTCTGGGGAGTTAGATCTTTGTTAGTGGGGAAGCAGAGGGACTGTGCTCCTTGATCTTTTCTTGTTAGGGCCTAGCACCTCAGCACCTGAACAGCACAGGTGTGCACACATACTTTCTTCCTTCCTGGCACAGGCTTTGGAAATAATCAGGGAACCAGAACAGATGCTGTCTCTCCCATCTGTTAGCCTTAGGATCCGAATGCACTTTTCTGTATCTGAGGGCAGGTCCCAGATGTGGGGCTGGCTTGCCATAGTCCCTGGCACACACATGCTTGTAGGCTGGTGTGCTAATGTCTTGGCATGCTGGAGTCACCATCTCAAGCCACCCTGCTCCCCACATCCCATGCTCCCCTGGCTCTCATGTCTGGTTCTCCAGGCATCCAATTTCCCACTAGCAGCTCTCGAGGGAGAGAGCTGATCGCTTGGCTAGTATGCTCTCAAGCAGCTCCTCCCGAGACCCCTTGAGGCCTGAACTTCATGGAGCTGTTGTTCTGGAAGGTTTGTTTATAATGCTAAACATAACAGATAATTGAAAGCTAAGCTGCTGTCTGGATCACAAGGTATAATATGGCTAGATAACAAACAAATCAATTTCCTTATTACCCCATAAGGCTTCAAAGTCAAATAAATGCATGGCACATTGTGCATATGTAGAAACACACACACACACACACACACACACACACACGGATGTGGGTTCTAATGCTGACTCATTAGGAAGTAAACTTGGAGGCTCATCTCCTCAGCAGCCAACATTTCCAGTCAGGCCCCGCTATTGGAACAAGACTTAGGGAACCTTAGGTTTTTCTGGAGATGGCCTAGAGAGAAGAGACACATGTATATAACCTTGGTTTTTGAAGTTATTTAATTCTGTGATGGAGGAGTGGGGTACTTATATATGAAAACAACAACAACAACAACAACAACAACAACAACAACAACAAAACACCTACCAAGAAACAATGATTTTAACTATCCCTTTCCAGGAGGCCAAGCCAAGAATAGATACAATGAATGCAATGATAGTGAGCACCTAGTTATCACTAGGTGAATATGGATTATGACTTCACCTCCTGGAAAAACATCACTTATGCGGTAACCTTAGAGATCTAGAAAGAGAAGGGAAACAAAGAATAAGTATCTAGTGTGCACATGTGTGTGTATGTGTGTGTATGTGTGTGTGTGTGTGATTTATTTTGAAATTCTTTGAAACCCTTTCCAGATTATATTTATTCTTAGTGAGCATACACTTCCATCATTATCAGTAGCCCACTTTAGCCATGTGCATTTACTCTCGAGTCCCAGCACACTTGCCACTCTAACCCTCATGCCACCAACTTGCCATAGGGAATGTGAGGACAGCTGAGGCTCGTGTATCTGTCCTACAGCATCCAGGTCCCAGCTCGGAGACTATTGCTTATGTAGGTCAGACTACCTCCATCCATCAGCCTTTAGCTGCTGTGTTCCAAGAAGCTGCAGAGGAGACAAGCCACGATGCATTGGAAGGAAAGGGGCTGCTTCAGGGTCTCTACATATTAGGATATCAAATAAACAAATAGAAAAGTGCTAAAATGAATGGGCTTTTCAAGTCAGAAATCCTATGGGGGAAAAGTCATCTGAGGCAGGGGGATGAGTTCTGTGTATTTGAAGAAGCTTCTGAAGGCTTTGGGGTGTCAGAGCCCAGCAGACATTGTTGCTGTGGTGTAGGGTAATCAAGAGAGTGTGACTCAAGCTCTGTGTGCTGTCTTTGAGAAGTCAGAGAGATATGGTCTACATTTTAGGGAAAGGAAAAAAAAAGATGTAGCAAGGAACTTGACAATGGGAAGGTTTTACATTTAAATTTAGTTGTCTGGAAAGTTTGGTTCTGAAGAACAGCTCATTAATAGTGGTGTGAAGTCACGTTGAAAAGAACAGCTATGTGACAGAAAGTGAGGAGAGAGAAAAGGTTGAAAAAGAGGCAGTGTGGGGCCTATTGTGTCTGCAGGAAGGGTGAGATGAAGTCCAACCCACCAACTTCCTGCCTGGGGAGGGTACCCCGACTCTCTTGTGAACTTCCTTGCACCTTCTTTTTCTCTGGTTATATAGCAGTAGATATCTCCATGTTCTAGAATTTTCTGGATAGATGAATACAGACATTAAATACTGGGATTATAAAGGAAACAGGACATGTTTTTAAATTAAAATATGGACCACGCCGTCTGTACCAACTAATTCTCAGACTCTTGGAGAATGCCAGGTCATTTCCATATTGGCTCAAGTGAAACAGAAAGCGGAAAAGAAAGCAATGGGACAAAACATCATCTAATTTATTCAAGCACAAAAGGTCCGTGTATCCTCAATTAGTGCTTAATTTATGCTTTGTCATATTCCAGAACGGGATATGAATCAGGAATTCACATCCCTTGGTCCTGGGTCTCTAGGATTCAGAGATGCGATTGTGCATTATGGAGAGGGGCTAGGTTTCTCTCATGCTGTGGAGGAGTTGCATAGTCACCTCTTGACTATAGTCTATCCAAACCACGGCCTATGAGAGTCAAGGTCCATCTTGACTCCAGTGGGGTTTTCCAAGCTGCACCCGTAAGTTCTGTGTGGGTCCTGGAGTTTGTGTTGTCTTGGACCTTCACATTTTGTCACACTCTTTGGAAAAGGGGTGTGCACGGGGTCCTGTCAGAGTGGTGGTTTTGCAGTTTCATGAAGAAACAATGTGGAAGCTTAGGCCTGGAAACTGAGATGAACATGGGAGAAGGCTCTTGGCAGGTAGATCTCATCGATAACTTGGTCACCCCCTTGACTTGAGAGGGTCCTGAAAGCTTTTGAGTTTCTCTCTGAGACTCGCTGGTGTAAGAGCAGGCCTTTTGTTTTGGCCCATTGTGTTTGATGCAGTCATTTCCAAAAGTGATGTTTTAAGCCACGGGGACTCTACTAGCTTCAATGACAACTTGGGCAGGTGCTTTATGTGATAAGGCAAAGGTCTTCCTCTCAGAGCTGGGGATTTCTGGGACAGATGCTTTGCCAAGGGTCTGTCCTGTCTGTCTCTTTCCCATATCCACCAGACATTAGTGTTATTCTCTCCCCAGTTGTGACAATAAAACCATCGCCTGGGAGGCAAAATTACCTCCTCTTGAGAATTTTGCTGTAAACTTCATAAAGTGGAAGCAGTTGACATAAGGTAAGGGAGAGAGCCCAGGCGCAGCTCTTTGGTGTCTTTCTACCTTCCCTTCCTTGCTACTGATTGGAGAAGGGACACAGGTAGAAACAGGACTGTGGGTCCCTATGGGGGCCCTAGTTGCCATGTATTCTTTTATCTTCCACTGTCACAGAAATCTCTTTCCTTCTGACCCTACGGCAGTCTTTGTGAGACATTTGTTGGGAGAGCCAGTTTGGTTCCTGCCACTCCTGCACCACAGGGTTTACTTAAGTCCTGACCTTCTTTTAAAAATGTATACGTATTGAACTGGAATACCCAGAAAAAGCAGTGGACATGAAGAACCCCATGTACTGGCATTAGGCGCTGCCTCCCCAATTTGGCATTAAAAAAGCCATACCAATTGTAGTCTCTTACCTCATCCTATTCATTTATTATACTTTGTAGAGCCAGCCTTTTTCACTGAAACTTGTGGCCTTCTAATAGCAGCCAGCACAGTTACCATAAGTGACTTGCCTTGTCTGGTACCAAGCAATGAGTCATAGAAGACTTGGCAGGAGCTGGCCAACGTCATTCACAAATGTCAAGGCTGCACCTTCCCTGGCATGCATCTCCTCTCCTCTGCCCTCGCCCACCATGGGGATTTTCTTTCTTTTAAAAGTCAGCTTATTTAAATATACATATATATTCATTTTTGCTGCCACTATTGTTGTTTGATGTTGTTCTTGTGTAACCTGGTGCATATGTGTGTATATGTGTAAAGACAACCTAGAAGAATTAGTTCCCCCCTTTTCATCTTGTGTACGTCTAGAGATTAAATTCAGGTTGTCAATGCCAAGTGTTCTGTACCTGGTGATTCACAAGTGCTTTCTCGAAGTTGTTTTCCTGGAAGTCACGAATGACAGGTTTTCTGTCCTTGTATCCTTCTGCCGTGATGGGTCATTAAAGTCAAAGATGACCCTACTCTTTTGCAATAAAAAAAAAAAAAAATCTATGGCCAAGAAACGACAACTTCTACCAGAAGCATGGTGCTGTCTGTACTCAAAAACTAAGGAACGATGTCTCATAAAATCCCCTTAGCTTATGCCTTCCAGGGACTTCTATGTCCCCAGCCCTGCAAGGACTCATGATTGTCATTGTTGATATTACTTACTAGTAGTATTTTGTAGTACTGGGATTGAAGTTGGGGTCTCCGGTAAAGTAGATGAGGAGCAGGGCTTCATCCCCACCACTCAGCCCCTTGTGAGCTCTTCAACACACACCTTCAATTCCCATGTCATTGTTGTGAGGCAAGCAGTTTATTACCCCCATTTGACAGCTGGGAAAAAGGAGGCACAGACAGGTGAGGTGGCCCGGACAGGGTGTGATTGGTGGAGCACTCCTGGGGCTAGGATTAGCACTCTAGTGCCGCCTTGCTCTTGGCAGGGCCTGGCAACCTTTTTTCCCATAAAGGGCCAGAAAGTAAATCCTATCCTTGTAGGCCATATGGTCTGTGCAGCAACGATCCAACTTTGCAACTTGAAAGGGGTTGTAGACGACAATGAAGAGATATGAGCACAGAAATGCCGATTTTTATCTCGTTCTCACAGGTCATGATGTATGGTTTTTCCTTTGACTTTTTTTAAATACGAAAATGAATCTTAGTTTTGAAGCTATACAAATGCAAACAGTTGGCTGAGTTTGGCCCCAGCCACTGTTCCAGAACCCTGACCTGTAACCAGTCAGCAATGTGGCTGCAATACTGCTCTTCCCTGATTGAGGGGCATTCGGAAGCACCAGAGGATGCTGGAGATATTATTTAATGTACTGGAGGTCTACATACTGATGCTTCACTAACTTGTCACTTCTCAGTTTGTGTAGGAGTCAGGAAGAGTCCATTTATAAACGCAGATCATAAAGACTGAAACAAAGTTTCAGGATGTAGGGATTGACATCTCTACCACCATCAAAACACATTTATGGAATGCTAATAGGGGCCAAGAAAAGTGATTTCACTTATTTAAACAATTTGATTGATAGCTACTTGTTGGAAACAGTTCCATGTAGGAATCTGGGCCCCCATGAATGAAGAGCGTGCTGTGTAAACATTGTGATCTCCTTGGTATTGGACATGGCCCATGGCCCGGGAAGATACACTGGAGGGGTTTAGTGGCACAGGTGGTCTTAGTCCTCTTGGCTTTCCTTACATCTGAAATGTTGTCAGTGTTCCTACCTCGGTGAGACCAGGGCATGAAAACTGCCTTGAAACCATGAGGCTTCCAGAGAGAAGGCATTAGAGTTAGAGGCCAATGCCAACCTGGCCACCTGGTCAATGTCCCCAGCAAATGCCAGTGCTTCTGCCTGCTCCACGGGGGCTCTTGGAGAATGTGTTTCAAAATGGGCTCTTGGCATACCTTGTCACTGTGCGGCTCTGAAATGCTGCCAGGAGTCCTGGCAGCCACAGGCACATTGCCTTTTTTGGCTCTAGTTGGACTGGGCGGCAGATGGCAGACCCATTGGTGTGGTCGGGCAAGGGAGGAGCTGTCTGGGGAAAAGTAATGGTCACTTTTCTGGCCAGAATGTGCCTTGAGTAACTGTATCCTTTAATGAAATGGTGCTGAGACCTTTTATATATCACAACCTCTGGTTATTGAGGAGGGAGGAGTCAGGTTCTAAGAGGGCCGTGATGGATCATTTCTTAGGATCTTCTGCTACCCCATGGAAGATCATATTTCATACACTATCAGAACAACAAAAGGGTCTTGGTAATCAACAACAGAACGGTTTTCAACTTGGACATGCCAAAAGCAGCAATGAAGGAATATTTGACCGTTGTTACTGTCAGGAACTAATAAAAATTAGACACATATTTATGATGAACCTTCTCTTTATAACAACAGTTTTGAGTTTCTTTGCTTTGAGCTGAAGTTTATGCACTGGATGGTTAACACTGGTTTGTATGTGTTGATAAAGAACTTCAATTAACAGTGACTTTTGTCTCTGATTAATGTGAGAATATGCATTAATTATTACTTAATAAATATAGTCTTACTTTATTTATGAATTAATTATTACTTAATAAATAAAGTCTTCTTGCTAGACACGACCCTCTTTAAGATGGAGGTCTCGAGGGAAAGGCCTAGAAAGAGATCTTGGTGATGACAAGAAGAGGAGCTGTGGTGGTAGGGTACCTCTCCTTCACAAAGAAACAGGAGACTCCGATTGGTTAATGTGCATGCTTAATCATCACTCAAGTCTCAGAGATGAAACTTGAGCTTAGTTGCCATGGCACCCTCTTCCTACCTCCCCATGGTGCCTCTGAGTGCCCCATCTCTGGAGCTGCTTTTTCGTATACCTTAATCCATTGGTTTTCTCGAGCTCCAAATGGAATGAGCCATGGTTATGCAGATAGAGTGCTCTTCCATGCCCTGGTGGGTGTATAGGCCACATATGCCTTTTTCTTTATCTTGTTTGCACAGAAGCCATGCCCTAAGGCAAGCCACACCCCCTCCCTAAACCACATCATTTATATTGTATGTCTGTGCAGGCATTAAGTGTATGAAAGAGTCTAAAAAGAGCCCGACTTTAGAAAATCCTGCATAGAAACAAGAAGGAAGCAAATTGAGTCAAGATTTTGAGGAATGGGTTTGAAGGGTTCTCGAGCTGGGGATAGATGCTAAGCACCCTGTCCTCAGGCTATACACTTAGAAGCCATGGGTCCTTCACTCCCATGGTGAACCCCACCATCCGGAGGGGAGAAGCTGAACTCAGGGTTCATTGGTGATTTGTCAGAAGTCATGGTTTATGCTCCTGGCTTCAAGCTCATGTCTGACTCTAAAGCTGGTACGCCACCTCTTGCTGTAGGGGACTGACCTTCTCTGTCTTCCTGCAGACACATAGAGAACTGGCGAGGCCTGCACACACTCAATGCTGTGGACATGGAGCTCTACACGGGACTCCAGAAGCTGTGAGTACACCAGGCTGGCTTGCTAAGGGACAACTGGGATGCTGCCTGTCATCTGAAGTACTAGTAATGGAAAGTCTGCCGTCTCAGTGTTTCTTCTCACGAATCCTTTCTGGGGATGGTTGGCATCACCCATTTTGTGGATGTTAGGAGCCACCTTGGTCCAAACAGGCCTGGGGGTTGCCCAAGGTTAGGATTTCAAGGTTGCTCTGCTCCAAGGCATGCTGGGAATGTGTTCATCCTTCAGCTCTGTGCTTGGCACAGCCCTACACTCTGTTCCCAGTGTTAGATTCCCACTAACCACTACAGTGGAGTTCAGTGTTTTAAGCATGGGCAGTGACCAAAAGTAAGGGGAAAGAGGAGAAAGCATAAAGAGACCGAAGCCTCCTTGTCTCTGGAGCATCAGGAGCCCTGATTCTCGATTGCTGGTCAGAATGGGTAGTGATTAGTGCCCAGCAATGACTGCTTATATTCCAACCTTCACCTAGTCTCCAAAGGAACTGGGTTCATATTTCCCATTGAGTCCACATTTGGCCGCCTAGGCTCATTAGTAATAAAGGGAGCTATATAGCTCACTCTAGGGCCTTGCCTTCTTTCTGGCTGTAACCCTTGGGATTCTGCTAACCATCTTTTCTCTCTGTTTAGGACCATCAAGAATTCTGGACTCCGGAACATCCAGCCCAGAGCCTTCGCCAAGAACCCCCACTTGCGTTATATGTGAGTAGAACTGGATTTTTGGAGAGGGTGAGGGGGTACATGCAGGGAAATAGTCCTGAATGATGAAGCTGGCTTTGATATTTGTTGTCCTTGGCCAAATCCTTTAATTTTCTTAGGCCTTCAGTTTTACTTTGGTGTTTGGTAATCTCAAAAGCTTTCAGGAGGAAGCCAGGGCAGAGTAGGTGAGCCTCCTGGCTTCCAAGTGTCTACATTTTTCATAACGAAATTTGGAATTTTATGGGGATGTAAATGACAGGGCTCAATGTGGACAGGACTCTATCGAGAGTATGTGTAGGATTGTAGGTATGTGTTTGGAATTACAGGAAAAAAGAAAGCAAGAGCAGACCAAGTGTGCCTAAGAAGAGTTTAGGTTTAATAAGAAGAACTAGGAGAGGGGGAAACATCCGCATAAGGTCACAGGGGTTGATTTGAGATGGGACAGAGGAGACATGCTCATGGTTATCTGTCTGCTCGTGCCTCCCTCACCCTGCCTTCCCTCCTGGCTGTGACTGACTGGTGGGATGGCTTCTTAGGACGGTGGTTCTGGCTTGACCTTGCAGGAGTGACATCATCCATGTTGATGCTTCTTCTCCAAGCCTAGATCTGGGTAGGTAGACTGTAGGATTGGGAGGGAGGAACGTCATTTCTTGTGAAGCAAGGGAGCATGAAAGGAAGCCCAGTAATGATCAGGGACAAGTCGGCTGGCAATACCACAGAGATACACTTGCTACCTGGGTCAGCTCTTTCTCAAGAAGAATAGCCACGTGGACCTTCAGTTGGTTTGCCCCCAAAGAGTAGAGAGTATATATGAGCTGGATGGTGTAGCATCTGCTACAAGTGGGGAGAAAACAGAGGCAGGTTGACTAATTTTTTTTTTTTTTTTTGGCTACTGATAGTTGGCAATGATAATGGAAGAGAGCTTGCTGGGTAGAAAATCTTGTATATAAGAAAAGCAGAGCTTCTAAAAGATGTGGTGAGGAAGTGGAGAGCAGGAGACTTGGGGGGGAGGTCCATAGAGATCCTGAAGAATATGACTGGGGAGTGGTGTCTTCTCACAGAGGTCCTGGCTATACTCTTCTGTTTTCCCAACCACAGCGTGAATAGTTATCTCTTTTAGTCACCTCTGCTTTGTGCTGAACTTTCTTCCTTTCCTCTGGAAATAGCAAGCTCCAAGGCCATTGGGTGTGGCCATTTATACTAACAATGGGGGACTGAGACCTCCCTCCTAATTGTCTAATTTACTCTTGCCCCTCTTGCCCTGTTTTATGCCCCATGGCACGAGTCTCCTGATGTGTGTGTTCTTCGCAGCCAGCATAGCTGCGACCAGAGGAGGGCCTTGGACCAGATGTTCCAGGTGTTTATTTTATGGAGGGATTTGAGTTTCACTGTAAACGTTCCCAGGGGCGAAAGAGCTTTTGACATCTGAGAGGTCTCCTTTTTCACAACATACAGAGGTCATGAAACCACATGTCCATGGCAGATCAGGTGGGAACAGTTGGGGGTTGGAGAACCACAGGACAGTTCCAGCTGACTACTGTTGTGTGAGGTGCAGCCCAATGTCACCAGACTTCTTGTTTATTCAAGATGAGCAGGAAAAGCAGCACCCACCGAAGGGGCTTTGTTGACACAGTCGGGACTTCAGAAGAGCCCGAAGGTTACAGACAGCAGAGACCATAGGGCAAGGTGTACAGTCTGGCTCACCCGTGGGTATGATGAGAAAACTTTGTTCGTTTATGAAGACACACCCCAAATCCCTACTGAGTAAATTTCCCGGCAGCTTTGGGACATTTTCTCCTGGCAAATGGTCCAGGCCTCACTCCTCTCTCACATCTTCTATTTCTGTCTTCTAAATGCATTTACAAGTCTTCAGGCCCCAGCTGAGCAATCACAAGGCGATCACTTACTCCAACACTAATTGCCAAGCCCTGGCTTGGCAGCTCTTTCTTTCTTTTCCTTCTCCCCACCCCTTTTCTTATTTCTTTTAAAGGGAAATGGCCAAGAAGACTTTCTCCCCTCTTTGCACAGAATAAAAAGCAGGTATTCTTACCCAAGTTATCTCAGTCATCGGACTGGGGCAACTGTCCCTCATCCCTGAACTGTCACTGATACTAAAGTAATTCTTCCTCACACCAGAGAATGAGCTTGTGATGCCAAGGTCAAGTTTTGGCAACAAATGTGGCTGGACGTCAGAACTCTAGGTTTCCTTCAAGGTCTATGAGTTACTGACTATCTCGGATTGATTGCTTCAGTTTTCCCTCTTTTGCTGGATGAGGAAAAAAAAATGGAATATTGGTGCATACACATTCAGGAAAGACCTTTCTAAGAGACCCTCCTGTTTAGACACAGGAGGCTCAAGGATAAAGACTTTTCAACTTAATAGGAATATCTGAGTGCTAGGCTATAAAGTGAGCATAAAGGAGAGTGTCTGTTCTAGGCAAAGACGCCATGATCAATGCCCTGTATGGCTCTTAGCCCAGCAAGTAGAGTTTAGAAACAGTGCTTGCTGATAAGATAATGTGTCCTGCTGTAGCTGTTGCTGGAGATCCCAGAACCCAAGGGAAGGTATATGATGGCCTCAGGGGCTTCCCCGACCTCCCTTTGGATTTCTGTTCTACAGACACATTTCAGCTTCCCCATGTGTATAGTATACCTGTCTTCAATATCAGGGACAAATCAACCCTGATTCATTTCTCTCTTTTCTCTGCTTAGTCCCTCTTGCTCTATATCTATCAAGACCACTCTAGATGCTGTTCATTGCAGGGAAGAGCTCAGCAGTGGATGAGCCTCTAACTTCTTTATTTCTGAAAGTTCAGAAGTCACATCTTCTAACACGATTGAATATGGAGCATCCCCCAGTCGTCTGAGACTCATTTCTACAGATGTTCTTCTTTTTCCATTAAGAAAGTTGTTTTTTTCTAGCAGGGCTCACATGCAGACTGGGTCTCTGGGGGCAGGTCCTCATCTTCAGAGTAATGCGGATGGATGCCTTCTGTGAACTGTGTTCACACTTACAGGTCATCACCCATGATGGCGTTTCCTTTAGCCTTCAGAGCACTTCCTGGTTCCTGGTTTCATAGACTTCACCCCACTGAGTTCTCATAGCCAGTCAGGTGGCTGGTGCTGTGGGAAGTTTGACTTCACAGACCTAGAGAGACCCTTATTGGTAAATGATAGAAGCAGAAGCTTGCCTAGGTTCTTAGAGTCTCTTCCCAGAAATATTTCCATTTTACCTATGGGTGAAAAGATCACCACCACTACCCCCACCATCACCACTGAATCAATCAACCAAACCCACCCCACACCCACCAAAACCCTGAGAGGCTTAGCAAATTACATTAAGAAGACAAGTCTCTAGGGAAGAGCTTGCTTAGCTGGTAAAGTGCTTTCCGCGTAAGCTCGGGGAATCCAGAGTTTGATCTCCAGAACTCATGTTTGTAAACACCTGCATACATAAACCATACACACATAGAAGCATATGCACACACATACACACACATACACACACAGAGACGTACAGACAGATACATGCGTCAAAAAAGAAGAGGGACAGGCTAAGTAACAGTCATTAAGGATTTACTGTGAATCAAGGAATGCCTTTGCAAATACAGGCTCACTTCACGTTGAAGAGTCTCTACCCGAGAACTGCTTTGTTCCCATTCTGCAGATGAACACACTGAGGCTCACGAGTCACAGCTGATTTCTCCTAAGGCCCTACTGTAAGCTAGTGGAGTAGTCAGGCTGAGGATTCCAATCCCTCTGACTCTGAAGTCTGTGTACTTTCTTAAATCCCTCGAGTGTTTCTTCTTTCTGGTTTTCTCAGCAAGTACTTCTTAGAGGAGGGATGTGGGGGTCTTTAAAGTTTTATTAGAGAGCTGCAATTTCTCCCTGGAGATTTAGCACCATCCAGCCTCAAAGAGCTCAGCTGAGAAAGCTGTTTAGTTTCTTTCCCTATTCAGGTCAGATCTTGTACCAACAGTTGCATTACTAACTGAATATCTTTATTGTGAAAGATTTCTTAGCGCTAGCCTATGGCCTGCTTTATTTCCAGGAATATTTAATGTCATATTCCAGCAAGTCAAAAAGCTTTATTTAATCCCTTGGAGTTGGTTGTGGTGAGATGTCTCTCATGTTTACTTGCTGGCTTTTATTTTCTAAGAAGCTGAGGACAACCGACTGTCCTCACACTGCTGTAAGCAGACATTTGATTGCTCTGTTCAGCTGGGAACGCTGGCTCCCTCCCACCAGGTACGAGGGTGTAAGAAGCAACACTGCCTTGATTTGGGAATGCTTGTGGCAAGGAGGCTATGTTTTCAAGGAGAGAAGGTCAGCGGGGTTTAGATGGATGGGGATAGAGAAAATGGCTGGATGCTCCACCCTCCTGGACACTGGCTGGACAGTATGCAATTCATTTCTCCTTAGGGAGCAGGGATGAAAACACGGTGAAGCTGATTTATTATGTATTACAAACCACCAGAGGTTGAAATAGTCTGATACTGGACTCCAGGCTGCTGTGCAGATATTTTAATAGTAAGTGCTCACCTCTCTGCCTGCCCCTTCCTCTGCATTGAGACTTTGTTTTCTACATCTCAGAGGGGTCGGTGACTGGCATACTTGTCCCCTGACTGCCCCTATGCAAGTGACCTTCCTCCTCTGTTCCATGCAGAGGGCATGCTCACTCACTGCTCTCTATTACTGATGGTAATAGACCAAGGGCTTTGGAGGTCAAATCTGAGATTTTTACTCACTGCTGTTGACCTTAGAGAAGCTAGTGTACTTCTGAGAGTTTGGAAGGAAGGACAAGAAGCCCTCCTCCTTAGGACTGTTCTGAACTTTCAGTAAGACAAAGCGTGCCAAGAGCTTAACTCAGCACATTATGAAAGGCTCAGGGCACCCACCCTCCCTGCTCTCTGGTATCCAGTTTCAGAGATCACAGAGAGTTAACCTGGAAGAGCTGCTAGAACTAATTCCCAAATTCCGATTCTTATCCCTGCTCCCTCCGTTGGCCTCTCGGCTCTCTGTTCCACACTCCTGTGTGGGTGGCTAGATCATATATCCTGCTTAACTTGGCCAAAGTGGGATTCTTGCAATGTTTGGTTTGGTTTTGAGACAGGATCTCACCGGACTGCTCAGGCTGCCCTCAAACCCAAAGTTCTCCAGCCTCAGCCTTCTAAAAGTTAGAAGGCCACACGTAGTCCATCGCAACCTGCCTGCCCCAGCTTTTCATAGTTATATTTCACTCTCAGTGAAGTTGTAAAGGTGATCTCTCCCTCCCTCTCTTCCTCCCCTGCATCCTTCCCTCCTTCCCTCCCTCCTTCTTTCCCTCCCTCCCTCCTTCCCTCCCTCTCTGTCTCTTTCTCTGTCTTTCTCTCCTCTCTGTCTCTCTCTCCTTTCCTTATATTTTTGAGACAAGGTATCTTCTAGCCCAAGCTGACATTGAACTCACTGTATAGCTAAAGCTGGTCTTAACTGCTGAACCCCCTAACTCCCAAGTTTAGGATTATAGGTGTGTGCACCCTCATGCCTGGCTCAGAGTGGTATTTTAAGCACACACATTTAACAGTGCCTCTCCTCTGCCTTCCCACCCCCATGGCCAATTACTTCCTGTTTTATTTATAGGAAATGCCCAAGCCCATCACTATGGCCGCAGGATTCAAGCCATGACTTCTCTCTCTGTCTTGTTTCCTTGTGCTTTCTCTACTGTAGCCTTGAGCCTTCTTGCACTTCCTGGACATGCCAGGCTCACTTCCCACCTTGTGAGTTTTTGTATCTACTGACCCTTCTGACCCGTGGAATTCCTCTGTCTAGATCTCTGTGCCTAGCCCCCGCTCAGCACCATTTTCTCTAATGTCCCTTGCTTTTGAGGTTTCCTCTGGCAACTCAAACTTCGTGGCCTTTCTGCTCTGTACAAACCCATCATCTTTTAGTGTAGTATGTGGCTTGGTCATTTCCTTGGACTTGTTTTTTTTATACTACTTATCATTTGAAAAATAACCATTTAGTTATTGGTGTAATAGTCAGATGGCCTCTACTTGAATGTAAACTTCTGTGGGATGGAGACTTTGTATTAGTCACTGCTCTGTACCCAGTAACTAGGGCAAGGTGAGTAGCTGTCCCTTGGTCACCCTTTGGATGAGAAGATGTCTTATTTGATTCTCACGAAGATCTCCGTATGATCTTTCACATTATCCTGCCATCTTCCTTTGAACCCTATCTAGCCAGAGTCCCTCAGACTTCTGTGTGTGGCAGAAAGCATTGTGATCTCATTTAAAAAATAAAGATATATCTGAATGACTGACAATCTAAGAATGTGGTGGACCAGGGCAGTAATTCAATGGTAAAGAACTTGCATAAGGTGTATGAAGCCTTGAGTTTGATGCCCAGCATAACCAATGAAACACAGCACACTACACCACACCAACAAGAACCAGGAGGAACAAAAATGGACACTGTAGAGTCACAGCCAGCAGCATCTTTCTGCAGTGCACATAAGCAACACCCATCAGTGCATCTCTGAGCTTTCTCAGCTCTGCCTGTTCAGAACTTCCACCAAATCTCCTGTATGAGTTATTGCCTCTCCCTAAGTGTTAACAGGAATGGGATGGTGTTGGTGAGCAGGTAAGAGTGTGTTTTTGAGATAGATTGACTGAGTTTGGATTCTGGTTCTGTCATATATATTTTAGTATCCTAGGAATGTGACCTCACCATCCTTCATGTCAGTGCCTTATCTTCACATCTGTAAAATGGGGATAATATGCTTCTTAGCAAGATGAGACATGCTAAACCTTATCCAAGTATCGAAGTGAATGTCTAGATCATAATAAGAGTCAGTATAAGTTAGTTGCTGTTTTTCTTCTTTGATTGACAGTGTGGTGGCCAGTCTCTTGTTACCTGACTTAATCAATGTGCAGTAAAGCAGGATTTAAGGGGCCTCCATGTCCCCTCAAAGTGCTACATGTCTAAGACAATTAATCAACATACCAGTTGTGTTCCTGTCCCTAAAATTTACCATCTCAGGGGCGTGGACAAAGTCAAAACCTATTTTTGTTTGAATCCTCAGAGAGAATGATTAAAGCTATAGGTTTTACCCCACTATAAGGGGATGAGGGTATTTCTTATTGACCATTTGCCCAGTTTATAAATGACTCTGTGTACAGTCCCTGAAATTCCCCAAATAATACAAGTACTTATCCCCAATGAAACTCTCTCCACATATATACATATAGTGTCTGGAAAGTCTCAGAGCTGTTCAGACTGTTTTTCTACATGAGTTAAGGGCTCCTTTGGAAGTTGTACTGGAGAGAGGTGCGCAGTAGAGCCATTAAAAAAAATACCCTTCCTGTTAGTAGTGGCGCACCTCTGTCATCTCAGCAATTGGGAAGTGGAGGCAGGAGGACCAAGAGGGAAAGCGTTTGTCAAGCAAGAGGAGTGGAGTTCAGATTCCCATATTCCATGTGAATGCTTGGTGGGCAGAATGGCTAGCCTGTAAATGTAGTCTTGGAAGGAGGAAGGGGGGAACCCTAGAACAAGTGAGTGATATTTACATGTTGGTGAGCTCTGGGTGTGATTGAGAGACCTGGTCTCAATAAATAGAATGGAAAAGTGATTGAGGGATTTTCCTGATATTGACTTTCATCCTCCACATGCTTGCACTTACACATACATGTATACCAGTGCATACATGTATGCCTACATATATGTGAACATATCACACACACAGACACATACACATACACACACACACACACACACACACACACACACACACACACACACACACACACACACACACACACACACACACACTTGACAAGAAAAGAAAAAGAGAAAAGGAAAAACGAAGAATCTGGAGCCACAACGGATTATACCTCAAATTCCAGCCCAGCCAGGCAAAGATTTATAGAAAAAACTGTCTTCACCCAGTCAACTAAACAGACACAAGGAAAAAGTATAATAAACTCAAAACTATCTTAGACTTAGAAAAATGACATTTATATTGTAACATAAAAATGTTTCCATATTTATTATCTCCATCATAATCAGATAATTTAGGACTGTACTAGGTATGGGGGCTTTCTTGGGAATAATGAAATTTTTATAAAGTTGATTTCAGTAATGGATTACATAGCTCTGCGAATATACTGAAACCCTTTGAGTTGTACTTTGTGTGCATTTGTATGCATCCCTGTGCATAGATATATGCACATGAGTGCACATGCACATGCGCATACACACACACACACACACACACACACACACACACACACACACACACCTTGTGCTCCTTCTTGGTAGAAGCTTTGAGACTTTGCATGAGACCCACTGTGTCTCGTCTCACTTTGCTATAGAGCAGAAGGTAGCGATGTTCCAGCTGGCCACTGCTCCATTAGCCCGAATCTTTCTGGGAAGATGACGGGATCACACCACAGCCGACCTTCCCTGGTCGCATAGTATGAGAGAGAAATAAACGTTTGTTGTGGTCACTAGAAGATGAAGAAGAGATGCCATAAAGGACAGTGGCTCTACTCTCTACATGAGGTGGATGGGGTACCAGGAGCCTACAACACTCTTGGACTTCTTCTTCCATTATGCTGGGAATGGACTCCAATTAAGGGGAGCACTCTTGTAAGGCTAGCTCTGAGCCTTCTATCACTTAACGACATCAACTAGCAGAGAACGAACAGGTTAAGGTTCTGCGACTTTTGACAGGCTTCACAGACAGCTGCCATTCTCTGGGTCTTCCCACATGAGGTGCTGGAGGACCCTGGAGACCTCAGAGACTGTTAGTCAGAAATAGTCTGAGTGGAGGAGGTGACTGTGGAGTTGGATTTAGAAGAGCTGAGGGTTTGGGTGACAAACCTGTTGAGGGCACAGTTGCTGCCACCATGGATATGTACAGCCATATCCCCTGGACTTCCTCCTAGAGCTGTTTAGATACACGGTTCTGCTTCAAGGCTGTTGTGTCTGGCCATCAGTAAACAGAAAGAGCTGCCAATGGAACATGACTTGAAAACACAGCCATTTGCCCATGGGATAGGATCCCCACAGGTTCACTGATGTGGGAAGATTGAGCCGGGAAACATATGACATGGTGCATCTGAGAGGTGGCCTGGAGAGGAGCAGATTTTGGGGAGGAGGCTCAGGAGGACAGCTGTTGGTGTATAAGAGGTACTGTTTGGATATAGTGGTTCTGGGCAACTCTGCCTCACACAGTCTCTTGTTTCTCTCTACTGTGCAGTGATCTTGGATAAGCTGCTTAAACCTATTAAGTCTGTTTCCACAACTCTAAAATGAGGGACACCATTTAAAGACCCAGTCTTGACCTTACTGCATGTTGGGACATTTCTTCCTGGAACAATGGTCTGAGCTGGGACACAGCTCGAACCATGGTGGGGGTCGGGAGTGGGGGAGAGCTAGATCAGAAGAAAGCTGTTGTCAGTTTATTTTGGCAGTACCCACTGCCTTCTATCCACCTATCTTGTCTCTCTGGAGGATAAGCATTCCAATCCAATGACTTCCAAGGATGTGGCTTCTGGGAACCACTGCTGTGTGCTGAACCTTTGCTGATGCACTTTATATGCTATTCTCTGCTCCTAATAGTAAGTGTGTGCAATCACCCTCCCCATTTTACTCGCAGCCAGTTGAAGCACAGAGAGTTTAGGCAACTTGCCTAATTACACAGCTACCAAATGTCAGAAGCAGAAGCCAACCACAAGCAGCCTGCTTCTGGGGCTCTAGAGCCTGTTCTTAGAATAGCCCCATTCCAGCCTGTTTAGCCCTGACTGTTGTCCCTTCTCAGGAACAAGGCTGGAGAGGCAGGAAGGTAATACCTGCCTATCCTAGAATGGGCCCTGATGAGGGAAGGTCCGTGAGAGACCACCGAAGGAGCACCAGCAGCCAATTCCTGCTAGCTACCTGGTCCCTAACAGGGTGTGGGTGAATGGGCAGGGCCTCTTAGCTTGCTACTTGAGGGCTGTTAGCAATTATTTACACTGGGTAGGTTCTCAGCAAAGAAAAGGATCCTTAATGATCTATTGAGTGGAGACTACCTGTTCTGAGCCACATGGTTGCAGGAGCCCAGACTTCCAGCCACCCATTTCTGGGACTGATTTTTCTCCCCTTTCCATGGACCCTGTCTCAGGCCGGCCCATCTCCGTGTGTACTCTTCTCACTCTAACCTCTGCAGTAGGAGATGAGAAAGAGAAATATTGATGGCATTGCTCCAGCATCCTGTGAGTTTAAACATTACATGTACAACTTGGGCAGTTGACTCCTCCCCAGTCAGGCTGTATGACCCTTGGAGATGGGTACGGGTCCCTTCATTCTTTCTGCAGCCCAGGGTCTGTGATACTTGATGACTTCCTTTTCTTTTCTTCTTCCTCTTGCACAGATTATCTTATTGAACCCCAGATGAATTTGTGCCACAGAATTCACCAAATTGCAGATTCCCAACTTGACTTTCTCAGTGGCTACACATTTATCTGCTGCCTGCAAAGACAGTCAATTCCCAGGGCACTGACACCATTAGTTGACTGGCCAATTGCCTCTCTTGGGGCCTTGTGTAGAAATGATTCCTTGCTCCCTAGCGAGGCAGGTGGCAAGCTTCCTTAATTGATTTTTCCCTTTTCACGTCCATTTGTGTCTTTCCTCCAGTCTCCTGTGGGCTTGGGTACTCATGTCCTCCCCGGTAATTTCTCTATGTTTGCTGTTTTCGTGGTCAGCATTCTGATTTGCTCAGGGCAGGACCATTGTGACCTAGATAATGTGGCCATGGTCTGCTCTTGTTGGACCACTGCATGCTTCCAAAAATCTTTTACACAGCCCTCTTAGAAGAAGAGTCCTAAAATCACCTTAGATGCTATTTTTTCCTGATTCCAGACATCTGGGGTCTCAGGATCCCTGAACTAAACCATTAAGACTTTTCTTATAACCTTGTCAACTTTTAATGTTGAAATATTCAGTCTACTGCTGAATAAACATTCTGGGCTCTAGTATGCAGGGTTCTAAGCCTTGGGGGGTTACACAGTGTGTTCATATTTTCCAGTCTTGATTATTCTCAGTAGATTTTCTTCTCTTTTTTCCCCTCCCCTAAGGCTTCATTACTTCCCATTTGTCCACATCTCTTTTGTCCATTTCTCTTGTTAAGGACAGATTTAGAAAATGAGTTTAGTCCCTTGGCTGTTTTGGGGTCATCATTAATCTCAGTTCCACTCCATTCATTAGCAAGCTGGTGTCTCGTGTCTTCTCCCTTGTTTCTTGTTAATGAATTTGCAAAACCCCCCTTTTCTCCCAGATTAACCCCTCTGTCTCTGAGGGATTGCCTTAGCTCTGCAGACAGTCTGCCTTTCCTGGGTGGGCTTAGGTGACCCAGCTGCTGTAATGGCCTTGAGCTTGAAGGGTCCCACGTCTCTCAGATGGCGTAAACTGTGCACTGGCCCATGCTGTCTTCATCTCTGGTTGTGGACGGAATCTCCCTCAACTCCCTCAGAAACCAATCGAAGAAGCCCAGCCCAGACCCTGAGACAAACCTCTATAGAGTGGCCTGTTTCTTCCATGGTGACAAGCATCCTTGGCAACAAGGATGGAGTCTCCTTAAGTCAGGCTTCCTCAGTGTTAAGGGAGGATCTGAAGAATGGGTACGTGTCACTGGAACATGTGAAGGCAAGGGAGGTCGTGAGTTTTGAGTTACCCATGTCACTGCTTTCCTCTTGTCTTGGCTGAAGAACCAAGTCCAAGGGTTTTTCTTGAAACACTAGGGAATAGTTCCCATAGGAGAGGGATTAATACTAGCCACAAGACACCCACCCTCTCCTGTGGCTGCACACAGTGTACACTCAGTGCTATTTCCTGGTCCCTGTAGCTGTTTCAGAAGTTCAGTCAGTAAGTCAGTAAGGTCTAAGAAGCACAAGGTCTAAGCACCTGGCTTTGAGGCTTCTCTAGGATTGTGACCTTGTATGTGTGTGCCTGGTATATGTGTGATATGTGTGTGTCTGTGTGGTGTATGTGTGTATGTGGTATGTGTATGTGTTTGTCTGTCTGTGTGGTGTGTGTGACATGTGTGTCTGTGTGTATGTGCATGTGTTTATGTGTATACTTATGTTTACGTTTCTGTGGGTGTGCATGTGTGAATGTATGTGCATGTGTGTGTGTGTGCGCACAGATTATCATGTAGGGAAGTAGGGAGATATAGTGGGAATCTAGGTGGAGTCAGGTGGGTACCCTGCAGGCCCTCTAGGAAGTTTCCAGCACATACATCCTTGACAGCTCTCAAGAGGTGTTGGTGCAGTTATTGTCATGGAGTGTATCAGTGTGCTATTGTCACCCTACTGAGGGACTTGAGACAGAAGAGTTGGAGATATTGACCCAGGGATGTATGTAGAGTGTATGGTTGGTCAATAAGCATTCATCCTGCCTGCCGTAGTTTCTGGTTTTGAGTACAGATGTTTCTCCTTACTCTGGTCATTACTCTACCTCCAAGTTTACAACCCTCTGTCTTTTGTCTTATTTTTTTTTTTTTTTTTTACTTATTCACTTTATATCCTACTCACTACTCCTTCTCAGTTGCCCCTCCCAGATTCTTCCCCCCTTCTCCTCTATGCGGGTAGGGCCCCCCTGGGTAGGTGCATCTTTTTCCACTGAGGTTAGACAAGGCAGCCAGCCCATCTAGAAGAACATATCCCACAGCCAGGCACCAGTTTTCGGGAAAGCCCCTGTTCTAGTTGTTCGGGACCCACATGAAGACCAAGCTGCAATCTGCTACATATGTATGCGGAGGCCCAGGTCCAGCCCGTGTGTGTTCTTTACAACCCTCTTTCTTCAGTGTGGCCCTTTCTGTGATTTGTTTCTGCTCAGGGTTACACTCATCAGGTTTGCCATCCTATACAGTCAGAGGAAGCTGAATTCCTCAGAGGATCTAGGATTCATGGGACCCTTTAAGGACGCATGCCTTTCTCTGTATATCAGTAGAGGACATCTGCCTTGCTTATTTTGGGGACTTTACTGAAAGTCGAGGTTAATTTGGAGAGTCACTTCTTGTTTGTCTAAAATTTCACAGTAACAGGGGCTCAGGAGTCCTTGGGAATTTTACAGCAGTTCTCTTGGGAGCTTAGAATCCAGAATCCAAGTCCTGAGGTACAGGCTTCTGGACCTTTCAATGCCTTCCTTGTCCTTGTTGATGGATCCCATGTTGTCATGGGAGGAATAAAGGAGTATAAACCTCCTCTGTAAAGAGTGAACAGATGCCCTCTTCCTCTTCACACCTTATCTGTCAAATGGGTCTAGTGCTGTAGCTTTGACTTTCCACACACCCCACGTCATTGTGAAGATGAAGTGAATTGTGCTGGGGAAGGACTTTGCAAGTACCTGAGAAAATATTTTGGGGGGCATGCTGTATTCCATGTTTGTTTTGGAGGACTGGGTAATGTTGGGCCAGGGAGTTGCCCATGTCCCTGGGCCCCCCATTTTCAGTGTTTAGAAGTAGAGGTTACTGCTGCGTGAGGTCTTCTCTCCTCATCACAGCAAAGAACTCGAGGGGAACCACGAAAACGTTTTGTCCTCTTGTATTTGGCTAAAAGTGTTGATCAGTGTACACTACTGTCTCAGTTTGAAGATCAAGTCTAAGAGATTTTGAAAAGAATGCTGTTGATGAGGGTGACATTAACCTTATCCCCCAAGACAAGCTTGTGCCGTCTCGAGGCTGTGACATTTAGCTCTTCATACTTTTGTGCTGTAGCATCCAACAAAGCCCACTGACAATAGTCCTTGTAGTCATGGGGCACTTTTAAAAAGAAATATGAATACATTCATTTCCTCTAAGGAACTCTATTGAGGTTCTCCTCTGCCTCAGACAAAGACGCCAGCAACTTGTGTTTAGGACATCGATTTCATGGAGGGAATTTGGGGTGGGAGGGGACAGTGAAGAGACAGTTAAGACATGATAAGATAAGGACTGAGATCTCAGATCATTGGGCAAAGGCAGATGATGTGGCTTTGGGGAAGGGGAAATTTATAGCAGAGACAACTTCTTGGAGTGCTGACACGTATCCTAAAACCCACCAATGTGTGGGACTTGGCATCTGGGAAAGAGTTAGTGAATGTCATGGGAACTGCTCTCAGTAGCGGGCACTGGGATACTCTCTATCCAGAAACATGATGTGTTTAGGGGGCCACAAGCCTGTTGGAGCTGACAACACAACTCACAGCCATTCTGTTGTCGTGAAGAGACACCACGACTATGGCACGTTTTACAAAGAAAGACATTTAGTCGGGCTCACATTTAGTTTAGTCCACTTTCATCATGGCAGGGAGCATAGAGGCATACAATGTAGACATGGTGCTGGAGAAGTTGCTAAGAGCCCTACATCTGGATACTGAGGCAGCAGGAAGAGAGAGAATCTGGGCTTGGAATGATGTCTTAGTTAGGGTTCTATTGCTGTGAAGAGACACCATTACCAAAGCAACTCTTATAAGGCACAATATTTAATTGGGACTGGCTTACAGTTATAGAGGTTCAATACGTTATCATCATGGCAGGAAGCATGGCAGCATGCAGGCAGACATGGTGCTGGAGAAGGAGCTGAGAGTTTTGCATGTTGATCTGACTACAGCCAGGAGTGAAGGTCTTCTGGGCAGCTAGGAGGAGGTTCTTAAAGAACTACCCTCACAGTGACACACTTCCTCCAATAAAGGCCACACCTATTTCAGCAAGGCCACACCTCTTAATAGTGCCACTCCCTGGGCCAAGCACATTCAAACCACCACAAATAGGTTTTCTGAAACCTCAAAACCTACCCCTATTGACACACTTTCTGGAGCAAGGCCACACCCACTAATCCTTTCAAATAGTGCCACTCCCTCATGACCAAATATTCAAATCTACGAGTCTATGGGGGATAATTTTCATTGGGACTACCACAGGCCCCAAGGACAGTCTTGCAAAAGGGTTGGAATCTTTGGGTTTCAGTTACTTTTTTTCTTTTTTCCAGCAGCCTAAGTGTGTGTGTGTGTGTGTGTGTGTGTTTGTGTGTGTGTGTGAAGATTCATCTTGGATTATGGTTAAGGCTCTGCAGTCTGTCATGAGGATTAAAACACAGCAGGAAGTAGCTTCAGCTATAATAATAGGAACCTGTGGCTTGAACTGTAACATTGGGATATATTAGGAAGCTGTGTATGTGGGTCTCACACACATACACACACACACACACACACACACATACACAGAGAGAGAGAGAGAGAGAATACTAGTTCCAGCTAAAATCTCAAGGCCTGTCCCTCAGCCACGCAGGTACTTCCTTCAGTTAGGCCTTGTCTCTCAACAGTTCCACAACCTCCCAAAATAGCACCGCCAGCCAGCTGGGACCAAGAGATCAAGCACAGGAGCCTGTGTGTGGGGGGACATTTCCCATTCAAACCATAATGCTTTGCTTCTAAGGACTTCATGACTCAGGTGGGCCCTGTGATCTGACACCCACTCACTGGAGCAGTAGAACTGTTCACTTCTGAGCTCAAAGATGGCTCAGCACTGTAGAAGAACAGAGCTCTCTTATGGATACATCTGTTGCCAGTCACATGCTTCTGGTGCCTCTGTGCCTTCTTCCATAAGGACACCTTGACAATTCCTTACCAGGGACCCAGCCTCTCTCACACACGTTCAGCTGTTTTAAGTGTCACTGTATCATAAAGGCTGTCCCTAGAGCTGTTTTTTTTTCTCTATCTCTAACTGTGCAACCCAAAGGTTTTAATATCACCCTCCTAACTGTGACTCTGATGTTTTAAAGATATGATCCAAACCCTCTGTGTCAGTCTACAAGGTAATTGTCTAGTCCATGCAGATTCCTGCTTGGGATACCACCCTAGATGTGCGAGAAAGCCTTGAGGTCACCCTGACATCTATGCCATGCATTTTCTGGTGCTCTCTGTCCTGGCTACGCTGGGCTTTCCAGATTCCCCATTGTGTCATGCTACTTCTTCCTAAACAACAGTCTTTACCTGGCTTGTGCTCCTGCTTTGGGGTTTTCACTCAACCCCAGCTTGCTTTACCTTCAGGTTTCATTTCCCGAGGAATTGAATAGGTTCTGAAGCTAACATCATCTGTGCAAACCTTCAGAACAATGGAAAATAAGCTGCTTAGCATATTCTGAGCCCACTGAGCCTGTCTGAAGACAGTGTCAGTGCCTCTCAGTCAGGTCACCAGCAGTGCCCATCCCACAGGGTGATTGACGTGACCTCAGTGCTTACACTTTCCGGAGAAAAGGGGCACCTAGGTCGTTTTATCCTGCTCAGTCTCTGGTAAGTCCATCTCTGTATGATGGAGTGGGCAGCTCAACTCTCTGGGTGGTTGTAGGACTGTCTTTCATCCTCCCTCTCTATGTACCAAACATCCCTCCACAGCTAAGGAATTCCTTCTGATGCCAGGAAGGGTAGTGTTTGCTAAGAGCAACTGTGTACTCCTTGTTTATTGTGTGGAAAAGAAAACAAATTAAGCCCTTGTAATTATACAGTCAGGCGTGTTCTTAAATAAAGCTCAAGCAGTCAGAACTCCATTTAGGATATTAATAACTACATCCCTGAGCCCTGAGCCTCAGCAGCTTTCTCTCCCTTCCTGGCTCATCTCAGCCATGACTGTACCAGCTCTCCTTCGCTGCAGACATTTTCATAACCCCAGCCATTTTAAGCAACCCCAATCCCAGCAAAACCTGGTTTGCTGATCCCGCAGCACGCAGTGCCCCCAGTCTGGGCTTGGCAAAGATTATAGATGGTGCATTTTAAGGATTTTGTGGGTATGGGGCTCTGTTAGGATTTTTTTTTGTCCTGCTACCACTCTCATATTTTGGTTTGATGACATGAGTATGGGAGCTGAGCAGAACTGTTTTGTTTTTGTTTTTGTTTTTTGCAGTTGAGGACTGTCTAACTGTAAGACCTTCGTCAAGTTATCTAACCTCCCTAAGCTCCTGCTAACGTTGTGTCTCTCATGGGTTTTTATAAGAACCTGCCTGGGAGAAGTAATACTCTTGAATTCCTGGCATATTGTACATCCATTTCTTTTCCATACCTCTGGGCGACCCCTTGTACCAGAATTCTAGGGAAGTGTCGTATTTCCTTTACTCATGATTCATGCTTTTCATTGATGGACTTCAACCAGACCCCTGTTAGATATGGTAAAGAAACTGCAGAATAGGTCCATCTGTTTGGGAGCCTCGAAGGGGCACAGAGCAGGCACCACCATGCATACTGTGTGGTTTTATTCCATGTGCTGTTCTAAGGGTCTCCTTGGCATGCTTCCTTTAGTGTCCAAGGGTTAATTAACTTGAGTAACACACTGCCTTAATCAACAGGCTTTGGTCCTTTATGAACATGTGTCCCAAGGACCATCTTATTCTATATGTCGTACTAAGATGAAATAGCCATTGCTACCATCCTTGTCCCATCAGGGAGGAATCTGAGTGAGTGTGTGCAGTAGCTAGAGTTAGTGCAGCATGGATAGGGACCTGGGTCTCTGACTCCGAGTCTTACTTCTTTTCTGGTGCATTGGGCCATTTCCTCAGCCACAACCAATGCCTAGGAGGGCAGCCACCTGGTTTCTAGAATTGAGCATCTTGGTGTTATTTCAAGGCTTACCATGGGTCAGTTACCACCTTTCTCTTTCTTTCTGTTTCTATCCTGTGACTTGGAAAGCACGGAACAGTTTTCACCGGTGGTATTGTGACAGTTGAGCCATTGCTGGAAAGTAGCTTGAAAACAGAAGACCAATTCAAAGTTTTTATCACACAGTTATGTGAATAGTACATCAGTAGGCTCTGTGAAAGGCAGGGGGACAGGTGCTTTGGAAATGACTCTCCATGGCAAACCCATGCCTTGGGGTTGAGAGAGAGAACTGAGGACACTGAAGTAAGAATTGGCCCAGGCAGAGTTGGGGTGTTCAATTTAGTTGTGAAGATAAAATTAGCTTTCTTAGGCTAGTGACGTCAACATATTACCATCTGCTGGCTGGTGCTGACCGTTCCAGGCTGAGGGATTCTTGTACTCTGGAGATTCTGGGAAGGGTTTCAGGCTTGTTCATGAAAGAATATTTGTAGTAGTGTATAGCAAGAGAGGGAGTATGAATGGAGAGAGAGAGAGAGAGAGAGAGAGAGAGAGAGAGAGAGAGAGAGCACATAACCACAAGCAATAAGGGAGGGAAGCCAAGGGGAGGGGGAAAGACTGTGTCAAGTTCCAGGATAGGTATTTTCCTAACAATAACTGTGTAATTGGTGCTTGCCCTGTTTTACTGAGGAGTACTGGGGGACTCTGGAACTCAGCAGGGGTTTGTAACTTGCCCATGGTCACACAGCTAGTAAAGATGTATTGATAGTTGTTAATGTCTGCTCTAGATTTCATGTTATTTCTGTTAAAAAAAATGCCAGTTGCCCTCCCTAAGCATAACTAGGAATCCAGCATCTTCAAACAGGGCTATTATGTTTTCCCCCCTCTTGTCAAAAATCACTATTCCTGTGCACAACCCCGAGGATTCAGCACCATGGCCAGGGCTCAAGCCTAAACCTTCCCTTACCTCCAGGGTACCAGTGCACAGCTTTTGATACATACAGGCTCTCAGGTTCCAGCCTCAGTTTTATTGTTCTTTGCCACCATCATAGTTCTCACCATGATATGCTTAAGAGCTGTTCACATAGTAGGCAGGCAGGCACCCTGCTCTCTGTTTGCCAGCCTTCCTGGTGGGATGCAGACCTACAGGACGCCGGGGAAGAGCTCTTCCCACCATTTACTTAGGGATAGATCAGAGAGGGGCCAGGCTGTCATGTAGGATCTGGATTGACTTAAACAGAGGAATAGAGTAGGGCCATTGGATTCTGAAAGGTTGTGAGCCACCATGATCCTCTCTCTTTCGGGGTAAACCCTCAGGGTGAACCTTCTGTGTTTCTTCTGTTCAGTGGGGGGTATGGAGAAAGTGAACTTGGCATAGGTTTTCCTACAGTCATGGGCAGGGGAGGCCAAACTGTCGGAGCAGCTCAGCAGAGCTGGTTTAGTTATGCTGTCTGTAGTGATAAATTTTCTTCCTTCTTGGAAGGCTTTCCTCTACATGCTACAAAACAGCCTTCATCTAGAGATCTAGATATCATCCAACACGTGGATATATGCGTTCCCACATGTATGCACATGCATGCGTGCGTGTGTGTGTGTGTGTGTGTGTGTGTGTGTGTGTGTGTGCGCGTGTGCATACACAGTATTTTTTAGGTACATGGTGTGTGGATTTTGGACATAGTCGAGTCAGATTCTATCATTACCAGCTTTGTGACCTTGGACTAGCTACCTCATCTCTAAGCCATGGATTCTTTATCTGTCAGGTGAAAACCAATCATTATAATAATACGGACCATAAAATGTTGTCAGGAAGAGTCAATGAAGAAATATCTTTAAAGCACATAGTAGTTAGTGCCTAACAAGCACTCAATAAACGTTGTTCATTATTTCAATTTCCCTGAAAATGATTTCTGTATCCCAATTTTCTTCGGTTTGCCCACGTGATTATTATTACTAACTATGGGAAAGTCCCCATGACAGAGAAAATGATTAGCAAGATAATTAATTGTTTTCACTTCAGTACAAAGGTCAAGGTTTTAAATGAAGTTGCGGTCAGCCATAGTAGACTGGGAAGAAGAATTATCCCAATTTGTTCCCTTGGCCAGTGAAGATCCGACCATGCCTCAGTGCATAATTTAATTTGTTTCAGCAGTGATCATGATTGGCATACAGACACCCTTCTCCTCTGTGCCAAGAACTTTGTGTCAGAATTTTAATCCATACGTATTCATGGTCACTCCATGATGACCATGGCCTTTACCTGGGCCCATGAATCATGTATTCTATTCTCTTTCCTTCCTTGTGTCTAAGTTCAGTTTAAAGTGCCTCCTCTCCAGAGCCGAGTGTGGTGCCACTTAAGGGCAGAGGCAGAAGACTTTTAAGTTCAAGGTCAGATTAGAGATTCTTTATGAAGACTCACCCTGTACCCCCACCCCCAAACCAAAAAACCAAACCAACCCCAAAACGTTGGATCTGGAGGTGCAGCTCAGTTGATCCAGAGTTTGCTTAGCCTTGGGTTCAATGTCTAATATCACAGAAATTTGGCATGGGTGTGCATGAGTTGCATGAAATGGCATCGGGTAGGAGGACCAGGGGTCCCATATTATTCCTGGCTACATAGATAGTTTAAAGCCAACCTGGGATACTGTGAGATTCCCATCTACAAAGACAAAAACCAAAACCACAGCTTCCTCCCAACTCAGTTCCTATTTCTTTCTCAGTGTGAAGTGAAGAAAGAACTCCTTAGTAATGTAACCAAGTGTGTGGTACTGGATCCTGTATTCCAAATCTTCAACAGGAGATGAAAGTATTATCTGGTTTCTCCCTTGCAAGTCTCCCTGGAACTTC
Source organism: Mus pahari (assembly GCF_900095145.1). NCBI lineage: Eukaryota > Metazoa > Chordata > Mammalia > Rodentia > Muridae > Mus > Mus pahari. Next base: position 50,002,502 of record NC_034590.1, on the reverse strand, counting down.
CATGTGTGTTGGGGCATGGACTTGCTTTTCCCAAACATTTTTTTTTGCAGAATTGGGCAACAGAGGCCAAAAGCCCGTGCTTGGTATAAATTACAGAAAACAGTGCTGTAATGACATTGTTTGGTGAATAAATTAAGCCCTGAGTCATGAGGGCACTAACAGAGAGAGTAGAGAAGTATAATTAAAGAAGAAAAGGAGAGACTATCAGCCGATGCTGGGAGTAAGATAGAGCATGAGACAGGACTGCATGGGAGGGTAGCAGGTCCCTTCCCGAAGCTGCAGCTCAGAAGAGAGGCCATGGCTGCTACGCACGGTCAGAGAGGCCAAGGAAGTAAGCCAGTGCTTCTGACACTCAGGGGACCCTACCGGGAGGGGAAACATTAGTGGACACTAAACCACGTGGGCTTTAGAAGGAAGGGCGTCTATCAGGTCTCAAACGTCAGAGCAGCTGGGGATAAGCTTGGGCCCAAGATCTCTATTGGTAGACAGGACTCTGAGGCATGGGGATGAGGTCAGGGGTGGAGCTGGGATTCTGTGTAGTTATTGTGTTCTGGGAATCGTTTTTTTCCACCATCTCTTGTATTTGCTGTGGGCTTATCTTGTGAATGCTTTCTGACGTTCTCATTCTAACAGTTTAAAGACAAACATTTCAGGGCAATGATTCCTGTATATTTGGGTGTTGCAACCAGGCTATGACACTACACTGTCAACAAAGAGTGGAGACCATGGAGAAAGTGTAAATTCTTGTCTGGTCTGGACAAGACCTCTTCTGTGGATTGTTCTAGAAACACAGCTCGTGGACTGATTGCTGCAGCAAACCATCATAGCTCCTTCACCCAGTATACCCAGAGACTGGCATTTCCCATCCTGGAATGGCCGGCCACCCAGGGAGAACATGTTGAATGGTGGAGTAAATGGAGAAAGCCTTGATATACACGGGGAAATTTTGCTGGCAACTTACTGTTTTAGAAAAGTCACTTTCCTTTCTTGTTACAGATCTGAGTCAGCACTTAGGTGTGGGACACACAGTAGGCACTCAATAAACAGAGTGATCTTAGAACCTGATGTCCAAACTAGGACATTTAGTGGACTGGAAAAGAAGCTAGCCCAGTGGGATTCCAGAACGAGAGAGCGTATTTGGGCAAACCGGGACATGCGGTCTTCTGTCATTGACACTAACTCGGATGCATTACTTTTGTGCTTCTGGGCTGTGTAGAGAAGAACAGCAAGGCCTTAATCTCTCTTTATCTTTCTGTTTTGAGCCTGGGTCTTTCAGTGAAGTCCAGACTGGTCTGGAACTTTCCGTGTAGCCAAACAGTCAAGGAGGTTGTGAATGCCCTGCCTCCAGCGCTTGAGTGCAGTACTTACAGGCATGCATTACTGGGTCTGGGGTCATCTCTTTTATGTTTTTTTTTTTCTTCATCACTTTCATGTGTATTTGGGTCCATTCCACAGATATTTACTGAAGATTTTATGTTCCAGGTGTATTGATAGGTACCTGTGACCCATGTACATCAAGAGAAACCCTGGAGTTAGACTTTTAGGGTCCCCTTGATCGAACAGGAATCTAGATGCCGTCTTGAGATGGCAGTGTGACAAGTGCCAACTTAAAGGGATTGATAAAGTACTCTGGGTACTTAGGTGGGGAAACGAGTCATCTAGAGGTGGTGTCCATGGATGACTTCCCACCAGAAGGGTGCATCAGAGAATCACAGGAGACAATCAAGAACTCAGAAGGCATTCTGGGAGGAGGTAGAGTGTTGAGCCATGATCCACTCAACGCCATGTTTCCAACATCACTATTGCAAAGGGTAGAATGATGAAAAGATAGGTGAATGCTTGACCCACAGAGCATACTGACTGATTGTTATTAGATATAAATCATGCCATCCATCAGCGCTGTTGTGGGAGATGATAGTGTGAGTCCAGAGGAGGAGGTCCCACTGCAAGCATAAAGCTTTGCATTTCAGGGGCCAATCTTGGCATGGCATAAGAGGAGAAAGAAAAAATTTCCAGACACCAAGAACCAAGAAGAGGTTTGCTGTGACCCTAATAGTGGTCCCTATACCATTCAGTGATACAGTGTCTAGCATCTTGGACAACTTTCTTGCTTAGGCTAACCGAAGGGCCACAGAGCTGGCCAAAACAGAAGACCATGTGCAGTTGTAGCAAGGGTATTTCCGGAAGTGAGAGTTGGATAATGAAAGGGAACAGGAAGCCCTAGGAGGAAGTTGGGGCTTTGCTTAGTTACAGCCCATCTGCCTCACCATCCATGGCTTTGAATGCAGTATAAAAATGTTCCTCATTATTTTCCTTGGATGAGTTTGCTATCCTGATGATATTAATTATTCTTAAAGGTCAACAGCGCTCTTTCGAATCCCCTTCTGTTCTATCATGTAATCAGTTAATTAATTGGAAACCATTTAGCTGCATCTGCTGAGCGAGTTTGTGTAGTGCAATGGTTGCTCCTGTGACGAAGGCTCCCTCCATGTGCCTCCATTTGAAAACTAGAGTGCACCACACCCCCTTCTTCCTGCCCTCTCTGCTGGCTGATTCCCATTCATTCACAGTTGTCTTCTGAGGTGCTATCTCATCGGATTTCCCCTTTGTGCATCCTTACTGGTAATGGTTCCTTGCCACTGAATGCCTGTCAGATGACAAGGACTATGTGGGGTGCCTGTGTGTGCTGTTTTATTTTATGCTCGCCCACTAATGTGGTAGAGATACTCCTCCATTCAGTTCAGGGGAGAGGAGCGAGGCTTAGCGTGGTGGTGAATGGAGCTGTCCAAGAATCATAGAGCTAGAAACTGTGTGATCAGGGATGGAGCCCACTGAGAGAGAGAGAGAGAGAGAGAGAGAGAGAGAGAGAGAGAGAGAGAGAGAGAGAGCCTTCCATGCTTGTTTGCTACACTGCTGGTGTTTCCTTGTGATCCTAGGGGAGGTGAATTGGACCTGTTAGTACAGTTCTCATTTACTCTCTCAGTCCTGGGCTCTGCATTTGACAAGTGGCAGCCCAGGCCTTCTTTATTGGGCATTTATTTATTTATTTATTATTTATTCATTTATTTTTCCTGACATCTCCAAAACTCGATGCTTGCCGCAGAGCTGAAGCAGGTATCTGTGCTTATTGATAAGAACAGCGTGGTGCTATCTGGGAGGTGGTGACAGGTGAGCGTCATGTGAGGAGCAGAAACAAGAATCCTAGTCGCACCCTGCCTCCTCCTGCTGCTGCTAGCAGGAAGTAAGACCCCCAAGTCTGAAGCCAGGAGCTGGGGTGTTTTGTCCCCCTTTACACCTGCTTCCCTGGGATCCGTTATGTGCATTCTTCCTGTCCATTCCCACTCCTTCTTGGATGCCTGTCTTAGGACACCTTGGACCTTCCTGGTGTCCTCTCTCATGCTCTCTAGCTTACAACTCCTGCTTTTATCCTCTAGGTTCACAATGTGTGGAGTTCACAAAGGTATCTTTCCTGGGGGAGTGCCCCACCCCCTGGCTTTCATAAAGGTTCTCAGGTGGAAAACCCAGAGCTTTGTTTGGGGGAAAAAAACCTCTGTGAAAATTCTCTACTTCACCTCGAGCGTGCATGCATGCATGTGTGTGCATGTGTGTGTGTGTGTGTTTCCTGTGTGTGCATGTGTGCGTGTGTGTGTGTGTTTCCTGTGTGTGCATGTGTGCGTGTGTGTGTGTGTCTGTGTGTCTGTGTGTTTCCTGTGTGTCTCGTGCATATGTGTGTGTGTGTTTCTTGTGTGTGCATGTGTGCGTGTGTGTGTGCGTGTGCGTGTGTGTGTGTGTGTGTTTCCTGTGTGTGCATGTGTGTGTGTGTGTTTCCTGTGTGTGCATGTGTGCGTGTGTGTGTGTCTGTGTGTTTCCTGTGTGTCTTGTGCATATGTGTGTGTGTGTGTTTCTTGTGTGTGCATGTGTGCGTGTGTGTGTGCATGTGCGTGTGTGTGTGTGTGTGTTTCCTGTGTGTGCATGTGTGCATGTGTGTGTGTGTTTCTTGTGTGTATCTCCCCTGTCTGCCCGTCTGCACTCATGCACATGCAAGCAGGGAGCAGGCAGATTCTTTCCATTTTGTTAGTTTTCAATGCAGTGCTAACCCTTCCCCTTACTGCCTAGTGGCACCATCCACCAGAAGGGCATCCTTCTCCCTCGACTTTCATGTGAGGAATGCCAGATCTCCTTTCCAGTTATTAATGATGGCATTTGCTCCCAGGAGCCTGCGCACTATGTTGTTGGATCCTAGCAGGTGTCTCTTTACATCCAGACAGATATCCCAGTAGGTATATTCTCCAGCAGTTCAGAGTTTGACCCACCAAGTTTTTGAGGGTATGGACTTGATTGGAGTCCCAGTCAACTCAACCTGAAAAAAAAAAAAAAAAAAAATCACAGGATCAATGGTTCTCTAAGTGTGGTTCTAAAACAGGGACATTAACAACATTCCAGGAACCTCTTAGAAATGCAAATTTCCTTCTGTCCTACCTAATCAGAAACTCCCTGAGGTGGCAAGAACCTTAAAAAAACAAAAACAAAACAAAAAAAACCACCAAAAAACTAGCCTCTGGGTGCTTCTGTTACTAGGTGTGCGAAAACTTCTAGGGACTTCTCTAAACCCACACTCCTTAAGCCCCTGTTCTCCCCAGGTTCTCATCTTAGAGGACTTGCAGGCTGCAGTGATTAAATCGGAGCCTAGAAAAAGCAGCTTTGTGCTCACATTTTCAATGTTTCTAAGACAGTCATAGATTGTCCTTTAAACTCAAAGAAGACTGGTGACTGGCCTCCCTAAAAGGAACAGTTTCTCCATCTAAGGGCAGCTTGCTCCAGCCAGGTTGTCTCCCCCTCCCCTCCTCCCCCCATACAGTCCTTCCCTTCTTTTGCAAAGCTCCTGGTCTGCATGGTGGGCAGGACCTTGGCTTCCTTCCTCCCCACTGCGTCCCCTCCCCTCCATTAGCTGTGTAAGGGCTTCTTGATTCTTCCTTCAGAGACTCTGTAGACTGTATCTTTGTTTTGTTCTAGTCACCACAGCTTTTGAGGAAAAAAAAAACCAACGATGTACGTCATCGATCTCGTGGAGCCCCTTTAGGGCCATGGCCTTGACTGCCCAGCTTGCCCACCACGTGGGTGGCCTGGCCCAGAGCCTGAATCCAGTGCCTGCCCTGCAGCACCTCCCTGGGATTCCAGAGTGCCCAGGAGCTTCGGGTCAATTAGCTTTTGGTTACTTTGAAAAGAAGCTAGGAAGGAACGGAGTCTCCCCCCCCCCGCCCCCCCAGAATAGCCTCCTGAACACTCAGGGTCTCTTTTACTGGTTTGCATAAGCAGAGGAGGTCAGGTGAGGGGCATCGGGCCTCCGCCCACAAGCTGAGGAGGGGACTGCGGTAGAAATGAGGAGGCAAGCTATTTGCTGCCTCATTAAAGTGCTTTCCACATTGTTTTATGAACCTATGTGTTTTATTACATTAAGTGATGTGTGAATGCAGAGGATCATGGCCCAGGCTGTGGTATTTTTTTTTTATTGGGCTTGGGCCTGGTGAGTAGAGATGGCTGTTCTAATTAAGGAGTAGGGTATGCCATGAAGGAGAGGACATAGGATAGTCCTTGTGACAGCTGCTTTCCATGCCCCCTATCTCATACCCAAGTCACTTTTCTGAACTCATGTGGGGAGCCTACTATTACCTGCCCACATTCCCCATTTAGAGGAGAGTAAATTGAGGTACCAAGAGATTGCATAGATTAGATGCTAGCATCCTGGAAATGGGATTGCAGAGCAAGGGCTGGTATAAAAGACTCCTGTGAGGCAAAAGACCATGACCTACCTATCCCTTTCATCACCCACTGCATCGGAAATGAAGCCAGCCAAGAGAGGAGGATTGATGTGGGGATCAGGAGGTGGGGGCACTTCCTGGCCCTCACCTCAGTTACCTTTGCTGGATTATTTTGGGGAAATTTCCTAACCACTAGGGCCTTCATTTTCCTCTCTTGTGTTCAGGCTCCAACATCAGCATGCCCAGGCACAGGGAAAGGAGGACGGAGCACTTAACTGACATGGTCTTCTGAGTGTGCCCTTCCACCCTGAAAGAGGGAGGCTGTGTTGACACAAGAAAACATTCTTACCCCAAAGGAATAGTGAAGGGCTCTCAGCACCTGGATCCTGGCTGCTGGGCTGTTTCCTTGATATTCTGGCCAGGCTGTAGTCAAGAGAGGCGATTTAGAACTAAAGGCTGTGAGAGGAATGGGATCCCAGCCAGGTCAGGGCTGTCCTTTAGTCTCCTGCTGGGAAAGACCCTCTTGTGGATGCCAGAGGCAGCAAAGGGTCAAGAAGAAGAGCATCTTCATCTTTTTCAGAAGTTGATTCATCTATTTTTGGTGGGGCCAGACTGAGATGGTGGGTGAGGGAGAGTGTGCAAAGCCATGTGAATGCAAGCCTGCAGGTGAGAGTGTGTGTGTGTGTTTATGGTGTGTGTAGTTATGTGTATGCAGCATGCTTATGTGCTGTACTCCTGTGTGTGCGCGATGCATGTGAGCTTGCAGTTCCCACTTCCCAGTAGGAAGAAGCAGAAGCCACACTTGCTGCAGCTGCGATCCTCTTTGTTCCTTGGCCTTCTCCCTGCTGTGTCCTCTTTGTTCTTCTACCCTGGCTGCTGAGAAGGAAGAACTTTCCTCCCTCCAGAGCCTTTGGCAGGCAATTCATCTCTTCAAAGGACTTATTGGAAGACTTCAGTTGAATTTGCTGTGCTGCTGTTGAACTTGGGTTCTGGTACTACAAAGGGTCTAAGAGAAGAAAAAAATGGTTCTTTGCTTCCAGTGAAAATAGTATGATGGGCGTGGCCATAGGATATTTAAAGCTGACGGTCTGAGATGTGGGCAGTGGAAAATGCCCATCCAACATTGTGTTGGGGGCAAAGAAGAGGTCGAGAAGATGTCAGAATGGCAAACACACGGCTGTCTTGTTGGAAGACCACTGAGGTGGCCTGTAGGATGAGGACATGAAGTGTGCAGGAAGCATCGGGTGCAGTGGTATGCTGGAGCGTGCAGTGGTGTGCTGGAGAGGGGCCAGGATGCTATCAGAAGCGGTTAGCATGGAGATACCATTGTGTTCATGGTGAGTTTACAGGGCTATGCATGACATAGAGATAAAGGCTGAAGGGCCACGAGAAGCAACAGGAGGTTGAAGTCTTCTCAGAAATACTTGGATTATAAGGTAGATTTTATACTTAATCAAGTGGGCCAAGAATTCTGGAGGAGTCCACCATTTGTTCCCAGCTGGTCTCCTATGTATGCAGTCAGGGTCTCACTCAGGATGTGCAAGTCCTGGTCCCAATCTTCCAGCCTTTAGAGATGCTAGAAACTGCTAAGTAAGGTGGCGTTGGACAATGGGTGTACTTTCTTTTCTATTGAACATGCCCTTGACAGCTGGATTTGTGGACAGTGTTGTCCTGACTTGACTTGGTGAGCTAGTAATTACACTTTCCCAGATGTTGACAGCTTCTCTTTCCACCAAGGTCTCCAGTCAACAACTGGGTTTCACAGATGGCAGATCACTCTGCCTTGGACATCTGTGGCTACTAAGCACTTGAAGAGTGGCCAGTCTTAATTGAGATGTGCTTTGAATGTCAAAGGCACATTTCAAAGACTTACTACAAAAAAAACAATAACAACATAAGAATGAAAAAAATATCTCAGTGGTGGTGGTGGTTTTGATGCTGATTACAGGTTGAATTAATGATATTTTCAAGATATTGATACTTCTTTCCACCATTTAAAATCACGTTAATAGAAAAATTCAGCTGGCATATGGGTCTTGCATTTAATTTCTGTTGAAGAGTACTAGTCTAGAGTAATGGGATAGTGTATACCTTTAATCTCAGTACTTGTGAGCGTAACACAGGAAGACTGAGAATACAAGGCCAGCCTGGTGTATATACCAAGACACTTGTCCATAAACCAACCAACCAACCAACCAACCAACCAGCCAACCAAAAGCTAGAAAAATAGGTCAGTTGGTAAAGTACTTGCCTTGTAAGTACAAGGACCTGATTTCTACCCCAGAACCCACATAATACCTAACAGCTAATGCATAGTTGTAATCCCAGTGCTGGGGAGCCTAAGGCAGGTGGGTTCCTGGGAATTTCTGGAGAGGCAGCCTACCCTATTTGTCTAGTTACAGGCCAGAGCTACCATGTCTACAATAAAAGGTAAACAGCTTATGAGGAAGACTTGAGGTTATTTCCACAAGCATGCATACGCATGTGCAAGCACACCTACATGCACACTCACGGAAGAAAAGCAGGCAGGAAGGTAATGAAAGGAAAAGATAGAACAGGAGAGAATGCCAGCCCAGGGTAGACGTTGTTAGGCTTTTCCTATGAAGGACCACAGAGCATTTTTGACTTATAGACTTTTGTTGCATCTATTTGACTCCACTGTGAATATACTAGTGTGAATGTAACCTGTATCAGTTATCTGTTGCTGCTGTAACAAATTAAAACAGTTGGTGATATAAGGCCATGTAAATACAGTATCTTATACTTCTGTGATGTGAAGTCTACAGTGAGTCTCTGAGGTCTAGAGTTCATGTGTCAGTAGGGCCTTGCTACTTCCTGGAAACTTTGGGAGAATCTCTTGATGCTTGCAGTTTCTAATGGCCACACACATCTGCAGCCCCTCCTTTATCTTCGAAGCCAACATCTCCTCCTTCTGCCACTTGATTCCTTGGCTACATTTCTCTCTGACCTTCTCTCTTCTTTTGGCTTCCACTTAAATGCATATATTTTTAAAATTAATTCTTTTGATAGTTTTATGCATTGCATCTTGGTCACAGTGACCACTTTCCCCAAATCCTCCCAGACACAACTCTCTTTCCATACCCAACCACTGGTGCCCACTGTTTCTTTTACAAACTCACTCAGTTCAATTAGTGCAAAGTATACATGCTTGGTTGTGTGGCCATCCACTGAATTGTGTTCCCCTGCACCCATAAACAAACTAGTGCTTCTCTCTTAGCAGTCATTCCTTAGGGCTGGGGCTTAGTGACTGCTTCAGGTCTCAGTTCTGGAATTTTGTGTGGCTTGAGCCTGTCCAAGTCTTGTGTATGCTTTGAAGGGCTTCTGTGGTCACTTTTGGACAACAATGTAACATAAGGTAATTTCCCAGTGTCCATGGTTCACACCCTTCACCACCTCCACGAAGTCCCCTTTGTTTGGGAATGAACAGTGTGTGTGTGTGACAGATTCTGAACATGGGTATCTTTGGAAGGCTATTATCCTGCTTAGAATATGGCCATAGGCAACACAAAGACAGCAGGAATGACTGCTTTCCAATAAAACTGCAAAAAATTAGACTGTCAGTCTGCTGGCTGGGGCTTTCTGAGTCTTGGTCTAGAAAAGCATTCACTAAGTATGTGATGGGGGTATCTTTTTTTTTCTTCTTTCTTTTTTTTTTTTTTTTTTTTGGTGGCTATGCTATAGTGAAGGGAAGGCTCTGTGGTACAATAAGTTTGAGAGACTCAGTAAGCTAGGGACTTCTCTCATTTAAGCCCTGGGAAGTTCTGCCATAAACAAGTCTCTTTGATTTTCTACAGTAGAATGATTTGTCAGATATTATGATACCCCCACCCCGCACAATACTGATGAGCATACTCGACACTTAAATTCTTAGGAACCCACCCTTGGAATCCCTGACCTAGCCCAGCAGAGGGCAATTGAGAGAAAGCTGCCTCCAGTCTCCTGATGTAAGGTCAAGACTCCAGGCACGTCACTTGAGATTTGATTAGAGAAAGCATTTTGGCTTCATTAAAGTTCATTAAATGAGCCATCCAGTGTAATTTAGCTGAATAAAAATGGCTCAGATGGCTTTAACCCCCACCCCCTTTTACAACAATTTAATTGAGGCAAAAGCAAATATATCAGTGATGTAGAAAAATATTTCTTGGCCTTCAAGAAGACTCTTGGGCATCAGTATCCATTTTCTTGTTATGGAATCTGGATTTTAAGAGGATGGGTTGTGGGGTTTCCTCAGTGCTATCATTAGGTCCTGGTGATGAGACCCTCCCCCTAATGCTCCCTGTCACCCTCAGTGCATAGAAGTCAGAGAGTCAAGACCACGAGGTGTGAACCCCTGGCTCTTGAGCAAGTGGTCAGTGGGGGTAAGTTTCTTACCCCCATAATGCTGTGGTCTGAATGTTGGTGCTCCATAGATTCATTTGTTGAGTTCCTCATCTCTAAGGTGATGGTCAGGAGGGACACCTTCAGGATGAGATTAGGTCCTAAAGGTGGAGCCTTCAGTAGTGGATATCAACCAAACATAGAATATCAAGTTGCAGTAAGACTAAGCACCTCCGCTCATATTAAGGCTGGAAGAGGCAAGCTGGTATGAGGGAAAGGGTTACAAAACCAGGCAAAAGTCTGAGACAGCCCCTGCTCCCTCTGTTAGGAGTTCCACAAGAAGACAAAGCTATATGACTATAACATACATGTACTCTTTTACGTGGGTGTGGGGGGCAAGAGAAAGGGGGCAGACAGAGAGTTTAGGAGGTGTTAGATCTTAAGGAGGGGAAAGACACATCTTTCAAAAACTGCCTCTGTGCAAGAAATAACTAAGCCTTGCCTTGTGATGTTTCCATGTGGCAAGCTGTGGGAGCCACTAGGAGCTGTGGGATTGGGAGGGGGTTTCTGGATAGCAGAGCTGAGTGCACAGAAAACTCGTGATGTGCGGAGGGGATGTCCTTCAGCAGCTGCCGAATGAATCCTCCAGGAAAATCCAGCAGCAGTGGAATTTGTCTTGGGAATGAGAGTTGAAAATCTTTTTGGTCCTCTGTTTTTCTATCTCACTAATCTCTTGCAGGAGGAGGCTGGGGTATACCTAGGGGCTTACCAAATGGACCAACAGAAGATTGGATATTAGCAATTGGAACTTGTCTGGGAGGCTGGTTCATGTGTGATCATGCATATACAGTGTGGGGAATGACAGAATACCATGGCTTCGAGTCCTTCCCAGGCTATTTTGGGCTGTTCAAATTGGTTATCATGCCCTTGGGTCAAATGAAAGGGCTGAAGACATTTGTATTAATTTTCTGAGCCTACTATGACACCTCACCATAGTGCAAGTGGCTTCAGCATTTATTTCTTTACAGATCTGGAGGCTCCGAGTCCAAGTTTAAAGGCATTGCTAGGTTTGATTTCTTTCAAGGCCTCTCTGTTTAGTTTGTTGGTGGCTATATTCTCCCCATGTATTTCCATGCTTTTTCTTCTGAGCATTTCAGTGCCTGTAAAGACATGAGCCAAGTTGAATTAGGACCAACCCTAATGACCACCTATAGTCTTAGTCACTGCTCTGTAGGCCTTAGCTCTAATAGTGTTAACACTCTTAGGATGCCAACATGGAAATCTGTAGGGAAGGCACCATTTCATCTATTACCATAGAAATCCAAACCTATGTTAGAATGGCTGAGATGATGCAAAGGTGGGGCAAGCATCTTGGAGTTGGAAAGGAAGCCAGCATCCTGAGGGGTCTGTTGATGTTGACGTGAGTGGTTATGGGTGGCTGGTTGTCCAGGTTAGTGGTACATGGATGGAGCAGAATGGTTTAAGGAGCATGAAGAAATCCTGTTCTTTCCTCAGCCATCCCTGACACAACCAAATAGAAAGACATACTGCCCACAGAGTCTGCTTCTGCCAGAAGAGCTGCTGCTTCTAAAAATTTGTCCCGCTCTTAGTCCAGGAAGTCCATCATTTCTGTCTTCAGCATCTCCATTGATGGGTCCTACTGTCCCCCCTTTCAAGTCTCAGGGCCCAAGTTAAGGGCCATGGGAGAGCTCCTCTGGTTGGATTCTCCTGACAGTAGTGTCCATCTTGCTAACCCTTTATAGGCTCCGCTCCTGTTAAATAAAGATGAATCTCCCTTTAGGATGGTCCAGGGGCTGCTTCACCAGAGAACCTGTCTACCAGACAGAGTGGCAGATTGCCTCAGAGGATCCCTGTTTTCTGCATGGTTAGTGTAAGGAAGGCCATCCCAGCCCCGTCTCTCCACAGGGTCCAGAGTGTGGCCATATGTGTTCTGTCTTTGTTTCCAAAGCTCCCATCATCCCTATTTATTGCCTCTGGACCACAGAGTCTGGCTGGGAGGAAGCCAGATATGCAGAACAAAATTAATGGCTTTGTTTGGGAGTCTCAGATGAGAGAGAGGGACACACACACACACACACACACACACACACACACACAGAGAGAGGCAGAGACACACAGAGAGACAGAGACAGTGAGAGGACAAAGAGGACATCATGGAGTTTGGATTTAGGAAAGTGTTCGATGCCTCATCTCATAAATACCCACTCACCAAGTTAATTTGATGATCAGATGGTCATTGACCCAAGCAAAAGTCAGAGGCAGATGACAATGGATCTGCTAGGGAGGAGGCACTAGGAGGAGGCTGCCGTAGGGCTTGGAGGCGGAGTGCCTCTTAATTAAACTCTTGTCTGATGAACAGCATATTCAGAGCATCAATAACTGCTGACAGATGGATCCAGGTGAGGTGTCAGCAAGAAGGAAAACTGGGGCAGTGAGTTTTGTCCATCTGGATGCTAATGCCCGGCAATGCTCCAGACCTCCATCTTCCCATCTATCCTGTGTCATAAGAATGCATAAGTGCCCAAGAGGGCAGGATGGCCAGAGGATGGCACACCCTGCTTGTGTTTGTGAAGTACATGGTTGTCTCTGGACCTAGGTATTTCTATTGTGAGTCTGGGTACCCCGGTGGGACACTGCATTTCTTTTTTCTGGGACTTGTGTGGCAGTGTCTTTGTATGTGGAAACATGTGTGAGGGTGTATGTGTGTGTGTGTGTGTGTGTGTGTGTGTGTGTGTATAGTATGTGAGTAAAGTAGTGGCCACTCTATAATGTGCTTGAGAAATCTGAAGAACCTTTCTCCTCCAGACGGGGCTGGGTGGGTGGAGGAGGAGTGGGCTGGAGATGAAGCCACACCCCTGTGGCAGAACAGAAGCTCGCTCCTCTTTACTGGGTGTCCCAGGCCCCCAGCTGTCTTTTCCGTGTAATAAGGAGGGGGATAATGCTATTTCTTATTCTTTATTTGCCCAGAGTGCCTATGATTTTCTTTCTTTCAGAATCCAATTTTCTCTTGACATTTCTGCCTGTTGTAGCAAAGCGTGACCTTTGTAAGAGGACATGGCTGGCAGCCTACTTTCTGCCTGGGGCTCCCCGGAACTCCTGGCAGGCTCCCTGCCTGTTCCTTTCTCAGAAAGGAGCTAGTGTACCTGGGCCAGGCCTGCCTCTAGGGTGGCTTGTTCCTATTAGAAGCCTCTTTGGCCAGTGGCCTGCTTTATCAGGAGCCTGTTTCTTTAGGCTCAGTGAGCACAGGGTCCCTGCAGGCTGCCAGTCCATACCTTCTGCAGCATAGGTCGTGTTCAGTGGAGCTCTGGAGAAAACTAGGGACGTAAAGGTGCAGGCTGGGGATCTTTGCAAATTTCTGCCAGAATTCCCTTTTGTTAAGAGAGAGAGTGTGTGTGTGTGTGTGTGTGTGTGTGTGCCATACATGAGTGTGCCCATGCTCAACACACACATAAAAGAGAAGGCTAGAGGTCAGCTTTTGGCTGTCATGTCTTAGAAGCCCTATGCATTAGTTGTATGATTCGGAGATGTTAGCTGAATGGCAGGTTCCAGGCATCTACCTATTTCTACCTCCACTGTGCTTGGGTTACGAACTTGTCCTGCTGTACCTGGCTTTGGATGTGTTTTCTGGGACTCCACCTTGGGTCCTCATGCTTGCATGACAAATATTTTACCGACTGAACTATTTCCTCAGTCCCACTGTTCAAGTTTTACTCCCAAGGATGCTATACTTATTGTGCATAGACAATAAGCAGGAGAAACAGAGACAGTAAAAAAGCTTCTATCTGGGTGATCTAAGCAATCAGATTTGTTACATCACACAGGCTAATAGCAATTAAGTCCTAGAGTCTGCTACTGAGACCTGTAGCCTTTGATCCCAGCTTCTGGTTATGTTTGGGCTGTGACTCTCTGGGAATTTTCTGGACCCATTGCTACATTCCTTTGAGCAGGAGTGCTTGCTTTGGGGAGCTTGCCCTGGGGTTACCTTAAATGATCTTGATACAGTTCTTGTATGATTCATGTTCTCTTCATAAGTGGATAGTGGTAGAGGTTTGTAGGAGTAAGCCACAGGGGCTTTGGAAAGTAGAACATGATGATTTTCATGTCCTGAGATGTGTGGGATTTCTTAGGAGCATTGGGTCTTCCTGGAGAGCTTTGTGGGCTCAGAGTCAGGGAAGAGAACAGAGCAGCAGACATTGGATCTATCTATAAGGCGTCTCTTTTGTTTCTATACCAGTCCCCTGAACCCTCAGCATTGGGTTGCATTGTCAACAGCATCCTAAACTGACTGAGAAAATTTAGTAGGTTTAGGACGGTGTAAGATTCAGCTATCTTATCACAAATAGGTGGCAGCTAATGAAGCGGGGGGGGGGGGGATGCCCTGTTCCTTAACTGTTCTTATGTTTGAATAGCTGTTTTTGTTTCACACTCAGTACCTTCTCAGGAAGGTCTATGGGTCTCAGTACAAACCCATTTCTCTGATAGACTATTTGATTTCACTCTCTAGGTAGCTAACAGACTTATCAGACTTAATGTTTACAAGGTGAAGGGGCTCTTTTGTCAATACCTTAACCTTTATTGATAGATGCTACTTGTAAAAAATGATGGGTTTAATTTGACAATTTTAAATAGTTAACAATTAGATATATGTATTAATAATATCACATTTTATAAGATGCCAATACAATAATTTCAGAGCTAATTAATAATGATAAAACTTTAACCCAATTATTCTAACCTTTAGACAACACCATGTCTGCCTCCATTCTGGTTCTTCTCCCTCCTTCCCTCCTGAGACCTCTGTTCCCCCAACTCCTAGCTCTGCCTCCTTTTTCCTGTCCAATTACAGGCCTGTCCTTGCCCTAATGTGATTGGACAGGGAAAATCCTGCAACATTTCACCTTTTCTGTTTAATTAAAAAAAGACTTTCTCTCAAAATATAAATCAAACACAACTATTACCATTTTGTAAATTATATGGTATAAGATAGACCTAACACTCAGGCCAACATTTTTGCCAATAAATTGAACACTGTCCTCTATCCTAATTTAAAAGACTATAGTTCTGCACCTGGCTATGTCTTGGCTTTAGATTGAATGTCAACTGAAAACTATTTTCTTAAATCTGTTCCTCTCAAAGTAAAAAGCCTAGGTTGGCTAGGAGACTATGTAGTTTTTCAACCCCACTAGAAATCCAAGAATGACTGATAATAACTGCAAATATATAGGAAGCATGACACAGCTTCCCAAACTTAGCCAATTGATAGGGACCGCTTAACACCTGGATAGTCCTTTACTTCAAAACGTTGGAACATCTTTCTTCAGTCTTCTGGCCAGGGTCATCTGACAGATCTAGAGAAATAGGAATATTAGGGACTAGCCTACTCCGTCTCGGCAGAATCACTCTGTCCTAACCTGTAATTGTGTCCTTTCTTTGAACAGTATTATGTCTGTAGATGAAAAGAGGCAATTCTTGTCTAGTTGTCTTGCCACAACCAGAGTAACTCATAGATGCTCAGTTTCTTCTTTGAATCCAAGACAAGGAAAGTTGTCTGGAGCAGACTAGTCTCAATAACAAATGAATAAATAACATTAAACATCACATTCTATGGATTTCTGATGTTTGTGAAAACCAACTATCTATGTAAACTCATCTGGACTATTGCCTGTTAACGACTCTCAGCTATTTCTAGTTAAAATCTTGAAAACACCCTAACAATAAACTCGGTGCCACGAATTTGCTATTTGGCCCTAAACTCACAGGCTTAAACATCTCAGATCAGTTTATAATAACAGCAAAAGAAGAACTGGGTCTAAGCCCTGTACTTTCAAATATTTAGCATCAATAGAAGAAATTTATACTAATAATAACCTTGATTTTACATCAAAATAAAATTTGCACCAAATAAGAATTTATGACTTCTCCCAGCACTTGGGAGGCAGAGGCAGGTGGATTTCTGAGTACGAGGCCAACCTGGTCTACAGAGTGAGTTCCAGGACAGCCAGGGCTATACAGAGAAACCCTGTCTCGAAAAAAAGAATTTATGACTTCAACTTAGTAACAATTATAAAGATTTCTACCAAATGAGATTATGGTTATACAATCAATTCTAGCTATTTCCTCCCTGTTCCAAATATGACCATTTCTACATTCCCTAGAAAGTCAGCATATTAATAACCCTCTCTAAGGCCCCTTGGTCTTGCAAACTTTATATGACCCAGCACAAGGCAAGGCCTGGACCAAGTAGTGGGAGAGGGTGGGTAGGGGAGCAGAGGTGGGGGGGGAGGGGTATAGGAAACTTTCGGGATAGCATTTGAAATGTAAATAAAGAAAATAATAATAAAAAATAAATAAATAAAAAAATCCTCTCTAGCTCCAAAGCCTAGGGAACTGGGTTGATGACTCTTCCTAACTTCTTCAAGCTGAATATGGTTGTTGAGATATTATGAAGGAGTGGGGAAAAGGGTAGGGAAAACAGGATTGATTAGACTCTGATATCTGTGTTGTTACTGGATATGGCTGATGTCCAGGACTTCAGGAGTTCAAGCAGGCCAGTTCAGTATGTCTGATGAGGAAATTCACCAAGGCTGTATATTCTGTAATATATAAATCTTTAGATAACACCATGTTCACCTACATTCTGGTTTCCACTCCTGTGACCTCTCTATCATGCAACATATGAGTTGATTATATCCATTTGCCATTCCCTTCTCTTACATTTCTCTCCTCTGTCTGTTATCTGATCCAAGAGGATGATTTTGGCCCCACTGCCCAAATGTGGTGGGTTAGTTGGTTTCCTCATCTTACTAAATGCCTCACTAGTCACTAGTGGATTCATGACTTTCTTTGTTGTGTGACAAAAGACATGAAAACTTAGGGAAGATTATTCTGGTTCATGGTTTAAGAGAGTCCATGGTTTCTTGGTAATATATTTCCAAGGATTCATCCCTAGCTTTTTTTTTACCTCCTCTAGATACATCCCACCTTCTAAAGTGTTTATGACTTCTCAAAATAGTGCCATCAACTGGAGAAGAAACATTCAAAATATGTGTCTTTGGAGGCTATTTTGCATTCAAACAATAACATTCACCACTCAATTCACCGTCCTCTTTGCCTAGGGCAAGCTGCATGTTCTGATGGCTTTATCTCCAGCACTTACCTTGAACCCATCTCTCCTCATTGCTCTCTTCTCTTCTCTTCTCTTCTCTTCTCTTCTCTTCTCTTCTCTTCTCTTCTCTTCTCTTCTCTTCTCTTCTCTTCTCTTCTCTTCTCTT
>NC_034590.1:49976573-49984933 GCF_900095145.1 Mus pahari | reverse complement strand
CCCTCCCCTCCTCTTCTCTTCCCCAATCCAATTTACCTCCTCCTCCCTTTCATCTCCCTTTCCCATTTCCCTTTCCCTTCCCCCTTTTTTCCCTTTTCTGGCTTACAAGGTAGCTGAGGTCCCCCATTTAGCCTGTCAACTTTATGTCTTCCATTAAAAAAAAAAAAGAGGTATTTAGTTAATAACACATCACCCCTCAGAGACACCCAACACTTCCTATTGTTCTTTGGAGTAATATCAGTCTCTTGCCAAAGTCTGTAGATGTGACATGAATCCCTGGCTTGCTTATCTACAGTGAGTCTCTGTAATGTCATTCCTGGCTTTCAGCCCATTCTCATCATTTCTTTTGCCAGGTCCCATGTTACCTTGTCAGAAGGCTCTTCTCCGAGCCCCCCAAGTGAAATTGTCCCCCTCCCAATTGTTTATACTCTTCCTTCTGCTTACTCATGTGTAATTTGAATATAAGGTTCTTTCTTGTCAATGGACTACCCCTCAGGCCTCAGCATAGCCTATATTTGACTCTTCTATAGCAAGTCATCTAAACATTAGTGCACATGAAAGCATGTGTGTGCATGTGCGCACACACCCACGTGGGTGTGTGTAAACAGGAGTTTGTGTTTGCTTTGGTACCTATGCGTTTAATAGATACACATGTTCATGTGGAGATGGATATTTGTCTAGACGGAATCAGCACCACATCTGTCCCCATCAGCAGGAGTACATTGTTCCTGGGTTGCCACTTCATTTCTTGAGGTGTCTAACTCCTGCCTTTAAGGGCTGTTGTCACATCAAACGTTGTTTGTTGAGCCTGGCAAAGTAATAACTGTGGACGTGGTTCTTCTTTTATTCAGAAGACTAATGGCTGCTCCCTTCTCCTGTACATCCTAATGAGAACAATTAAATAGCCATTAGGAGAAGAGATGTGTGAACAAAAGGCTGATGTCTTGATCTCTTGAATGGGCATGTGTTCTGGGGGGAGGGACGGGTAAGAAGAACTGATAAGAAACCTGAAGATTTCCTGCCTGTGTGGATGTAAAAGATACTGTGAGCTTAGCTATCCACAGAACTATTGTCTAGAGAAGGTTGCTTCAAGCAAGCTCCCTGAGCATTTAAGAAAGGGCATTCTGGAGGGGTACCCAAGAGAAGCATGTTGTTTCTTGGATTTGTAAAGCCCTATCCTTTATAAAGGCTTTAGCATCCTCTTCACATCTGCCCCATGGTCTCAACTGTTAGCAGAAACACCATTAGCAATGTATACCGTGGTATATAATGATAGCTCTAACATTAGATACATCAGGTAGACATTAGAGTGAAGAAAAAGAAACAGAGCAGAGCCTGCCTCCAGATGCCAAGTTCTACATTGAGGGCATTCCTGATGCTGGATCTTCCTTTAACTGCCCCTTTTATTTGTCAATTTTGCAGAAACTTGTCAAGTAACCGGCTCACCACACTCTCCTGGCAGCTCTTCCAGACGCTGAGTCTTCGGGAATTGTAAGTTTGGAATTGAAGACTTTGTCCAGGTGGCGGAGTGCTGGTAATGGATGGGTGGGAGGTATCAGGAGTATCAAGAATTGGAGCCACCTGGTGCCTGGGCTGTTTGGGTTGGATAGCATTGAGCATACCATGTTCAGGGACAGTGACCTACCCCATCTCTGGACTTCACTTCAGATGCTGTTGCTATAGCTATACTTCGTTTTGAAAAGACAGAATCTTATCTTCTATCAGCATTTAGTTTTGCTATCTGTAGAAAATTAGCAGTAGCAGTTTTAATATTGATAATAATAAGTGTCTTAACTAATTTGTAATAAACAACATTTGCTATACATAATTTTGTAGCTTTACCAGGTATGCTTTTGCTTACATGAGCTTAGATTTACCACGACAAGAGCCATGGAAGGTAGGTATCCTTTCCTGCATTTTGTGAACTCTGAGCCTAGAAACTTATTTGAGAATCAACTACAGTCGCATTTATAAGGACTTGCGTAACTGATACTTGAATGCGGCCTTCCGGCTTCCGACTGAATGGCCTTTACCATGCTCATGATTTCCTGTCAGCTTATTTGGCTCGCCATCTTGGCATTGTAAGCATGGGAGAGGGCATTTATTTGTTTTATCTGTGTGTGACTGCTTAGCTCTGCTGCATTCCAAGGCTGATCAATGTACTCCTACCCCAGCCAGCCATTTTGTGCAAACAGATGTCGGCTGGATGAGTGAAAATTCGTGACCAGTGCTGGGGAAAATAACTCATGTTGCTGTGTGAGTCATCAGGTCATCTCTGTGCATGAAGGACAGCATATTATGTTGAGGGACTAAATCAAGGAATAAATTGAAATGGAATTGAGGCATGGATGGAGTTAGGGAGACTGAGTTTTAGAGACACTGCTCATGTGTTCCTTTTTACTTGGTGACTCAGATCCAAGTTCCCTGACTGTGAGCACAGTGTTTACTAAGAAGCAATGACCTTGGACCATGACCTTGGATCTCTGCCTTGGCTACAGGACTTTCACCTTCTTCTTTTTCTACCTGTCCCATTATAACCTTGATTTTCTCAGACCAGCTGATAGAAATGAGGCCATTTACACCCTAGTAACCCAGTACCCCTGACAACTTTGCACATTATCCTTGTCCCCATGGCTTGATTGCTTACATGACACTTTCCAAAGCCATCCCAGGGACAGATAGAGAGAGGGTATCACTTTGAAGGTGTTGCTAACTGGGATTTGTGGTCATCTCAGTTCTTAGAAAGTAAAGACAGAAGGACCAACAGTTTTAGTTTAGCCTGATCTACATAAGTTACAGGCTAGTCAGTTTGGGCTGCACAATGAAATCTAGTCTTAAAAAGACAGGCAATATTAGTGTTTGTTGCTTTCCTTTCTTAGAAGTGTGTGTGACACACACATACACACACACACATACACACATACAACCCAGCCAGGGTACTACTCTGATATTCTGATATGAGTACCAGGAGGCCCAATGATCAGAGTTCTTAGTCCCATTTGGTTGAGATGTAGGAATACCAAAATATCTCCTAGAATAGCTAAAGGAAGGTAAACAAAATATTGCTGATAAAACATTCTCCCAAACATACTATGTCACAGACCTCTAATGTCAGGCCTGTTGTACTTGGTGTCTTCTATTCATTCCCTCCTTGAGCTAGATGTAGCGTGGTGGAGGATCTTAGGGTTAAGTTGGTATGGCCATGGCAATTATTACCATCACTGTTTCCAAATTACTCCTTTGTGCCAGGCACTGTGACAAGGAACCTATTATGTATGCTTCTCAATAGAATTTAATCCTTAGGGCAATTCTGTAAGGTAGGAATTCTTGCTCACACTCCACATTGGAGGAGCCTGAGTTGCTTAGTAAGGGAAGACTTTTGTTTCAGGTCACCCATTAGACAAATAGTAGTAGGCAGACTGAAACCCCGGACCCATGCTTAACTGTCCCCTACTGCTTTTCAGCCTATTTTATACTCTTCAGCAAGTGTGTAACATGCCTCTCTGCTAGGTTTCCCTCTGTATCAGTTACATTTTTCATTACTGTGACATGGATAAGTTATAACTTTCATCTTTTAGACCAGTGGGTAAAAGGAGACTGGATGAGACAGAAGGTAAGAGAGGATGGGTTTGTTTTAGCTTAAAACAAAGAGAATATTGCCTATCATGGTGAATAAGGCATGACAGCGGGAGCGTGGGGCAGCTTCTGCAGTTAGGGATCAGAGAGAGACGAATGCTGATGCCCTCCTTACTGTCTCCTTTTTATTCAGTCTGAGACCCTAATCCATGTAACGGTGTTGAAAACATTTAGGACATGTCTTAGCCCCTCCATTAACCCAGTCTACAAGCTCCTTCACAAATATACCCAGAGGTATGTCTCTTAGGTGATTCCGAATCCAGCCAAATTACAAAGGATGAAGCAGGTAATAGGTACTTTTCTATTTCTGAACTAAAACACCATGAGCAGTGCAACTTATAAAATGAAGGGTTTATTTGGGGCTTATAGTTCCAGTGGGATAGGAGTCCATCACCAAACTGGAATGGAGCATGAAGGCAGGCAGACAGGCAGGCATGGCACTAGAGTAACAGCTGAGAGCTTACATCCTAACCCACGGGCAGAAAGCCAAGAGAGCACACTGCAGGTAGTAGTGGGCTTTTGAAACTTTAATCCCACCCTAAGACACACCTCTCCCTACAAAGCCACACCTCCCAACTTCTTCCCAAATAGTCACCAACTGGGGACCAAGTTTTTAAATGCCTGAGACTTATAGGGCACACCTCATTCAAACCACCACAAAGCACAATGACCTCAAGCTAATTGGGCGCAGAAAGTCTTTCTTGCATCTAGTTCTTCTAGGATCCCTGCCCCTTCACATAGGGCAGGGCAGAGACAGCTCTCCTCAAGAAGATGTCAGAGTCTGCTAAAAGCTGAATTATTGAGAAAATGTTCAGTGTTCTTTCTAAGAAATTGTTGGATGTGAAATCAATTGTGTGCCGCCCCGGTGACCTGCTTCATGGGGATTTAGAAACAGTTGTTCTGTGGATATATATTTAAAGAAAATGTCACATTTCTCCCAGAGGATCATGGGATTCTGCATTCATCTTTCCCTGGGATCAATATACCGGTGAGCTAGCTGTAACTTATGGAGGAATGAAGACATTCCTGGCAGTGTGAGTCACTGTATGAGTGCCACCATGTCCAAACAGTATTTTATTTCTGTCATAGTGTTAAATCAGAAAAAAATTGTAGTGGTGGATGAAGAAGCCCCCCTCTAAGGAACAATCACCCTGGTAGGGGTCTATTTGTTGAGGAAGAATTGAATGCTGAGAGTGGAAAATTTATCTTTGGGCTGAAGGGGACTGCACATTGGCTCTTAGCTGTGGCTATGATTAAAATCCAAACAATTGCATTTCCTGGCAAATGGAAGAGGGGTAGGATTTTCTTGTCTGACTTCTTGATTAGTCCACATGGCGCCATCTGCCATGAGCCATCTAGGCCGCCAAGGTCTGCTTGATGGAGCCTGTGGGATGGAGTTTGGGGATGTGTCCGGTGTTTTCAGCAAGAGCATTGGCCTTGTAGGAGAGGGACTCAGTGTGCTGGGGTAGCCAGGAGAGTCATGAGCCAGCTGTGTGAAGCTTCCAGTGAGCATCTGCAGAAACAGACAGGGTAAATGGGTTATTTAACTATTTCTTAGCATGTTTCCTTCTGCCATGAAGGCACCTTTGAGGGTCTTTGTCATGCCCTAACCAACTTCTCTCCTACAATGCAATTCTTGATGTAACAGTTGATGATGTAGTTGACAGAGTTGAAACTCTTCACGAGAAGGGTTGAGTATGCATTTTCATTGGGAAAGGAGAAGAAAGACACCAAGTAATGAATAAATACAAGATCCTGGCTCATCCTTGAAGCTACCCCATATGGGAGTTATTTTAACCTGGTTTGCAAATGAGGGATTCAAGGATTAGACAAGTCAAGTCATTATACCAGTATCATATGGCTGGTGAGTTGGTAATCTGGAGACTAATATTGTGAATTTCAGGGTGGTTACCACCTGAAGTCACTGTTTCCAAAAACTCATTCTCTTTCACCCCCTCATGCAGTGCCACACTATGAATGTTCAGCTTGTCCTCTCAGGAGCCAAGATGACTGGCACCCTTGATGGCAAACCCCAAGTCATCAAATCATTTCAGAGTTCTTGCTGTGAGCCAAGACCCTTCTCGCACTCTTTCATTTTTGTGAGATTGGAGGGAGGACCTTTGGCAAGCATCTGCCTTTCTTACAGAGCAAGCTGAGAGTATCCTCTGAACTTTGCTATGGTGCAGCCAGCAGTATTACAGTGGTAAATCTGATGGAATCTGACTTGGCATTGTACTGTGCTCAGGAGTTTCTGGCTACTATTTTTTCCCCTGAAACTGGAACTGTCTGTCCTTAGATCAGAGCAAGAATCTGCAAGATTGTTTTAAAGATAAAGGATGAATAAGGAAGAAAAGATGTTTGGGTTCTGAATCCTGTGGTATAACTTAGGCAATGGCAAGAGGCGCCAGAAGTTCATCAGCCCACAACATAGCAACCCTCCAGAAATACTCTGAGGACCATTAATGCATCTTGAGCAGGCTTCTCTTAATACCCCACAGACATGGAGCAGACATGATTAAAATAGATTGGAATATTTCATTTTCTTAAAGCGAAGTGATAATTACCTCTGTTGTAATTTGCAGATTTAATCGACTTGGTAAAACACTCACTCAGTGTTGAAGGAGGTTGGGCTGACCCTGGCACTGCCCTCCTTCTAGTCTTGAATGTGATCACTCTGAAAGTCCTCAGTCAAGACATATCCATCCAAGGAATTCCATCATTAGCTATTGCTATTGTGGTAGTTTTGGCTTCTTTGTGACTTCCCTTTAACTCACAAAGTACGTAGACACATATTAGTGCTACAGAGAAACCGTGTTGGGATGCACTTATCCCCACCGAGTCTTGGAGGTTTTTCTGGCAGTCCTACTTCTGATACCTGCCTTATTAAGTCACTGCAAACCTGGTGACTTCAAGATGACGGAAAAGTTTTCGTTCATCATTCTGAGGCCATACGTCTGAGTTAGGGTGTCACCAGAGCACCTCTACCTTCAAAGGCTCTGAGGTTTAAACCCTCTCTGACATTGCCAGATACTGGTTGCTCCTGGTGCTTTCGGGTTTGTGGCACCATCCCTGGTACTATCTTCCTTAGGACTGACATCCATTCTTCCTCCAGACCCATTGTAAAGATACTAGTTCTTGCATGTTGGTTTAGGACCCACCCTAAATCAAAATAATCTCAATCTTTTATCTTTACCTTCATCCTGTCAACAAAGAAGATCCTACTTGTAGGTCCTGGGGTTAGGATGTGGGCCAATAGCTCTGGAAGGCACAGTTCAACACATTACTCAAGTTAACTAAGCTCAACTTGCATCTTTTATTTATGCACTTTTAACACAGTTGATTATCTTAAGGAGGCCTAGACTGCACACTTTGTCTGGTGGGCAGAGGCCTTGCCCCTGCTCCTATGGGTCTCCTCCCTCTTTTGTACAATCTGGACCCAGAATTGTACCTGGCAGTGCTGATGATTTGAAGGGGAGAAGAAAATCACCCTCACGATGACCAGAGGGCAATCAATGTTTTCTGAACAGAGTCATGGCCTTGGCTGATCCCGCAAACTTGTTCTTTTGTGCTTGTGCCTGAGTGAGGCTGAGTTAATCTGTGGGAACTCCCCAGGGCCCCATGATTAGGCCTAGGGCCATCTTGAGGCCAGGGATGGGCACCAGTAAACTGTGCCCTGAAGCAGTTGCTGCTGTATTATTCATGGGGCCTCTTGCATTATTGATGGAGCACAGAGCAGGCCTCTAAGCTGAGCAAGTCTGCCCCAGCAGCTATGATTGAGACTCCTCTGCTGAGCTCAGACTGCGTGGGAGAAGGGAACCACAATGTCCAGCTTAGAGCTAGGACTTAGGTGTCTTTCTTTTTTTCAACCTCTTCTTGTCTGGATATAAAGGTGATCCATGGATGTGCAGGGTGCCACAGTTTGGAACTTAAACTGCATTTTGCTAGGATGTCTTCCTAAGAGGAGTAGCCACCCCACATAAACCCCATGCCCACTGTTCCCAAGCAGTTCCTAGCAGACTCTGGTGAACAGCAAGGCACCAGATCTTCAGGTACATCCTTTCTCCTGGACCAGACTGTAGAAGCAAATCCCAGGAGAGAAAGGATGGAAAGAAATGAGCCTGGCACATCCCAGACAGCTCAGCTGACTCTTTTGCCAGCCCCAGGATACATTTGGCATGGTCTGCCTTTTGGGCCACTGAGATGCTGGGTTGTGTCCTCACATGGAATCCAACAAGAGGTTGGACTGTATTAAGTTCTATGTGGCTTGAGGCAACACCACTTAATCTCCTCACTTGTCTAGTCTTTTCAGTGCAGGTAAATAATTTGTGTTTGTACATCTATTTAATAATGAACGGCTGCATCTTGTCAGGCGAGCAGCTGGGGAAATCCAGGCTCACTTGGCTCATTTTGTGCATCTTGGAGCTACTGGATTTTCAGTGCCATTCAGTGAGGTTAACAGGCTTCTCCCCAGGTCTCTGCATAGGAAGCCCAAATAAGTCCTTTCCAAAGGGTGCCCTCTTTTACATTGAACACTGATCTTGATTTTCTGCTTTCCTAAGAATGCCCTTAGGATCAGATGTCCCTGCCTTCCCTACATGGCTTCCTTGGAGAAGGATAAATGAAATGCATGTTCAGAACACTATGGCAAGAATAATAGAAATACTACTCTGGTTACTCTCTCTCTCTCTCTCTCTCTCTCTCTCTCTCTCTCTCTCTCTCTCTCT
>NC_034590.1:49975038-49976279 GCF_900095145.1 Mus pahari | reverse complement strand
TCTCTCTCTCTCTCTCTCTCTCTCTCTCTCTCTCTCTCTCTCACACACACACACACACACACACACACACCCTGACTTTCACTCCTGCTGTACTGTCTCTTTCTGTCTACTCATGCTTTCTCCTCTGCTTTAAATCCAACGTTTTCTTCTCCTGGTTATTTCCCACCCTCTGGAGATCAACAGCCCATCTTTCATAGCACTTTTCATTTCTTCCTTCTTCTTCACTCTTTCTTTTCCTCTGCTTTCTACTCTTTCCTTTCCTTCCATTCCAGCAATACATCAGAGCATGTCTTGCTGTTTGTGTTGCCTGCAGAACACTTGTGTCTCTCCCCAGTTTTTGTCTCTGTGCTCTAGTGCCTTAAATGGTGGGCAGCGGAAACTTGGGGCAGAGTTCCCATGATCCTCTCAGGTGAAGGAAGGAGATGAGGTGATGTTTACTTTCATAATGGCCCCTGAGATGCCACTTGTCATTTCCACCTTATCTTCTTCTGAGGAGACAGTGGAACCTTTCAGAGACTGCATAACAATGACCAGTAGAGTCTGTGGTAATGCCTTGTAGTCCTGTGCATTTTCCTCAATTCCAATTTATGTATTTATATATTTAAGGAATATATTTTTAAATTAAAATATAACCACATCAATTCCTTCTTTCTCCTTCATTCTCCCAACACCTCCCACGATCCCTCCTCACCCCTAAACTGGTGGTCTCTTATTCTTTTATTATTACTGCTACATAGGCTTCTATGTGTACAAATATGTAGATATAACTTTCTGAGCCC
This sequence comes from Mus pahari, assembly GCF_900095145.1. Lineage (NCBI taxonomy): Eukaryota > Metazoa > Chordata > Mammalia > Rodentia > Muridae > Mus > Mus pahari. Next base: position 49,975,500 of record NC_034590.1, on the reverse strand, counting down.
ATTTTTGTTGTGTGTCTATGATCTCAGGTCCAACCAGTCTATGTTGTGTAAACAACTGTGGAGGATGGAGCTCACTCCGAGGAGAGGCTAATTCTCCTTCTCTCAGCAGTCACTAATTGCCTGTAGTTCACTGTCTTGGGATTGGACCTGGTGAAATTTTCTCCCTCTTGCTTAAGCATATGTATCGATACTGTCACTGTTCAGGTCTTTCTAAGGCAGCCCTTTATGGGAGACACAACCTCAGCACAAACTCCTTGATCTTCTGGTTCTTACAATGGTTCTGCCCCCTCTTCCTCAGTGGGTCTTAGGTGTAAAAGTCATGTTGTAGAGCTGGTCTCTCCACCATCCATTGTTTTTTTTTTTTTTTTTTTACATTGGGTCTCGTTGCGGTGTCCTGTCCTGTCATGGTCTCCATTTGCTGTAAAGAGAAGCTTCTCTGGCGAGGAATGAGAGCTGCATTTA
>NC_034590.1:49952663-49974813 GCF_900095145.1 Mus pahari | reverse complement strand
CCCCCCCCCCAACCATAAGGTTATTTTGTTGCTACTTAGTAACTGTAATTTTGTTACTGTTATGAACTGTAATATAAATATATGATATACAAGATATCTGGTAGGTGACCCTCAAAGGGGTCTCAGCCCACAGGTTAACTGCTGGAGTAGGTCTAGCTCCAGTCTTCCAAGTGCCCTAAGTGTGTGGTGTCTTCTTCAGTAGGGGCTGAGAGACATCCAAAGGTAACAGCAAATTGTGTCTATTGTTTAGGGACCCACACTCAAATGGGGTTTCTCAGGCCTGGTACTGGGGTTTTTGTTAGGTCATCTGTAACCTTTGTGGGAGTCTTGCCAGTACAAGTGACGCAACTTTGCTTCATACATAAGTATTATTTCTTTGGGGTTATTTGTCTCTCTTTCTCTTTCTCCTTTTGTACTGACTTCACTATCCCCTTCCAATCGCAGCCTGTTCTCCATTTCCAACGCACCCTTTTTCAGATACTTGTATTCTGTTGTTCCCCTTAAACTCTAAAAGTCATTTTACACTTCCTGGTTTCTTCACTTACTGCATGTTGTATACCCAGTCCTGCAGATTCAGAGCTCGGCAGCTTTTGTCTTTCTGGGTCTAGATCACTCATTCAATATAATTTTTTTTTTTTTTTGGAGACAGGGTTTCTCTGTATAGCCCTGGCTGACCTGGAACTCACTTTGTAGACCAGGCTGGCCTCAAACTCAGAAATCTGCCTGCCTCTGCCTCCCGAGTGCTGGGATTAAAGGCGTGCGCCACCATGCCCAGCTCAAAATGATCTTTTAAAGACACATCAGTTTACTTGCAAAATTCAGTTTATTTTTTTATAGCTGACTAATATTCCACTGTGTTTATGTACCACATTTATATTATCCATTCATTTCTTGAAAGACAATTTCCACTTCTTACCTATTGTTATTTTTTTGTTTGTTTGTTTGTTTTTCAAGACAGGGTTTCTCTGTATAGCTGTCCTGAAATTCACTCTGTAGACCAGGCTGGCCTCGAACTCAGAAATCCACCTGCCTCTGCCTCCTGAATGTTGGGGTTAAAGGCATGCACCACCACTGCCTGGCATTAAAAGAGCATCCTTGAACATGGCTGAGCAAATATCTGTAGAGATGGATATTGAGTCCTTTGGGCATATGCCAAGGATGGTATAGCTGGGTCACATCATAACTCATTTTTAGCTTTTCGATGATTTGCTATACTGATTTCCAGAGTGCTGTCATCTGCTTTTATTCCCACCAACAGTGAATGAGGGTTCCCCTTTCCTACATCCCCACTAGCAACAATAGATTAGGACCCCCCCTTCTCTATATCCCCACTAGCAACAGTGGATGAGGCTCCCCTTTCCCTAAATCCCCACTAACATTTGTTATCAACTGTTTTGTTGATTTTAGCCATTCTGACTTTCTGAATGTGGGAGATAAAATTCACATGGTCACATCAGTAGATATAGAAACATTCTTTAACAAAATCCAGTCATTTTTCATCATGATGAAAATTCTAGAGAGAGTAGAACTTACCTCAACAAAAGAAAGGCAGTGTATGACAGAGCCACAGTTAGCATTATCTTAAGAATAACTTGAAGCAGTCCCATTTGAATGAAGAACACAATGGCTGGCCACCACTCCCACTCTCTTCCAATATAATGCTCAAAGCACTACCTGGAGAAATAAGGCAAGCAGAAGAAATTAAAGGGATACAAATAGGAGAAGATGTCAAATTATCCCAATTTGCAGATGACATTATATTTGATATTATAATTAAAGTTCCCTAAAATTCTACTAGGAAACTTTCACAAGCAGCATAAACAATTATAGCAAAGTGGCAATATACAAAATCAAGTTTTATATATATATATAAAAAAATCAGTAGCCTTTCCATACACTGACAACACACATGCTAAAAAAGAGATCACAGACACACTGGAGGATTTTATTGTATCCTAGATAGTAAAATAAATACCTTGAATGTAACCCAACCGGGGAGATGAAAGAACTCTTCAGTGAAAACTCCTGATGTATGAAGAGATGAGAGGCATGCTAGGAAATGGTGAGACAGCCTGTGTCCATGGTCCAGTAAAATCATTATTGTGAAAATGACTATCTTACAAAAAAGCAATTTACAGTTTCTGTGCAATTCCAATTCAAATACCCACAGCATTCTTCACAGGAATAGAAAAAATTTATATGGAATCAGAATAGACCCTGGATAACCGAAGCAATTCTATTCCAAAAAAAAAAAAATGATACTGAGGGATGGCTATTGCCAATTACAAGTATATTATAGAGCTATAGCAATACAAACAATGTGGTACCAGAATTGAAACAGATATATAGACCAATAGAACAAAACAAATGACCCAAATATGAACACTTGTAATACTGTGTCTATCTGATATTTGACAAAGAGGCAAAAAAAAAAATCACACACATTGAAGAAAAGGCAGTATCTTCAACAAATGGTGCCGGGAAAACTTCCCTTCCACATGCAGAAGAACAAATTTATACTCATATCTATTACCCTGTAGAAATATCATCTCCAAGTTGATCACAGATATCATTTTGAAACCTGCAATGTTAATTCTGAGATATATATATATATATATATATATATATATATATATATATATATCATCAGCAGAGATGTGGCTCCATTCCAGAGCATCGGGTTTGAGATTCAGCATTGCACTGACTGGATTCGTTGAGAAATGCACAAACTGCCCAACTGTACATGGTGACCCTGTGTTTATAAAACATCCCAACTGTGGCCCAAGCTTTATGTCTTAGCTCCCAGTGGTTTCCTCACTGCTCTGTAGACAAATTCCAAATATCCCACTGTGCTGGTAAACTCCTCCACCACTTCTCCTTCCCCCCTCAGACATTCCTTGACTTGAGCCTGTGCCCTGGCCAAATTTTGCTTTCCTTGATGGCCTCCTTCTACCTCTTCCCTTAGTCTTCTTGACAAGAGCTCTGGAAGGCAGGGAAAGAGTGTGGGTGGCCCACTGGGCTCTACAGCATTCACCCCAGGACAGCAGTGGGAAGTCTAAAGACAGAGGGTTGTGTGAGAAGCTCAAGTATGGAGCATGTGTCTTAACTCCTTGTAGTCATTATTTTTCTCACTGGTGTGATCAAATAATTCATAGAAGCAACTGAAAGAGGAGTTTATATGTGCTCATGGTGGTTGGAGGGTACATTCCATCATGGTGGTGAGTTTATTTATGATGGTTGAAGCGGAAGACAGCTGGTCCCATTGCATCCACAGTTGGAAGCAGAGACAAGTGGTGATCCTCAGCCTGCTTTCTCTTTGTAACTTAGTTCAGGATCTCTCAGTACATGGAATGGTTTCATCCATATTCAGGGCAGGTCTTCCCCTTTTCATTTAGACCCTTTACACCCAGAGGTGTGTCTCCATGGTGTTTATAAGTCCAGTCATCAAGCTGATGGTGATGGTTAACCATTACAGCCTTCAGACTTTGGTTGGATTTCCCTGTTTGTGCAGGGACAATAGTGGCTACTTGCTGGGATTGCTGGGAGAAGCAGATACCCAGGAGAAGTTAGGTCCCTTCCTATCCCTTTTCTCTGAGAGAGCCTGAAGATCCAGGAGAAATCTTGGATGCTCTCAGGCTAAGGATGATAAGCTGTGTGGCTGTTTGTACATTCCACCTGTGCTGTCCTGGTCATCAGGAATATGGTTCCTCTCTCTGAACCCCACTCCCTTCCTGCAAGCTGACAAATGCTGATGCTTGCCTATCTATTTTAGAACTTGCCAGTTGTCAAAAATACCCAGTGCTTAAAAAATACGCAGTGACCCAAGTGCCTTTCCTCCAGGTGCCAACAGATCGATCCCCTCAATAGACCAGAGAGAGAATCATGTTCCCTTAATGGCCCTGGCATTCAGATTCAGTCTGTGCTCTTTAAGGGTTTGGGGGATTGATTAGCGCTGTTCATCACTCCCCTAATACCCCAGTAGAGGAGGGATGTGACTTATTCTAAATTACAAGGAGAATCTAAGGAGAACAAGAGCTTTGAACTTGACTCGTTCTCTATCAGCCATTCTTCTTCACTGGGGTGAATGCTCCCAGAGGACGAGGGCTGCCCTATTCATCTCTATTGATAGCATTCAACCACAGCCAGATACCTAACAGGTGCTCATTAAGGAGCCATTGAAGTCATGAAGGAATAAAGCTGGTCCCACATGGGTTTGGAATATATCTTGGAAATAACTAACTCCCTATTCCCCCCATGAACATGTGTTTGGGGATCAGGCTTAGGTACTGTGGATGCAGCGAGATACAGAACAGGTTACATCTCTAGCCTCAATAAAGCCTTCTTTTTTTAAATCTAAGAAGGTAAAGAAACAAACCATTATGAATATTTAAGGTGTTATGAAATAGTAATAAATTCTAGACAGGAGAATGCAGCTAGCAAAGGGATGAACGTTATCAGGATAGGATTGTAGTGGCTTTGGTGAAGGTGATGGCCAGAGAATGCTCTACAGCTTCTTAATGAAGTCAGGGGAACCCATCTTTCAGATAGGTTGGGAGAGAGTTTGGCAGGCAAGCAAGACAGCAAGGGCAAAAGTTTCCAAGGCAGGTCCAAACCAGTTACAAGAGCGAGCTAATACACATCAAGGTCTGTGGCTGGATAGGGACAGGGGGTGGGGGAGGAAGTGACCTCACAGGATGATGGAGAAGCATTGGCTGAGTATGGCTTTACTGATGACAAGGCAGCAGATGGCATTGTGGAAGGTGGTGGGGGAACCCAAGGTTCGTGGGGCCTTAAATTCCAATGCAGCTGGAAGCCATAGGAAGGTCTTAAGGAGATGAACATCTCAGCTTGACACATGTCAAAGAGTCTCACTGCCCAGTGACTTAAGTGAGGTAATTTTTTTTCAGTGAAATTATTACTTTTGAAATTAAATAAGCTCATGAAGTTAATGCCGTTTATGTATTATTTTATTCTTTTGTGATATTACTTAACCTTCTCTTTCTTTTATCATTACTAATATTTCTATTTTACTTGCAAGCTTGTGGGTGCGTGTCACGCATGTGTATGTGTATGTGTATGTGTATGTGTATGTGTATGTATGTGAACGTGTACGCGGGCACCTGTGTGTGGAGTACGGAAGTTCCTGTTGAATGTTTCCCATGGTTGAATCTGGAGCTCATCAGTTCCAGGTATTCTGACTAAGCCAGCTTGTTCTGGGAGTCCTGTGTCTCTGCCTCGTGAGTGCTGGGATTATGGGTGGGGCCGTGCCCACTTGGCATTTACAGCATTTGGTAGGTCTGGGGAATCCAAACTTCCAACCTCACGCTTGAGTGGCAAGCGCTTTATCAGCTGAGCTACCTCCCCAGTCTCCTTCCCTTAGTATTTTTTAATTTTAATTTTTTTCTGGTGTATGTTCATTATACACAGTGAAGGGTTCCATTAAGATAATCTATTTCAAGTGTGACATGTTTTTGATCATATTCACTCCCAGATGCTTCTCTCTCTGCATTCCCCAGCTGTTTTCCTACCTCCATCTCTTACTTCGCCTTTCTTCTGGTTTCATGACTGTCTCATTATCTGTCCCTGTCTCTGTCTTGGACACTGTCTCTGTCTCTGTCTCTGTCTCTGTCTGTATCTCTGTTTCTGTCTCTCTCTGTCTCTGTCTCTGTCTCTCTCTCTCTCTCTCATGGTTTTATGCATCTATATGAAGTCTAGGATTCCCGAATGAGAGGAAACAGGATGACTCTTTATCTGCATCTGGCTTATTTCATGGAGGAGCAGCAGGGGCTCATTGGCCTCAGCCCTGGGAGGGAGTTGGGCCATCCACCGTTCAGGGATTCCTTCCCCTCTCTTCTTGCCCACAGGAGACTGGAGCAGAACTTCTTCAACTGCAGCTGTGACATCCGCTGGATGCAGCTGTGGCAGGAACAGGGGGAGGCGCGGCTGGACAGCCAGAGCCTTTACTGCATCAGTGCTGATGGCTCCCAACTCCCCCTCTTCCGCATGAACATCAGTCAGTGTGGTGAGTGAGCATCAGCACTGCCTGGTCTGGCCAGCGCCCCACACACCCCAGTGAAGGGGTTGTGCCTCAGGCTGGCCTGCCAGGGCCTCTTTGCCAGCTGTCTCCAGTCTTGACCTCTGCAGTGGGTGCAAATGAAACCGAACTTTCCCCTTCCTGATCATTTCTGTCTTGAGCCAGCCTTGGGAAGGGTAGTCCTAGAAAGAAAGGAAGAAAAGAATCCATGTGCCCTTCTTAGCTGATCCCTTTCTCTCTGAGTCACCTGTCAATCAAGCATGAAGAAGCACGTTTTAATGTGCAACCTCTAGACTTGCTATATTGGGAGCTTCTGAGGTATTTTCTAGAACATTGCTTCTATGATCAGCCAGAGACTAGAGAATGGAATCCCTAGTTCCAGTGGGAACTGGACACACACCAATATGTAAGACAGTACTGGAAGTCGGTTGAAGCTACAGGTGTGGTTGCTAGAATGCCATTCCATGGACAGGTGCACCACTCAGACCCTCCTTTGTAGGAACATCCCGCTGTATATACTTCAGTGCTTAGTTCTGCGGTCTCTGGAGTGGGAGCTGTCAATCAGCTGGGGGTGGGGTTATAGTTAGTACTTTTCACATTGATCTGACAAGAGCGATTAAAAGACAGAATTTCTTTTGGCCCACATTTTGAGAGTATGGCCCACTATGATGAGGGAGGCATAGCTGTAGGAGGGCAGTTTGAGGCAGTTGGCCACTCTGTACCCCTGGTCAGGACCAGAGAGAAGGATGAACGTTGGTGCCCGGCTCAGTTCCTCCTTTGTGTTTAGTCAGACCCTAGCCCATAGAATGGTGTCTGCCCACTTTGGGTAATCTATTCTCTCAGGCATGTTTAGAGGTGTTTCTAGGTGATTTTTGAGCTTGTCAAATTCATACTAACCATCACAAGGGTCTCGTACAAGCTCAGGGAAGTTGTGTCAGCTGTGCCAGCGTTGTCTCTGGGCAAGGCAAGAAGCACCACTGTCTGCCTGGAGGCAGATCTCTGTGGACCGTCACCTGACATTTCATCTCCTTATCCCCTCTGTCCTCCCAGATCTCCCTGAGATCAGTGTGAGCCATGTCAACCTGACTGTCCGAGAAGGAGACAATGCTGTCATCACTTGCAATGGCTCTGGCTCTCCTTTGCCTGATGTGGACTGGATAGTCACTGGACTGCAGTCCATCAACACCCACCAGGTAGGTATCCTCTAACCAGGCTCGTCAAAAGTTAAGGAATGAGCATCCCTTAATTATAAGGAAGAGGGGGAGATTGTGATCCTGCTGCTCTGGGAAGAAATGTATAGACTCAGATTCTGTGGAGATGTGAATTTCTTGTCATTTTGATCTTTGTTGTGGTGCTCAACCTTCTGTGCCCTGGTTTTCTGTTTTACAAAAACCACCCAGTTTTACCATTTGTCACCCAGTATTAACACGAGGATGACCTGAATTCCAAAGAATCTGGACCATGGTCTGTGTGTTTTCAGTAGCTAGATTTCATTCGGCTTTTACTTCCTTTTGGAACTGTTAGGGGTTAGGAAAGGAAGGCATCCTTGTGTAAATGGTTGGTTATTGTCTTCTGATTGGGGTTTTCAGACCAATCTGAACTGGACCAATGTACATGCCATCAACTTGACCCTGGTGAACGTGACAAGTGAGGACAATGGCTTCACCCTGACGTGCATTGCAGAGAACGTGGTGGGCATGAGCAATGCCAGTGTTGCTCTCACTGTCTACTGTAAGTGCATGCCATCATGGAGGACAGAGAGGTACCAGACGGAGGCTGGGATGGGGCAGATCTATCACTAGGGCTGATCTAGAGCCCTGACCCTGGTCTTTCAAGAAGGGCAGAAAGGAAAACCTGAAAAGCACAGCCAGGAAAATTTCCCTCAGTGGAAGGTTTACCTCTCTAGTTCAGTTCCGTATTCAAAAATCTCTTAGGGTTGGCCCATTTTGCCCTTTGGCATCAGGAAAGGGAGGGGAGCTCCAGCCAAGGTAGATCCAGGATGCTTAGATAAAGGCACGTGTTTTTCCCTTCTATTGGCTGGTGGTGGGAACTCAGCTTCGCTCAGACTTTTCAGAGCAGGATGAGAAGTGGGATCCCCATCCTACTTCCTAGAAGGTTCTTCGATACATGGGAGAATCTGTGTCCTCGAGATCAGCTTGCTTTTCCCCACAGACCCTCCACGTGTGGTGAGCCTGGTGGAGCCTGAGGTACGCCTGGAACATTGCATTGAGTTTGTGGTGCGTGGCAACCCGACACCCACGCTGCACTGGCTGTACAATGGACAGCCATTGAGGGAGTCCAAGATCATTCACATGGACTACTACCAGGAGGGGGAGGTCTCGGAGGGCTGCCTGCTCTTCAACAAGCCCACCCACTACAACAACGGCAACTACACCCTCATTGCTAAGAATGCCCTGGGCACGGCCAACCAGACCATCAACGGTCACTTCCTGAAGGAGCCCTTTCCAGGTGAGGCTTGTGCACACCTCTTCTGGAAGCTGGGGGATGGGGAGATAGTTTCAAAGAATGAATGGCACTGATGCCTAGTTACCTGAATAACGGAGCTCACACTGGGGCAGGGAGAGCCACACTATCTGCATCTTTACTAACTAGGGTAGCCCCCATTTTCCATGGCTACCACAGCAAACTCCAGGATGGTCCAGAAAAAAAAACTGTTATCATATAAAGATGTTCTGTAGAGAAATCCAGGACTTTAAGATGAATGATATAGTAGAGAATCCTGACCCAGTGTTTTGCTTACCTGAGAATGCTATGTGGTCCTTAAGAGTCCACTTTTATGAAGGCTCAATTTCCTCAGCTGTGAAATGGGCGCAAGTACAAGTGCATTGCTCCTCTAAGAGTTTTATGACTTTTGAATGAGTTACGATGATGCAGGCTTGGTTTGTGACAATGGTTCAGTAGCTCTCCATTGCTGTGAACTTCAGAGTTGATCACAGTCAACCTCATATTTAATGGATTGCTGTCTTAAACCTCAGCTGCAAGGTTTGTCTTGGACCTGATCTCCAGGGCTGGGCTCTTTTCTGCTTTTGGTCCATGCTAACTTAATGGAGAAGTAGATAATGCTACCAGATTCTTATGGTACAAGTGTCACAGTGACTGGAGCCAATAATGGTAGTAACGGAAGAACTCTGTACTTCAGGATGTGATTCTGCCTCTTTCATTCTGTCCAAATACCTTCCTGAAATTAGAGAAGGAGAAAAGTCCAAACGGGTTTAAAGAGAGAGGCTGCTGTGATGTTTCATGATAGGTTATGCAGCAGATAAGTTTCTGCCCTTGTGGCTGTGTTTCTTCGTTGACTTCTGTGATTTGTGCTGAGGACAGACTAGGAGACTTCCTGATCTTCAATCCACAGATGTCAGAGGTTCTAAAGGGATAGAGGAAGTGTATGGACTGCTATCACACAGTTCCAAAATAGGGAGGCATCAAAAGCTGGCATCATGCTACATCTGTTTGGAGGAACGTGAGGTCACAGCTACAAATAACCACAGAGTGTTGGCTCTGAAAGCTTATTTATCTCAGTGTAAGGGAAGGAGAGCTGGGGCCCCACAAGTGACATTAGGGAAGTGAGACTGCTGGTTGGCCTAAATGCTTGTCACTGATGTCCAAGGAATGACAGAGCCACACCAGAAAAGGTCTATAATTGAGACCCTAGCAGTTTCTAGACCCTGACCTTCCCCCTTGCTCCAACATCACCCAAGTGTGCTCATCAAGAAACCTCAAGGCATTTTCCATCATCGACCGTAGTGGGATCTCATTTGGATAGAAGATGAGTCCTGGCCCACACTGTGACATGAGTGGCTTTTGAATATGGAGATAATAATTGTAGAGCGAATCAGAGTGACTGTTTCCAATGGGAAGCTCTTGGGACATGGAAAGAGCCCTGGGATATTAAAGAGGGAGGTGAGTCATTCTGAGCTCCTCCCTCTAGGAAGCTCCAGGGCAGCAGGGGCAGTGGGCGATGTGAGGATATAACCCTGGTTTTACCCTCTCTCCTTCCAGGAGAGAACAGTATCTCAGAATCCTCCAGCCATGTAGACATAGGCTCTGTATGTACACATATATTCACCATAGTTGGTCGTCGATGGTTTTGATTTCAAGGTTTCTAGACAAGCAGAGTCAGTATCACCTGGGAATGAGTTAAACGAAGTAAAATTCAAATTCTCAAGTTTCCTTAGTTCTCTTTAATCAGACGCTCTGTGGTGAGTTCTGAAGAGATGGATTTTTCAGTTCCCTGGGTGACTTTGACAATACCCCCCTTGCAATCAGCTACCATTAGGAATTGGTGGCAACTCAGCCCCAGGAGGAGGGAAGGGGTGGTATATGGAAACCCTGAGAGCTGGAAAAGAAAGCAGCTCATCTGAGTCTCCTTCATTAGATCTGTCCTTTTTTTAGGATGGACCTCTCTGGGCAGAAGTTTGCTTGTTTTATGAACCGTTGTGTTAAACGAATAGATGGATGATTAAAAGGCTGTGACAGGAAAGATGGACAAGCCGTGTCACATGCCAAGATATCTCAATGTTCGGAAGAGTAAATTATCTGGAGGAGCAGGAGTAAATAAACAGGCAGGCAGGCAGACAGATGGACACATATACACACATATGTGTGCGTGCACACTCACACAATTGTGAATATTAGTCCACAGAAAAGATGTGTCTTGAAGTGCTACTGCCTGGGGGCTGTAGGAAGCATATACATCCATTTACTGCACAGCCCTGTACCTGCTGGTCCTTTCCTTGTCCCAGCCTGTGATAGGAATCAGAAGATGGATAATTCCTAGTATCCTTTTTATTCCAGCATAAATGTGTGAATTCCAGCTATCATCAGAGAACAGCCAACAGGTTTTCCTATTCCAAAGATGACATGTCTATAAATGCTGTCTGGCTCCAGCGAAGGACTTGCTGATTTATGCTCTGAAGTCATAGAATGATTTTTGAGATTACACGATTCAAACATGTGGCCAAAAATATTTGGCTGCAGGAAAAATATTCTCCAATAAATGGGTGCTTTCAGAGAAACAGAAAAGAAATGGATACTGTTGATTAATCTCGTTCTTGTCTCTTTTCATGCTTTGAAGCTTAGACTAAAGCCCCCATCTCCTCCATTATCTCCTAGACCAGATCTTCCCCATAGTTATACAGAACAGGCAACAATAGCAGCAACAACAAACCAACCAGACAACAGTTACTGCTATGCATATTTTCTGATTGACTCCATAGAAGGTCCCCTGTTTTCTGCAAATAGTCATAGTAGAAAGCCACCTAATCTGTGTTTTGTAGTCCCATGGCTACAGTTTCTAAGAGGCTTAGCCAAGCTGGTAAGTGAGTGAATGAGTGAAGCAGCTGACTTTCAGCCAGTGAATGATTTGTCCTTATAATTCAGGGCCTGGCAGGCTCATGACCAGGGGTTGGCATTGTGGTGCAATAGCTCCCAGAGGGATTAGCAGCATCATTATCACCTGAGAACTTAGAGAGACAAACTCTCCAGGCTGGGGGCGTGGCTCAGTGGCGGACTTGTTCAGAATGCACCAGTGAGGAGCTGGAGGTGTGGCTCAGTGGTAGAGGGTTTGCTTAGAATGTGTCAGAGCCTTGGGGTGTAGTTGGTGGTAGAGGACTTGCTTAACATGTGCGAGACCCTGGATTCTACTCTCAGCAATGCATAGACTCTGTTAAAAGATAGGCAGACCTCATGAATCAGAGATTCTAGGTTAAGGACTACTTGTCCTGATTTGATTTGATTTTATTTTGAAATAAATTGGGTCTTAAAAATGGTAAAAGTTACAAAATACTGGGCTTTCTTCTGTCCTTCACTTGGCCTATTCCATGTGTCATTGTCTCACTCAGCCACAGTATGGTGCTCAAAACCAGGACCCAGACATTGGTTTAACAGGGTTATCTAACTTATAGACTGCTGACATGTGATTGATGGTCCCAACAGTGTTCTGTGTTTTATAGGATTCCACCCAGGATTAGGCAGACATCAAATTTAGTTGCTATATTATAATCTCAGTTCCTTTGAACCTGGGATAGGTCCTTAGGTTGCTTGTTTTTGTTTTATTTTTTTGGCGAGAGCATCGTGGAAATGTTTCTCCACCCTTTCAGACCATCTGGTTAAAGAATGCAGGATGTGGCCAGGGCTTATCAGTGGTGAGGTCAACTTTATCACTTGTTCAGATGCTGTTGGTCACATTCTTCCCTGCAAAGTGACTTCTTTCGCCCTTAGCTAATCAGAATAAGGCTTTTAAAAGATACAAATAGCTTAATCCTTTTTCATGCAGTTAATTTAACATTTGTTGATGATTCTTGCCTGCACAATTATCTATATAGTTTTTCCCAAATGACAGTGGTTTCTGCTTCAGTCCTCCCCTTTGTTAGTTGGAATTCTACTGTAAGAACTCCCACTCATTTGTTCCAATAGACATTTGTTTATATGAAGGACTATTCGGTGTTCTTATAACTCACACATTTGCTTTCTAGGTTTGTCATGGTAAAGTGGCATAGACTGGGTGGCTTAGATAGCAGAAATCCATTTTATCTCAACTCTGGAAGTTGGGAATCTGAGACCAACTGTTGTTAGGCTTGGTTTATCCCAAGACTTCTCTTCTTGGCCTGTAGATTCTTTTATTCTGCATCTTTGCTTGACTTTCCCTTCCCCTAAGCACATCTATGTCCTAATGCCTTCTTATCAGGACCTAATGGACACATTTTCACAAATGTACCTTTTCTCCAAATAGAGTGACTTTCTGAAGTACTGAGGTCACAGCTCAGGTCTATGGATCTTGAGGCAGCACAATGCAGCCCATAATAAACTGTGGCTCTTCTTAGTGTGCATTTGGATTGTGTGACATCTCCCTGAGCATCAATGCCTACTTTCTCTTCCCAGGACCATGCATCTTTAAGTGCTTTCTTGCTACCTTGAACACACAAGCACACTTTTTCTTTTTCCTGTGCCATATCTGAGACAGTTCATTTCTTTAGGAAACTCTCCTTCCTTTCAGTGGAGGCTGACACCAGTCATCTTCTGATGATTCGTTCTATTATGTGCTCAAGTTTGAGCAGTGCTAGTAGAGTGGCTAAGAGCCCAGTTTTAGATTTGAATCAACTCTAGTTTCTTTCTCGATGAACAGTATCCAATTACTTAGTCTCTAGAACTCCGCTATACTTCATCCTCTAGGAGGTTATAAGGCTTGAATGGCATAGCTCCTGAGCACTGAGCACAGCCCCTGGCTCCTAATCAATGTCCAACTGAGGATTAGCTTTCACTATTGGGAGAGCCATTTCAACAAGTCAAAGTTCAGATAACACATGTCCACAGGGATGATAAAACTTTGGGATGAGAGTCCCCAAAACTTCTCAATGATCTGTCAGCATTGCCTACACACACTGGGAGAAGAGGCTTCATTTAAGGTCATCTGGGCCTGCTCTGAAATGCCATCTCTGATGTACTGGCACCTGAAGGAGTGGTGCTGTGGTCTGGGATGTGAAAAGGTCCTCAATTCTCTGCCTCACAATGAAACTAGCTTAGTTGTTAGCTCCTGAGTGGACTCCTTCTTTGAGACCAGGAGCTATATCTACAAATGCCAGAGCCTCCATTTTGTAGGAGTGCCCCCATGCAGAAGTGCAGTCTTTGGAGAGAGGGACTTGGGAAGGATTTCTTGCTATGAGGATGGGGACTCTTGGCAAGTGGCAGAGGTCACAGCTAGTAAGATGCTGTCCTATACAATCCGTTATCTGTTTGTTATTGTTACATTTGTTAATGGCTGTTTTGTTCTCTTCTTTTTCCAGAGAGCACAGATTTCTTTGACTTTGGTAAGTTGGCTCCATTTTGGCTTTGAAACTCTTTGTCCTGAGAGATTTGTGCCTGTTAAATGCAGTCTGTTTAGTCCATGTGCCCAGCCCCTTGGCAGTTGAGGATCTCTTAGTACATTGTGAAGAGGAAGAAGACCTTGGCCCACTTGTCTTGGGCAGTTGCCCTCTACCACAGTTTCTTCTCTAGGACTACCAACCCCCTCATTCTGTACTGGGATTAAATGCAACTGAACTACTTTGCCTTCCAACTTTGGCTCTCTCAGAGAGTTTTCTGAGGTATGACTATATTGTGGACCTCAGCCAGGTAGAGAGGTATTGTACTAAGACATCCCAAAGGCTGCAACAGGTGAATAATGGATTTTGAGACCCAACTTACCTCAGTTGTTCTTATAGAGAAAATGTGGAGTCTGTAAACTTGCCAATATTTGTCTTCTGACTTAAGAGATCAAGCATTTGACCAGAGCCTACCTTGGGTAGAACTGTGGTTTCTCATGGACTCACGTTCCTTGAATGGCTTCACTGAAGCTCAGTTTATCACAGAGCTGAGGGTAGGGCTGGACAATCCTAGAAGGAGCTGGCATTTTGTTTTGTTTTGTTTTGTTTTAATTACTCTTCCATGAAGGGGTCAGCAGCAATCACTGCCATTTCTGCCCAATTTCAGGCCAGGGACAGTAGAACAATCCTATGTAGGAACACTCTGGCCACTTGGCAATGTGTAAATGCCGTCTTGGACTCCTTAACTTGTTCTTGGTCATTAAAAAAAATCCTATAATCTCTCAGATGTCCCTTTAGAGAATTCATAACTTGGGCCTTTTATTGCAAGGAAGTGACTGTAGGTAGAGATGGCACTTGGTGCTATTTCCTGGCCCATTGACTGGTGTTTAATTCCAATTGCCATTGTGTTCTGAAACCAGTCTTAGAGGAATGTCTAGAGGGCTGTTCATTAAGATGGCAATCCTGGAATTCACTGAGGAGGGAGAGGGGGATGGAGAAGGAAAGATGTACCCTAGTCAAGGGGTAAAGATGCCAGTGACAGCAGCTGCCACTGTTAAAATCTTCCTAATCCTCACGCTGGCCAGGATTCCAAGCCATTTGCACCACTCCTGGTCTGTCCTTTATGTTGCAGTGTACTCTCTGGGCTGGAGGTAGGAGGTGGGTGGGACAGAGTTTGTCTTCCTTTGGGGTTCTTTTTGTAGTTCTGTAGCATGCATGAGGCAGATAGCTACACTGGAACTCAGTCCCTGGTGGTGTCTACTCAGCTAGGAGGGTGAATCTAGAGACCTGCTCCCCAAGGTCTGTGCAAGCACTTATTTGGAGCCAGTCAGCTAACTGTCTTCCTCTCCTTTGTATTTCTTTTCAGAGTCTGATGCGAGCCCTACACCTCCTATCACTGTGACCCATAAACCAGAGGAAGACACTTTTGGGGTGAGTTACTTCCTGGTTAAGAGGAACACACTTAAGGGTAGAGCCATTTTTGGACTTCATTTGAGGTGCTAACTTGTCCACATAGTCTCTCACTTGAAACCAGTGGTAGGAAAAAAACCAACTAGAATTGATTTCCTTTGAGGTGGTTTAAACTGTCCTTGTTTGACGGGAGTGCTTCATTGTTTGAAGAAGCCTTTGAAGAACCAGCTCCAAGCCCCGGGGCTAGGAAGAGAACAGTTTGAAATTTCCAGTCTCTTAGGAGTCTGGCTGGGCATGGCTTGCAAGGCCTGTTGACTCGGCGAACCTACAAAAACCTGAGCTACTCAGAGACTATCCTCATATAGGTTTTTTTCCCCAAGTCTGTCTCAGAGTCTGAGGCTTCCCTGGGGAGAAGCAGAAAGGGATCTCTTGAGTCCAGAACTCTTGAACTTTTCTCAGTAGAAATGCTATGTTAAGATTTCAGTGGGAGCATGAAGAATTTGCTTGCCCACTGAAATACTGGACAGATGTTTTTCCCAACGTGCTATTGTGATTCTAGAATGGTCTCAAGGTAAGAGGGGCTCAGATAATTGAATTAGGCAATGATCCCTAATCTTGTTGATTAATTTGTATTTTGTTAAACAAAAATTTTGAAGTTTTCTTAGGGTCTCAAAAAGACTTTACTCCAGGGTACCTGATATTTTGACATTATGACATTGTGATGTGTATAGGCATCCTGGGGTGGAACCCCACATGTAAGCCTCTGGGCGCACACACCTCAATCGCAGAGGTTTTAGGGGATCCTACTCTGCTGAAATAGGTTCGTTCTCATTGGGCACGGGCATTATTTTTGACTGTCTGGGGCTTCCAGTGACTACTCCTTTCTGTCTATGTTTGGCTTCTAATAGGTGTCCATAGCAGTCGGACTTGCTGCCTTTGCCTGCGTCCTTCTGGTGGTTCTCTTTATCATGATCAACAAGTATGGTCGCCGGTCCAAATTTGGAATGAAGGGTAAGGTGTTGCTTTTTCAGTTCCAAGAGTTCCATGGTTTCCACCTATTGATCAAAAGATACTGTACCTCCATCTGCTCTCTGAGAAAGCCTTTGGCCATTGGACTCTTGGAAACTCCCTGTCTGCTCTTTTGGGTTATTATGGACTAAAGACTGTGTTGGGATCTATAGGAACCAAACAGCAATGCTGAAAACTACTGGTTGCTCAGATGGACTTGTGTGATGAGCATAGTTTGAGCAGGAAGATGGTTATAAGGCAAATGGCAACTCTTTTCATTAGTGGATGATCTAAGGGGCTGTTCATTTGAGTGACCGTTTCCCTGGACTGTACCTATCTTTGAAATCTTGTGGTGATTTAGAGCAGTGAGGTGGGGGGTGGTGAACTCTGGTATTGAAAAGCTGCCCGTGCTGTTGTGTCTCGGCACGTAGCTCTACACGGAGTTCTGGAATGGATGCCAAGAGCAACATGGTTTCTAAATCTGCTGGCCAGCTTCCATGTACAGAGCACTCAACCCCATTATGGCAGAAGTGGAGTGCTGGCATGTGGTGTTCTGCCAAAGCTCGTAGGAGGCATCTGGCATGAGAGGGGTTAATATGACAAATTAGCATCCATGGATGTGGCCAGATGATCTGAAAGAAACTGGGTATTACTGATTCCAGAACTGAACCTTGACTTTTCAAGATGTCTTCTCAGCTGGGGCTGTCATGCCTGGCTGATGTTGGTAGATGTTCAAACATTCATGATGATGTTTGCTAGTGGCATTATGAAATCCAGAAAGATGAACTCCTAAGGCTTTAATACTTGAAGCTAGTTTCTGTGGTAGGAGTCTTGATCCTGGGGACCAGGGATTAAAAGCAGAGAACATGAATAACATTCATAGGAACAGACTTCCATGGATTCATATGGAAAAGTAAATTGCTGTGTGACTGTATGTGGTGAAGGGTTGAGTATTTGTACATAAATCGAGCTAGACTTAATTATGCCTTCAAGGTTCTGGTCCTTCCTTAAAAGGTAAGAGCACTGGCATATAGGAAGCTACCCAGAAATGATAGAAAGAGTTGAAATGTGGAGCCACGGGACTTGTCCTCCTGGAGGCTTCTGCCTCTGAGCGCTTTGCTTTGATGAATTTGAATAAGTCATGGATGAAGGCAAGCCATGTTTTCTTTTTCTTCTTGACCTCCCTCCCTCCATCCCTCTGTCCTTTGTACATCCTAACCTTTATTTCCTTTCTCTTCTCCTTTTTTCCTTCCCCCATCCTTCCTTCACTTATTTCTTCTTCTCTTCCTCTTTTGCAGAAGCCAGGATTGAACCTAGGGAACTTAGATGTGGTGCATAATTGTTCTACCTTTGAATTATACCTCCAGCTTTTGTGAATAGTTTGAAATATTCCGAGTGAGAGAAATACACATGTTGGTAATTTCCAAAGAGAGAATAGTTTTTAATGGCTCAAACAAGTCCGGACTCCTCTTGGGCACATTGACCAAAGACACATTTTTCTGCCAGCCCTTACCATTTGTCCCCAGAGCTCCACAGGTTTAGACAGGATGACTGCCCAGTGACTCAAAGCCTACTGTCTTGGGTAATCCTTGGACCATTGGCATTGAGCACTGCTGCTATATTTTTCTACAACCCTGTTCTTTTTTCTCCACGAGCAAATATCAGGATGTGGACCAAAGGGAAGAATGGGGGCATTAATGCTTTTCCCTCCAAGGCAGCACACCAGCAGCTGAGACCCTGACTTGTGCCTGGCAGTGGTACGAGAGCAGATTTTTTCTATTAATTGTCATCCTGTTTGTGGAACAGTGTGTCCCCATGTGGGATGGATTAGGCAGCATCCAGGGTGGTGCCCCCCAAGCTGTCCTTGGCATCTCCCACCTCCTGATCTCCTTTTCCAGGCTGAGCTGCCTTGTTTGGTCCTGACTGGTCCAGGAGAATGTGTCCCCACAGGTAAAAAGAAAGCATCTCCTTTCCTAAAGTCAGGGAACCCGAAGCTAGGTCAAGGTGTAGAGAGATGGTATGGTCAAAACTGACTCTTTAGAATTAACACTGCATCTCTCTGATCTTGGTCATATTCCATTTTATTTGGGTTTCACATCATTTTATAAATAAACAAATGTCATATGTCACAAATAATTTTGATCTTTGGTTGTCAACAGATGTATCTCTTACTTTTAATTTTAATTTCTATGACCAGATCACAGATAAGATTTTTTTTTTTTTGATTCATGTTTTGAAGGGATAGTTCACCATGGTTGCAGGGTCTCATTGAGTTTTTAATGGCAGGAATATATAGCTATGACTTCTTACTTCTCGGCTGACCATGGTATAGAGATTATTCCACTCTTTCAAGTCTGCAGTCCCTGTGATGATGTTGCTCACATTCTAAATGCGCTACTCTTCCTCAGTTAATTCTCTCTCAAAAATATTGACAGGTCAAAGGTGTGCCTCAATATCCTAAGTGATTCTAAAGCCAGTTGAGTTGATACTCGAGGGTATCACACAGAGTCCAAATCTAGTAAGGAAAGTGACAACTCATGTACCAGAAGGCTCCTAGCTCTGTCTTACATGAACCCCATGTCTTTACATACACTCCATTTTCAGGCTTAAACTTTCAGATCTGGGTGAGAATTCATATTCGCTCTTTGGCTTCCATATGGTTACTCAGAAATTCTCAGAGCCTCTGTTTCCTTAAGTGTAACATTACTACTTAGCTGTGGGGTTTGTGAGTGCTGTAATACATAGGTAATTGGCTGTGTTAGTTAGCTACCCATCGCTATGACAAAATACTCGAGGCAATCAATATATTAAAGGAAAAGTTACTTTGGATCATGGTTTTAGGGGATTTTAGCTGATTGGTACTCAGTTTATCGTTGAGAAGATGCATGAAGGAGGAGATCTGCTTAGCTTAACCTGGCATGGAAGCCAAGAGAAAGTCAGGGGAGACTGAAGTTTCAGATTCTCCCTCAAGCCATATTGCTAATGACCTAATGTCCTTTTTCTAGGCTCTGCCCAGCCAGGGCTGCTACTTCCTTTTAGAGCCACAACCCATGCCTTTAGCATATTGTCTTTAAGGACTTTGGGATCTACATCATAATGTTGGCGTGGAAAGGCTTTTCTTGTCTTGTGTTCTCCTCTTTCTTTTCTTGACATATGAGTCTTTCTGGACTCCTTTTAATGTCCCTTTGTGAAAATATAGCCCCCAAGGCTCCATCATGAACCCCTTTGTCTCAGACAATATGTAGTAGTAAAAATGTCCATATTACACACTGCCCACAGTGCACTCTCATTTTTCCCCCTCACATATCATCTGTCTGTCTTCCTGGGCCGGGAGCAACTTTCGGCGGAAGCCATTGATCTCTCTGCACAGCGTGCCAGAAACTTCATTCTGCATTTGACAGATGCTTGAACTCAAAAATGAAAAGCATCCATTTTATTCATTTCATTTACTTACTATTTTTTGAAGGTCTTGCTGTGTACCTTAGGCTGGACTCTAATTTGTTTTGTAGCCCAGGCTATCTTTGAATTCATAGTCTTGCTTAGGCTCTGTACTGGCTGGTTATGTGTATCAACTTGACACAAGCTGGAGTTATCACAGAGAAAGGAGCTTCAGGTGAGGAAATGCCTCCATGAGATCCAGCTGTGGGGCATTTTCTCAATTAGTGATCAAGGGGGAAGGGCCCCTTGTGGGTGGGACCATCTCTGGGCTGGTAGTCTTCGGTTCTATAAGAAAGGGAACCAAGCCAGTAAGTAACATCCTTCCATGGCCTCTGCATCAGCTCCTGCCTCCTGACCTGCTTATGTTCCAGTCCTGACTTCCTTTGGTGATGAACAGCAATGTGGAAATGTAAGCTGAATAAACCCTTTCCTCCCCAACTTGCTTCTTGGTCCTGATGTTTGTTCAGGAATAGAAACCCTGACTAAGACAGGCTCCAAAGTTCTGTGATCTCATAGACCGTCTTTATATTAGTTTTAATCATGAGGAAAAAAACCAGTTTATTAATCTGCAAAGGACTAATCCAGATTAATTTAGAGATCTGAACTACTTTTGGAGTGGGGGAGGGCTGGGAGATGCTCACTAACAGTTCTTCCTGTCAACACCTGAGGGTGACAGGCCTCATGTGGATATGGAGAAGAGATTGAAATGATCCTCATTATCTTTTGAGAAATAAAATGTTCAGGAAAATACAAAGATGACTGAATAAACTAACACTCACAGTCCTACTATTTCAAATATTTACCATTTTATTTTATACTTCCATTGAATGTTTTATTCTTAGAGCAGATTAAGCATGGTGCATATCCTGAAAACCATGCTAACTGCCACCTCCGACTCTGCTCCCTCCCTGGTCACAGAGGTAGCTGTTGATGCAGGCCCAGAATGCAGCTGCTAGCTCCGTTGTCTTAGTCTTTCTCTGTATCCTTTCTTTTTCATATCTTTGCTGTTTCTACATACCAATCCTTCTGCCAAGGGCCATTTCCCAGCAAATCCATATCATGTACATGGCTAAACTGGCACCCACCTCCACTAAATAATAACACTGTATTAGGCTGGTAACCCATTCATTTGTATACTTCTAGGTATATGTGTGTTTACACATACAGATATCTCTATAAGTATCCATATTCTGACTTATACGTGTTGTATATTTGAGTACATTTATAAAGACGTATTACTCTGTGTGTTTTAATTTGGATTCGTGTTTATCCCCTCCCCCACTTGCATTTTGCCTACTGACTTGCCAGGTATCTCAGAACTGTCCATGGATTTGGCTGGACACCCACTTTATGGAAGATGAGCATCTTAGTCAGATATGAACGGAACGCGTAATGTCTTAGGCCCCTCATTAACAACTTCCAACTCATCCATCAAATTCTTGGTCTAGTGATGTGAGCTCATCTTCCTTTGGAATCATAAAGGTTTTTAAATGATGCTGAACATTCGGCTAGGGTTCCTCTCTGCTACTGATGAAGCAGAGTGGCTCAGCCTGGCAGGGCTGATGTGCGAAGTATCTCTGTGGCCAGGGATGGGACCAATCAGAAAGACCTCCTACTGGAGCATGGCCCTGCAGGAACCCTGCCCCCACTGTGCTAGCCCTTCACTCTTTGATTGCTAAATCCTGGGGTGCCTGGGCCAGGAGAGGGGTGAGTACTGTGAGGTTCAGGGCAGGAGGGCACAGAAATATACAAAATTGTTTCAGAGTTTTGACAGTAATTATGTTGTGCTAGGTGCTTGCTGGCCTGGGAGAGAGGAGGGTGGAGTGTTATGAATTTATGATAATAAGCTCATCTTCACAAAATATTTTAAAATTAGATATTAGAAGACTAGGGTCTATGATCTGGCTGGGCTTCCACATCAGAAGAAACCGTGGCTTAGAACAGGAGCTGACTTGACATAACCCCAAGCTGCTCTGTTGTGACCATTCTCAGTGCACCTGGCATCTTCATGCCACAACCTTGTTAGCACAAAAGCCAGATAAAATGCTAATCCGTTTGAGCAATAATAGAATACACCTTCCAGTTTTCCTATAGGGAGAAATCCTTTTGAGAGGAAGATCTATGTGGCCTCTGACTCCTTTTCTTCATGACCATTTGAAGATCAGAGATGACGAAAGGATTCAACTCCATACAGCTTGGCTTCCTGAGGTGGCCTCAGAGGAAACAGTTGAATGGTTTTGAAGAACTGAAAACAGACCTTGAGCTTATTAGGATAATGACCCCTTTTTGCAGATAAAGAAACTGAGACTCCCAAGACAAGTAAGAAGCCAGAGGCCCCTCTCCAAATACAGTAGAAAACTTCTGGGTCTGTGTTCATTCGGGGATGATGCACCAAACCCTCAAGAGACTGGAGGCCCCAGGGAGTTTAGAGGTCAGGTGG